>NC_090725.1:83317378-83337378 GCF_036898095.1 Palaemon carinicauda
ATATATATATATATATATTATCTCTTGAAATCTATGCCATCAAGAGAGAGAGAGAGAGAGAGAGAGAGAGAGAGAGAGAGAGAGAGAGAGAGAGAGAGAGAGAGAGAGAGAGAGAGAGAATATACCTGTAAAGAAAGTATTGAATATTGACCATTTACTAACATATAATCTGTCAATATATTGTCCATCTCTTTTGTTTTTATTTTGTTTTCATTTTTATATGCTTCTCTACTTCATCTCCCATGCTTCTCTTTACTTTTGCCTTCGTTCTTCCTCTCCTTCAAGTTCCCTTTTGGCATCCCTTCTTCTGGAGGATCAACCAAATCCATAATTCATTCTCATCTAGAAACCTCTAATCTTCCAGTCATCTTTCAGGATCTCTGTAGTTTAAACACCCCGTCTCTGTATCTCCACATCTCCCGCGTATATCATGCATCAGTAGTCTATTAACATCAAGGTAAAAATTGCAGGGATGTTGCACGGCTCAAAATATACCCTGCGGACGGCGCTTGTCTTGTTGGCCAGCCAGCGCCCCTTCATGCCGTCCTCACCCTTACCCTTACCTAGAGTCTCCTCCCCGCCCCTACGGTGGAGGGGCCAGGACAGGACCCACCACCACCACCACCTCCACCTCCACCTCCACCACGAAGACCCCTTGGTTGGTCTTGAAATATTTATTAGGATTCTAGCAATCTTTTGGGGGAAGATATTAATGCAATTTGCTCTTCACTCTAACTTACGAGGTTCGAGGAGTATTGGATGATTTAATATGAAACCCTCTCTTAGGAAGATTTAAAACCTCGAAACAACAGACGAGGAGTCCGTTGGGGGAGATTCGGGATCCAGAAGGGAAGTAGATGGTTTTCATCATTTTCCCTTTTTTCTCTTTTTTGTCCCGTAGCAAATTATCTTACCACATGATAAGCCTTAGCCGCCATATTAACTCTGCTCGTCCTGAATGATTTAAGTTTAGTCATCATTCGGCAGAGTTCTGACAACACACACAGCATTCTGTTACCCAAACATCAGATGGGATAACTCACACCACCGTCAACTTATATGGGTGCTGTCGTTTGGTATTCTCTGATTATCTCTAATACCTGTGATTAATTTATGCATTTTTGAATGTGACATTTTTATGTTTTAATGTACTGTGGATTTGCATAAATGTCTTTATTAGCTACAGCCCAAGACTCTTGCGTTTTATAATTAGAGGGTAGTGACTGCAGTGTAAACTAGGATAATTTTTGTGCAATCTAAAATTTTAACTGGGATTTAAAGGTGAGGACAGTATGTCATGGATCCTTGAAATGAAAGCGTGAAGAGTTCTAACAATAGAAATGATACATAAACTAGCCACCCAAAATCTCATCTATCATTACTCTCAATATCAGTCTTAACAAATTAGATTTTGTCTGCGAGACGCACGAAATGAATGTAATTGAACATGAAAGCCTATCTTCCAAAAATGCTTGGAGAATAAAACAAAAAAGGCCAAGAAATAGTTCAATGCGGAAAAAAAGCCTTGCTGTTAAAAATGGGTGCTCGAACGCCGATATGCCTTTGGCCGGGGCTGTCCGTTCTGGGACCACTCTTATGATCTTCGCACCCGGCGCCCCGGGTGATGGTGGGTAATATGTGGGCAAATTGCAGCGCATGCATGAGCTATAGCGACTCCATCAGCGCATTAAATGCAGAGTGATGGCATCGTGATTATAGCTGGTGGGCGGAGCGACGTGTTCGGATGCTTGCCCGCGCCCCACCCTACAGAATGTAGCTCATTCGCCCTTGCCCTTTAGTTCGTGTAATTTTAAGAGTTTTCGAATGAATCGTGAGTTAGGGAAGGAATCTATTTAGTGACTTTTATTATCTTAAATGTCTAGTACGAATTCCAACTGACTTTCATAGGGATGGCTCATATGGAGGCGATCGGACGAGGATGTAATAAGGTGTTTGTTTTGGTGCGAAAGGCGTTATAATGGTTGATGGATAAGAGGCTGTGGTACACGAACCTCCAGGGCTTGGGCGGGGATTTAGACACAGGGGGGAAGGGAGACCAGGGAAAGTAGGGAGGGAGGATGTTGAGGAACATAGAGGGGGGAATATTAGGTCCTGGGGGAAAGACCCACCCACCCGGAGTGAAGATTATAGCGATCACGACATCACATGATACGTCCGAGAGAGCAAGATAAGGGAGATAAGGTGCTGATAAAGGAGGGGATGAGTTATGAGTTGCGCGGGAGGCCCTTGAAACAAAGAACTGTAAATTTTCTTAAAGTGAGAGATTATGAACATCAATATCCCCTTGATTAGAAGTCATATTTGAGGTACACTCCCTCGGGAAAAGGCTATTGAGATGGCAAGAAACCGAGCGGCTATATTCTATTTTTCGACCCAACTCAATATTTGTTTCTCTGTGGTTGGATATATGATAGAGATCCTCGTGTCGTTATTTCTAAGATATGGAAAGGCCAGATTGCTAGTTTGCTCTCTGGGGAATGAGTGAGTGGGATTCCGCAGGAAAAGCCTTCTCTCCTAAAGTAAAGCTAAGCTTTGAGGTAGATGAAAGACCGCGAACGACGTGGGGCGCCTAGTTTGTGCACGTTGGTATGGAAGGGTCACATACGTAGTAATATTGTACATTGAGGATCATAGCGTACATCTCTTCCCATTTCGTACACTAAGGACATTCATACCTCCCCGATTAGAAACTTGAATTATCACAGCTTTCCAAATTGATCTATCATTGATTCTCAGCGCCTGCTGCTCGGATTTGAAATTCTCTTCCTTCATCTATTTTCCTATCATGAACTTATTTTTTATCGCCACTTATTTATTTATATTTCCACTCATTTAATTATTTTTCCACTTCCTCAAGCAGCTCCTTTCCGACCTCTCTTCTTTTTCTTAGTCAGGTACACTTATTGGAACGATAAAATAGACCCTCATACACTAATCTGTGATTCGGTTCTTGCGAAATCCAAGTGATTTTTTATTTTTTGTTGAAATGTGGTATGAAGCCTGCTAATGGTATTTTTAAGATCTTGTTACCGTATAATTCATTCTCATCTTGTCGAATTTTCCTCTATCTAAAGTAATAGAAAACTGAAAGATAAATTATTTTGTTTTGTGGGATACTGATCTGAGTCGAATCTTGATAATTTAATTTATAAATCTTTGTATAATACTTAGATTTTGACCAATCGTTGTCTAATCACAACTTAACCTTTAAAAAATCTGTGTATGTGACCTTTTTATTTACATAGAAATAGAAATCACTTTCTTTCGGAAAACTTTCAATGTATTGCGAGTATAGTTTTGCATACGAACATGGTTCTTTGGTACAGGACTTGACTCGCGTATGCTAGGTTTTAAAATGCCTAGGTCCTACCGCTACTCAGGCTATTCACCTGAAATTGGTTATTTGCATCTTGGAGGGTCAAGAAAAAGTACGTAATAATAGCATGCTCACCCATAAGTAGTTACTTGAAATCTGAAACTATGTACAACTTCCTTTATTTGAAACGAATATTGTTACACAGATATATATATATATATATATATATATATATATATATATATATATATATATATATATATTGTAAAGGATATTTCCATATATCCTTATCAGATTCTTTTAATGATGTTTATAGCATGATAATACCTCATAATATTGTGAAAATACAAGGGAGAAAATCAAATAAGAGATAAGTTTACCAGTATTATATTTATCAATAATATTTAAAGTTACATACAACTAGGGTTCCATATAAATAAGATATAAATTACGAGAAATTATGAATGCCGAATGAATACAAAACAATATGAATATAATTATCAAATTAACAAGAACAACAAATTCAAATAAGAATGAAGAACCCAACTATGAAATTACAGTTATGAAACAACCTCATTATTACTAGTTGCCCAATACTCTTTGAAGCAATTCAGTCAAATAATTCACGTCACAATAATATATAATAAAAGTTACGATAAGCACCAAATAGTAAAATAATAGCCAAAATATAACTAAACAAGATGCAAAATCAAAACAGAAAAATAAACATTAATATTAGTCACATTTATCACTGAATATTTGTCTCTCAAGAAATTAAACAGAGAAAAGCGATGTATACTACTATTCTCCTGTAGTACCGAGGAACATACACTAAGTCTTTCTCCTGCACAATTCCATTGGAAGTTAGGGTTAGGAAAAACAGACTTTTCCTTCACTTTTTGACTTTCTCTTAAAATGTAACAATTCTTCCAAGAACAAAACGGGACTTCGTGACGGGTTAGGGACACACCCGCAGCTGTCCTCTGAAGCTTGAGAGAGTAGCACAGAAAGTGCTAGATTCAACAGAAGAGAGGTCCCAAGAAAACTAGCCAGGGACTCTCAAACAGGTAGTTACTTTAAACAAAAAATAAACAGGAAGTTACACTTGAATACCGTCATTTTTCCTTTACATATATATATTCACAAATACATACATGCATACATACAAATTTGGTGTGTTCTTAAAACAGATTAAACAATAAACTTTAGATAGCACAATCTTTCTTCAGTATACATTCGTATCTTTCCCAAAATTAATCACCGGCCAACCGTTTCACCAGCCACCCGTTAAGATACTACCGCTAGAGAATTATGGGGTCCTTTAACTGTCCAGACAGTACAACTTTGAATCCTTCAGTTTAGTTACGGTTCATTTTCCCTTTGCTTACATATACACCGAATAGTCTGGCCTATTCTTTACATATTCTCCTCTCTCCTCATACACCTGACAACAGTGAAATTACAAAACAATTCTTCTTCACTTAAAGGATTAATTGTTCAGTGGCCACTCTCCTCTTGGTAAGGGTAGAAGACACTCTTTAGCTATGCTAAGCAGCTCTTCTAGGAGAAGGACACTCCAAAATCAAACCATTGTTCTCTAGTCCTGGATAGTGCCATAGCCTCTGTACCATGGTCTTCCAATATCTTGGATTATAGTTTCTTGCTTGAGGGTACACTCGGGCACACTATTTTATCTTTTTTCTCTTCTTGTATTGTTAAAGTTTGTATAGTTTATGTAGGAAATATTTATTTTAATGTTTTTACTGTTCTAAGAATATTTGATTTTTCCTTGTTTCCTGTCCTCACTGGGCTATTTTCCCTGTTGGAGCCCCTGGGCTTATAGCATCCCGCTTTTCCAACTAGGGTTGTAGCGTAGCAAGTAATAATAATAATAATAATAATAATAATAAAGTCCTACTATATTGAAGAAAATTAAAACAAGTACATATTGAACATCATGGAAATATCTGTTTGGCATTTGACATTTAAGTATAAATTTGACGTTACTCCTCTCTTTTGTATAAATAGTAAATTATGCCAAATATAGGTTTCTAATTAAGTTTAACTTTGCCTCAACCACTCTATTCATAAAATATTTCTTTGATACTTGAGTATGAATGGTAAATATGAAGTCCATCGTATATGTTGGTGTGGTACTGTTATAAACACACGTTATGGTTCCAATCAAATGTCTCTTCAATGTGCTATGTATATTTAGTTCATAAGTTTGTATTCAATCTTCAACTTGTTTTGCTGGTCTTGACTTTGATGTACCTCTTTATTTCAGGTTCATTAGTGAATTATGCTTGTTAGTTATGAAGTCTGTTTTGTATATTTTCATATTTATAGCCAAGGCTCAGTTCCTGTTTAAGCTTTGACCTCAAAGTATAATTTGGAACTTGCCCTGTTGTCACTGCACAGAGCTGTTTAGTAGATTAAGCATACTGATCCTGAAGACTCTCTCTCTCTCTCTCTCTCTCTCTCTCTCTCTCTCTCTCTCTCTCTCTCTCTCTCTCTCTCTCTCTCTCTCTCTCTCTATATATATAATTCTATATATATATATATATATATATATATATATATATATATATATATATATAGACAGACATTAAGAATAACAGAATGGGTCCCTAAATATAATAAAAAAAAGCAGTTGAAGGAAGAGAATACGATGGATTGAGGAACTTAGAAAGTTTGCTGGCATGGGCTGGCACAGGAAGACCATAAACAGGCTAAAGTGGAAAGACATGTCTGAGGCCTTTATTCGGCAGTGGACTAGTAATGACTGATGATGATGATGATGATATATAACAGGTGTTGACCATGGGCAATTTTCTATTTGATCTTCGACCTATATGCTTGTACATGACCGTGACATTGTGCATTTAGTACTATTCATAGATTATGCTTACCAGATGTGAAGCCTCAGTATCATTAGAAATTATGCTTGATAAATATGAAATTCCGGGCACATGTACTTCGAAAGTCATAAGAAAGGTAAAACCTATTTACTACTGAATTTCAGGTATGACCTTGACCTCGGTGTTCTCATTGGCTTATTTGTGAAGTATGCATTGCCATATTTTAAGTCTTCGTCTTTTTCATCTCAAAAGTTAATCTTAAAGTTTAATAAATTATTTGCTTTTGGACTTCCTGATAGGTCAAAATTTACTCTCCTATCTCTTAGCAGTCACATGGCCTACCCTACCTTTGCTAAAATATTCGCAAAAATCCTCTCATAATTTTTTGCATAATCCCGTTAAGAAACAGGTCAAGAGTCTGAACTAGTATGGACTCCCATTCGCCGTTAGCTTGTCATGGTTGTAGATTACAAGATCTATTAGGAAATCATAAAAGTATCTTTTGGTTCCCTGCTTTTTGTTGGTTGTCAGGAGCGACAGTCTAAAATCTAGGTACTTGTGTAAGGGCTTGAATATCAACTTTCCAGAAATCTTCAAGAATGGAAATTTATCTCTATTTGTTAATACTTTCAACAACAGATCAATCATGTTTTCACTAAGACTCATTAAAACTATAATAAAGAGTGATAATTGATTTTGTATTGATAACTTTATATAATTAAAAAAAATATGTTTAGTTATCTTAGTAATTTCGTCTATTCTATTACATAAGCTTACAAATGTTTTTATTTATTTGTGTAACCTTGATTATTCAAGAACCGTTGATATTATCCCCATATCCTGTATCCCGCCCCCCCCCAAAAAAAAAAAGAAGAAAGAAAAAGAGACCAAAATATGTATAAAAAGGAAATACGAACATTCTGTAACGTTAATGAATATATAGATTGATAAATAAATTGAAATCATTATTTCCCTCTCTTTAAATAGTCTTTGCTTTTTTGAGATTCGCTCTTTTTATATTGGAAGACTGCCAAGGCAATTGTCCATGTGGCGTCATCACTGAGGAGTTGAGCTTCCAGGTGAGAAACAAACAAATGGCTCATCAGACGGTTAAACGGCCGCCCATGGAATCCCATTAAGTTTGATCCTTATATAAATAGCTTCCAATCACTCACCTTTGGTGACTCATTAAACTCCAATTACGGATTAATTAATCCATGATTAAGCTATCAATCATAATTGCAAAATTCACTCCCTTGTCACGACCTAAGAACACCCGAGGTAGGGTGTTCAATGTCGCTACTTAGATAGCAAGTTGCTGTATCTAATGCATAATATTATAGAGCTAGCCATCACTCAATGTGACTGACAGGCCCCTACTGGCCAAAATTGTTTGGGAGTATTACGTTGATGAAGGTAACTGATCGCCAGTGCTGAAAATGACTTATTGTGTTATGGCAGAAATTACACTCTATCAAAGCAATTACCTTTGGGTTATTGGATTTGAGTGTGTATTTTTTCTTCAAGATTGTTCGGAATTCTAAAGGGTAAAACGCAAACACACCCAGACATAAATATTTGGGCGTGTATATATATATATATATATATATATGTGTGTGTGTGTGTGTGTGTGTGTATGTATGTATGTATATGTATGCAAGTATGTATGTATGTGTATGCTTGTTTCTTTCAGCAATAACTCGTTTACCCACAAATATTTTGTGATACAAAACTGCACTTACTGCCTCATGCATTTTTTAAACTAGAGAATCAAGGTTTCATTACCTGAGTTGAATGATTCCATAACCTTAGCCTCTTGATGTTAATTTGCATAATGTCCATACCCTATGTATACGCTGCAATGTACATTGAAATAAATAAACCCATTTCGCATCAACACTTTATCCATTGCATCACTCTAACAAAATCTATCTCAACTTCCATCCACCTTTGAAAACTTCTGAAATAAACTCAAACTTATACTCCCATCGTTCTCCATTCCAATCCACATCTGCAAACTTTTTATGTCAACAGCTTTATCTTTATTGTTCTTAATTGCCCTCACGATCCACATATTCTTGAAAGGGGAATTAGCTCACTAATCTCGCCATGTAATTTTGAATATTTCCTCTTGCGTTTTTGTGACCAACCTGTTATCTCATTTTTCAAGAATTCGTAAAAAAATCATTTCTCTAGTGACATCGTTTTCACTTGCCATATTACATACCCTTGTCAACATTCCTTTTGGAAGAAAATTTATTGGATGTTGGTAGGATGAGTAAAGATGATGCGTCACAAAATACATAGTTATAAGATAGAAAGGATACCTGGAGCTTGCCTGGAAGATGAGTTAGAATGCATGAATGTGATGAATTGTTTGCTTAGTACATCATTCAGAAATATTAGGAGTAAGGTAAGAAAGACCTCATCACTTCAACATCCTGGAAATAAGAGAGTGCATATAAGATTAAAGTGAGTATCTCAACTTATTTAGAAGAATATGAAGCATTTCTCATTATTCGTCTGAGTAGCTGTATGGAGCTGCCAATGTTCATGGAGTTTTATGCTTAGAGGAGTCACATACAATTCAGCAGTTTAAGTATGGATGTGATATTGAGTGCCTTATCTTTTCTCGGAAGATACTCTTTGAGTGGGGGAAATAGCTGAGTGTGGATATTTTTTTCCCAACATTAAGCACTTTCCCCTTTAAATTCTCTCTCTCTCTCTCTCTCTCTCTCTCTCTCTCTCTCTCTCTCTCTCTCTCCTCTCTCTCTCTCTCTCTCTCTCTCTCATAGTCAAGGATAACGACATTTCCTTCTCATACGGAACTACAGAGTCAACTAGAGGGGCACTCAGTAGAGCGCAGACCTCCACCACGACAGCTTATTTATCGACCCTTTGCTCGACCTTGACCTTAATCTTTCATCTTGACATGTATTAAGCGGCGTGGATTTTCATACACAAATATGAAACAAGTTTGAAATCTCTGTGACAAGGATGTCCAAACTTAAGGCTGATTATGTGATATGGACGTTTTGCTCGTCCGTGATCTTGACCTTTGACCCTCTAAAATGTAATTATTTCCAGCTCTTTACATAACAGTCTAAAATCCCTGCAAGTTTCATTATGATTAAAATTGTGGCTATATGGTTGATGACCGGAATTTAACCTTTTTCTTGACCTCGACCTTGGACGTTCTGTATGAATTGTCCAAATTTATGGTTGATTCCGTGAAGTGGACATTTTGCTTGACCGTAACCTTGACCTTTGATGTTGACCTTCCAAAATCTAATAATTTCCAGCTTTTTATATAACAGATAGTCCCTCCAAGTTTCATTACGATTAAAATTGTGGCCAGGAAGGTGTTCACTCACACCCAAACAAACACACAAAATCACAAACAGGGGATAACACTTAGCCTTCCAAATTCGTTGGCGGAGGTAATAACACTATCCAAGGCTAAATACGAGACAGTGGAGTATGGATGGTCAGGCCCCAGCTAAGTTGTTAGCCCATTATAAAACGTTCTGACTTGAGATGGTAGCATGGACTGCACAATTGGAGACAGTAGATATGGATGTCTGATATTGATATAACTAATGTTGCTGTACTTGGTTTTCTCGAACTCTTATTTAAGCTTCTGTTCGGGCATCCGTACAGTTATGTCCTCCTTGTTCCATTTGTCACTGGGACTTATTTGCAATATTGAAGATTTCATCCAGGGGCCCATGTTAAAGGTCCATTTGTCCTTTAATTGCCTACTCCCTTCTAGCAAGACGTTCTGCTGCAGACTTAAGGATTCGTTTAATAGCCACAAGTCAGTCTCGATGTGTCTCTGAACATATTTCTTTGTTCACATTTTACTGTTTTTCATTGAGATTTCACAGCCGCAACAGCCATAATTAGGTTCTTAGATTGGATTTAAGAATTTTAGCCATGAGAGGTTTGGGAGGCCAAACTTCGCCCATGTGAAAGTGGAGGAAAACCTTGCTGTTGCAGTGGAATTAAAAGTTTGGTGGCTGGGCAGCTAGATGGAAGAAAGAAAGTGGTAAGAAAGGTATAATGATGCTAAAAGTTAATTGTAATTAGAAACCAAAAGGTCACTGCGAAAACCTTGAAATAATGCTGACAGTGTACTACTTGAGTTGCACTGACAGAACTAAACCCCCCCCCCCCCCCCGACCATTGTTGGTATTTAGTCAAATTGCTTGTGTCGGGTGATATACAAAATTCCGTGGCCAAAATAACTCAGCGTAAAGGTTCATAAAAAGTTGCAGGCCTATAGCAACTGTTTCCTGGCTTTGCCTTGAAAATATGATAAGGGAAAAGATATTGTAAGTGTTTTCGCTAGATTTGATAGATATATTGATTGATTGTTTTTTTTTTTTCAGTAATAAAATCAAAGGATATTATGCATTGCACGTTTGTTTTTACAAATATTTTTGTAATTCTGTTTATACACCATTGCATATGAATGTACCCTTCTATAGATGTATGTACGGCGTACAGTCATTAGTTATCCAAAGACACCGCTCATCTCACTGACCTTTTTAAAACTACGATCCTTGAAATAATGGGCAATACGCTTAGTTCCTCTCGTCTCCATCTTTTCCTTTGAATTCCCGCCTTCAAATTCATGACTTGAAAATTTCTGATGCGTTGCCATTAAACTTTCTCTCTTGGTAACCTTCAGTCAATTTTGGAACTAAATTCCTGTTACAGACTCTCTCTCTCTCTCTCTCTCTCTCTCTCTCTCTCTCTGTGTGTTAGCTCATACATTTCAGTATATGACACTTTAATCATAAAATTATTGTGCAATATGTGTCTTATTTTATAATAATGGACTTTTTCATTTGATAACAAAGCAAGTTTTTCTCACTTTATAACATCTGATCTTGGCGTTACTGAAGTTACAAGGAAACCTATTACAAATTGAGTTTTGTTACAATTTATGAAAGAAATAAATATTACATTCAATAGTACTTCTTTTCTTTCTGCCCTTTGTGAGTGCAGAGGGAGACATTGATAATTATTCGTATATGAATTTATTGTCCTGAAGAGAACGGCTAAATGCGGGTGGGTATTCACAAACGGGAAGACGAAAATGAAGACGTGGTTTCCCTGGACACTTCACGTTACTTTGATCTTGACTGCGATCATGATGATGGCAAAGAGTTTGATGATGGTTATGGTGAAGAGGAGGAGGAGGAGGAAGACGACGACTGTACTCGTTTTGGCTCTTCGCCTCATCCTCCTTCACTCTCTACCTCCTAACTCCTCCTGACCTTCTCCTTCCTCCTCCTACCCTCTTTCGTTCCCTTTGCTGTCATATTTATCGTGCGGCCAATTATTGGACGAGTTTATGCTTCACTTGTGTTGGAATGAGGTGATAAATCTGAGGCTAAACTCGAAAGCAGCCTCATTCCAGCTTCGTACCCATCAATACAGCCTTCATTCCACTTCAGTCTTCCAACGGATACGCCTAGACAATACAATTTATAAGTACCTAATCATCGTCCATAAACGCCACGTTATCGGAGACTCTGCACACACGAACTCTCGTAATATTCACATTTCCCCGTCTTTAATTACTTCATCCCGGCCCTTCAGTGATTAAAGGAAAATCCACTTCCCTCCTAAGCCCTCTAACAGACCCAACCCCTTCAACTTAACGGTCATTCGTTCGAAGACGAAAAAGGCTGTCACACGACCACGTATGCAGGTTGATCATAGCATCTTGCCGCCATTGATTGCCCCCAAATTACGTATGTTTATGCATGGGTGAACAAAATTATAGTTATGTATGTTTCATATTGTGGTCTTTACAAACACGAACTTGCTCGAGCTCAGTTATGCCACCTGTATCAGTGATTTGATACTAAGATTCGTGACAAAGGATTTAAAGATTCTCGAAAACCGGCTCGCTTCACTGTGCCTTTAATCTTCTTCAAATTACTTGAGACAGTTACTATGTGATGGGGCCCTCCTTTGCATTTATCAGAATAACTCTCCAATATTTATAATAATTTTGGAAGTATCCATTATTGATCTGTAATTACATATCTATTAACCATAGAATATTTATATTATGTTCAATATATGAAATATTTACCCTCATTCTTCACTCATAAACGTGTCTTTATATATATATATATATATATATATATATATATATATATATATATATTATATATATATATACATATATATATATATATATATATATATATATATATATATATATATATATATATATATAATATATGCGGGTGTAACCTTAATCCCCTCCACCTAAGATGGTTCTATATAAAAAGAACCATCGTACATAATTCGTAAATCATGAATGAATCCATGAGTAAAATAACTTCAAGAACACAAGCTGCTTCGTACACCTAGAAGAAGCCTTATCAGCAGTATATTGACTTCTGTTGAACGTTTATTCGTCCTTTAGCTTGCATGTTACATGGAATCCTGCATTTCTTGGATATTAAACCCTTTACTTTCCAATAACAATTATTTAAAATGTATCCAGAACTTTTCAAGTGTTCAGTTCCTCCTCCCTCCGAACATTTCCCATGTACACTCCTTTTACCGACCGATGTTCTTCCTTTGTATCCCCACATTCTTCAAGTTTACAGTTCTTGTTACAATACAATGATAATTCCTCACATGGTCTTCGACCTTTTATTTTTTATTCATATTCAATAAATTTACTTAATTTTTGTAACAAACCTTGCTACCTACCTCTTTCCTTCGCTTATTTCGAGAATCCTCTCTGTGTCACCTAAGTTCATACAGCCTTTAGTGGTTGTTCATTTTCTAGCCCACCGTTGCTTTAAAGGTAGTTTTCTCCGTTTGTTAAATGGATGGGGTTACATTTTTTAAAGCAGATTGTCCACTAAGAAGTCAAAACTATGTTATAAGGGTACTAGCATATTCCAGATAACGTCCTTTTTGTTCCCATAAAAGAGAACTCATTGTGTTCTAATTCCGAATAACATGTTTAGGAAGAACAACTTTCTTTGAGGCCATTCGGATTTAGAAATAAATCAAGAATTTCTTTTACGTAATGTCGTGAATACTCTTTATGATTGCTCTGATGACTACAGTATTTGTGCTTTACAGTCTTCATTATTTCTAGGCATGCATTATCTCAATGAATTATTGTAATTCAAACTTGACTAACCATAAAATGTAAATCAACAACCTTATTATAAAATTGCAGCAAAGAGCTTGTAACAGACTCTCAAGTGAGAGAGAGAGAGAGAGAGAGAGAGAGAGAGAGAGAGAGAGAGAGAGAGAGAGAGAGAGAGAGAGAGAGAGTAGATATACGAGCGCAAAACCTTTAAGACCTCATAATATGATTTTAGTTATCATTGTGGATTTTCATTACTATAATAATATGATACGTAATGATACCTAGGTTTAACGCCAAATTGTGTTAGGAGAATAACTGTCAAATTTATCATTTCTTTCTTGATATCGGATAAACCCTACAGTGGGTTTAATGGTATTATCTATGTCAAAATGGTTTTGAAACTTTTTTATATTCTGGTAAATAATTTTGTTTAATCTCACTAAAGTGTTATTTTCATTATATTCTGGCAATTTAAACTGTAAGGTTTTATTAAGAATGAATTGATAATTCTTTTTAGCGAAATGAAAATGTAATCGAGAACAAGAAATGTCTGTCAGCAAAGCCAACTCTCTCCAAGAGCTAAATTTTAGTTTCAAACTGTTAATTTACAGCTGTATAAGTCGCCCGACCGTGTTTATATCCGAGATAAGAAATCCTCATCTTCAAAGTATATATATATATATATATATATATATATATATATATATATATATATATATATATATATATATATAACGAGGTACGAAATTGTGTCACCCTATATCCGACTCAGTTTGACATAGAAATTGAATTTTGGGATCTATTTATCATAGCAAATTCAACGTAGTTAAATAATTTGATATCCTTGATATGAATACCTGGGACTAGAGTTTGGGTAAACAAGGCCTTTGGGAGCTTTTCTTGTTACTTTGGTTTTGAGGTGAATTTTAAGGTAACTTGTTGATTATCAACATTTTAGAAATGCATCGCGCTCACTTTAAGTTATAATTTTGGTTACCGTTCATCTTTCTCCATGTTTCCGTTTCGCAGATATGTGAAGGATGAAGGATGTTTGGGATATCTGCATGTATTTAATTTCATCCAGCAGGCGTTTCTGTAGTATATTTCCAGAGAAAAGCTTTTGCATAAAGTCTCTTCAACGCTGTACTGTACGGGAAAGACCTATAAGAAGTGACTTAGCTCCGTCTACACCGACTTCACTATTCACCTTATTACGTACCGTACACTGACAACTCGCGTTGTACGGGACCACTGTAGCATAAGTTTATAGTACTTCAGCCTCTATGCAGCCTCCCTCTGGCCCATAGGTGCATCTCGATATACTGCTTTTACTTCAGTGTGTAACTGCATGGCCTCCCTTGTCTCAGTGTCAGGTGATATGGCCCAATATTAAATCCATTCAATCTTTAAACTATCAAATTTCCTCAATATTAGGTACTTCTCTGTTAACAGATTTGCTACTTGCCTACTTACAAAAGGTCAATGAAATATGGCTGACACTACGCGAGTCTTGGTTAATATTAGCACTCTGTCCCTCTAATTTATATCAACATTTTCTAAACCTAACATTATAATCTCTCTCTCTCTCTCTCTCTCTCTCTCTCTCTCTCTCTCTCTCTCTCTCTCTCTCTCTCTCTCATATATATATATATATATATATATATATATATATATATATATATATATATATATATATGACCTACTGTTCACTTACAGCAGATAAATAACAATTTTTTAACAGCAACAAGGAAGTGATGACGTCGATTTTCCTGCGTACGTAGAAGTTGAGAAGTTAAGAGAGATTCATTAGAAATTGTGCTTGTTTTTATACATTCGCGTGTTGTTCCTATCTATTTTATTCTTTTCTGTTGGTGTACGTGACTTTTCTTTCCCTCCTTCTCTTTCCGTTTAAATCTCACTTGAATGCTATTTGACCAAGTGACTTTCTTATAGATTTTTTTAGCTTAAACGAATCAGTGATCTCTTCAGGAGCTTGTCATCTTATCCTTTTGATGAATTTGCACTGACACAATTTTTTTTTTCACTTGACATTTGCTCTCTCGTATGCATAACATTGATCTTGACCTTGACTGCATGACAAACGATTTTGTTGTGGAAAGTTGAGTATTCGGACCAATTTGCAACAAAGTGCGGCTTTTAGGGGTCACAAGATGAACTTACACACCACACCCTGGCACATACAAGCTAATACTTTTCAAATGTATAATACATGGTTGAAAAGTCATGATTAAAGATGAATTAATGTAAGACCTGTGACCTCCTAAGTATATTTTTGATCTTGAACTTGATGTCACTCTCCCTCGCACTCTCGATACATGACCATGCATGCCAAAAGTTAATTCACTATGTCGTATAAACTTCAAAATTCATGGCCTAGGGTAAATTAATGGTATTCAGCCTTTCACCTCTTAACTATATTCTTGACTTGCATTACAAATATGAAGCCTATCCCTTACTGTTCTGAAATTCTTGCCAATGTTAGTCTCATTTGACATGCAAGTATGATTTTGATCGTAACTTTAACCTCTTTTTTGTATTTTTTACTAATCGGTATCGTTAGTGGACAATCCATGCCAAACATGTAATGTATATGGTATAATCCAAAGGTTTGTATCATGAATTCACTCTAAATACCATCTTCATTAGTGATTAATATATACCAAATATGTAGTCTTAAATTCTTATTTGACTTCTTACCACTGAAAAGAAAGCGCCTTTTTTTTTTTTTTTTTTTTTTTTTTTTTTTTTTTTTTTTTACTTACTGTGCACATCAGCTAGAATAACCGATTATGTCTGACAAATATAAAACGTCTCTCTTAAAGTACGTTATTCAAAGACTTTGGCTTCTGACTTTAAGTGAGACGTTAACTTGACGCTACTGTAATGCTCTGCAAACAAGTTTCCTTGTGAAAAGCTGCATTACTGAACAATTTAGCTGAAGAGGAGACATATATACATACACACACTTTATCCATTGTATGAATTAAAAGTTTAAGATATGCTTATGCTTCATGAATATTTTGCATTAAATACTATACCATAATCCGGTTCTTAAAGGACAGAAAGAGCCAAAAACATTTTGGGTTCCTAATTTTAATTTAGCTTAACTCAGTAAATTACAGAGATATAATTTAATTATGTACATGTTTAATCTTTTCAACAATGAACTGTTTTCACATTATTCGTGGAGTCCATTATGGCATGAAAATTCTGTCACTAAGAAAGTGTGTGATAATCTCTTGTAACATCACTTGATATAGAAATATTCAGACTCAGTTTTGTGCTTACCTTTTGATGTTTCCGTTGTGAGCAAGTTTTGACTTGGGTAAGACATATGTTGAAGGGGGAGAAAAGTATGAATAAGTACATAAAATTCAAACATTAAGTGAATTAATAAGAGATATGTTGAAGGGGAAGAAAAGTATGAATAAGTACATAAAATTCAAACATTAAGTGAATTATCATTAATTATTATTGTTATTGCTGTTGCTATAAACTAAGCTACAGAGCTCTAATTGGAAATGTAGTCGTTCATTTATTTTGGATAATGTATATTTAGTCTATTGATTCTGTTTTACGATTATCTCATTTTGTTATGACGTCAGATTATAAGAAAAGTATTTGTGAAATTTTCATTTAAATAACGTAACAAATATTCTTACCTTAATTGCCCAAGTGTTCATGTATCGGCAATATTCAGATTTTCCTCCTCAATTCCAAAGTGAAGCTCTGATGATCGAAGTAATGAAGCCAAAAAGTGAGTCATTCAAATATATTTTCCTTTGATGAAAGTTATGGGGTCTTTTGATTGGGCAGGCAGTATTAAATTGGATCCTTCTCTCTGGTTACGGTTCTGTGTCCCTTTGCCTACACACTCACACACCGAATAGTCTGAGGTTACCAAACAATTCCTCTTACTGCACTGTAATTGTTTAGTGGCCTCTTTCCTCTTTGTTAGGGTAGAAGAGACTCTTTAGCTATGGTAAGCAGCTCTTCTAGGAGAATGACACTCCATAATCAAACCATTGTTCTCTAATCTTGGGTAGTGCCACATCCTCTGTACCATGGTCTTCCACCGTCTTGGGTTAGAGGTCTTTTGCTTGAGGAAACACTTAGGCACACTGTTTTATCTTTTATATTTTATTTCTCTTCCTCTTGTTTTGTTAAAGTTTTTATAGTTTATAAAGTGATATTTATTTTAATATTGTTGCTCTTCTTAAAATATTTTACTTTTTCTTGTTTACTTTCCTCAGTGAGCTACTTTCCTCTTGGAGACCCTGGGCCTATAGCATCCTGATTTTCCAAGTAGGGTTGTGGCTTAGCAAGTAATAATAATAATAATGATAATAATAATAATAATAATAATAATAATAATAATAATAATAATATGATATTGGCCATAGTAGTACAATAATATCAACATTAAATTGACATAAGTGTCGACATTTTGATTTTTTTTTTTTTTTGCGGCAATCATTTTGATCACATTTTGGCAATTATTAGTAAATTGAAACTATTTTTACTATAGATGTATGACAGGTGTTATTAAGGAAATTTAAAAATTTTATAGGAAATAAGAAATTCGTAAACTTTTTTAGTAAGTTCCAACTGAATAGATTGTCCAAGCATGAAATAAATATAGAGAACAGAGATGATAATAATAATTGAGCAGTAAACTAAACCATTCCAAAAACAAATATATACTGACCTATCGCAATAAAATCCCGAAGAAAATAAGTTGCCAGCTGGAAATCGATAAAACCCTTTTTTAGTTTTATTTTGGTCGAAAAAAGTATCTTAGGTACATCTGGAAAATCACATCATAATACTACTAATTAATGGGTATAATGGAAGTCTTTTTGATTTTTGCTTAAACATGCGATACTAAACAGGCATAAGATCGATGGAATGCATGACAGGTTTGGATACCATATAAGTCATTACGTCCGACTGCAGGCAAGTGTTCAGCTTAAAATTGTTCTTCTGAGTTTGCTTCCTTCTGCTGGAGACTTTACTCGCAGTCTTTCGTGCAATTTATAGAAAATGCTATCCATGGACCAAAAAATAATCCATTGCACTCTGGCGATGAACAAAATTCTCTAGTGTCGGGCAAAAATGTTTAGTCTTTGTTTTTTTTTTTTTCTTGCAAGGGATTTTTGAGCACCAGATTATCCATTGAATGATTTTTCAGTCACCGTTATTATGATTGTTATTATTTTATCATTATTTTTAGATTTCAACTTACACAGTATAATCTAGCCTATAATGAAAATTTCTCTCTCTCTCTCTCTCTCTCTCTCTCTCTCTCTCTCTCTCTCTCTCTCTCTCTGCACTGTGGGAGAAAGAGAATCACCGCAGTTTAAGACATTAAAGATTAAATTACCACACGCACTCAGAACAAGTACTAAATGAGAGAAGAGGAATAACAAATTCCTGTTGAAATTAGGCCGTAAAGAAAAAGTTCTCTCGTCCATTCCTGTTTTGCTGTCCTTCATTTTCTCTTCTAACCTTATTCATGACTGTCAATCTTCTCTCTCTCTCTCTCTCTCTCTCTCTCTCTCTCTCTCTCTCTCTCTCTCTCTCTCTCTCTCTCTCTCTCTTTTATTTTTTGTTTTTACTAGAAAGTGGTCTATATTCTACCTTGACCAACTTCAGAATCAGCTGACGCCATTTATGACATTTACAATGACCTGTGGATTCTTAGTCAAATTCAGAAGCCGTTTGTCTGTCTGTCATGATAAGACAGATGACCAAGTGGTTAGGTTACTAATTCTCGTGTATAATCATCGCTGGTAGGCGATTGGTCGATTTTTTTTTCTTTTTACTGGGGATTGGGATTGGCTGGATACACAATTCTCTCATATCTTTTCTTGATAACGTGATTATTTAACAAAATGGGCGATTGGCGAATAACGGGGATTTCATATATGTATTTGCATCATGATTGAATGAATCTAGTATGACTTGAATGGTACCCTCGGGTCACTGTGGTGATTAGAGTTGCCTCACAACTAAGAGTAATTACACCGGGAATTGCATCTTAGAATTCAATGCATATTAATAAAGGTGTGCGCGTAAATTACTGCCATAGGGAATAACCTATCTCACACTTTTGGTATTATTAATTTATCAACTGGCTGCCTGTTGCTCAGCCAAGCATCTGTAATATTGATAACAAATTCTGGTAGGAGATGGTGGTCTGAGTATATGTGCGATGTTGCTAAAGAAAGGGGTCAAAGAAGGATTGATATCGCCAGAAAAGATGATATTAATGACACTGTTTCCTTGTGGAATTTAGATTTATTGGGGAGGGAAGTTTTTCTATGTTCTGACACCTGTTCTTGCTGAGTTATGCAGAGTTTCTGATAACTGAAAACTCCACGTAAAACAGCGCCTTGGACGTAATGGGAGCTTTAAAGGCGAAGGAAATAGAGCATTAGAGATCATTGGGGTCCAAACATGCCTCTCAGAAGGGTTCTTAAGCTCGCTCATAGATTTTGAAGACGAGACGTTGAGTGATCTCGCTGCAAATTATGGTGATTAGAGGTATGTCAGTTGTTAGTTGCAGTGATGTTTATGATGGCGATAATGATGGTGATGGCAAGGACGGTGACGGTAATGATGATGTGGGTAATGGTGATTT
>NC_090725.1:83342378-83344878 GCF_036898095.1 Palaemon carinicauda
TGGATCAGAGTTATGCAGCTGTTTCGAAAATAAGCCGTCTGTTGAAAATAATGATGATGACTGTAAAAGGACTACAATAAGTTGTCTAAGTAAATATATTTCATTCATGGGAATTTGACGGCTGTGAGAAAATAATATTCATGAAATTACGGCGTGATAACAGACATTTTCCATTGCACTCACAAAGAAGAATAAAATTTTTATGGCAGCGAGACAGGTGAAGGTTCGTTCATGATGATATCGCCTGACACCAGCAAATCGCTCGCCATCAGATGTGATATTGCAATACATGTCAAAGTGTTTTTCACCCGGCTTTCTTATAGTAACAGTACAGTAATTGATATAAGACGTTGCAAGCAGACACCGACAAAGTTGAATCTAAAAAGGGAAAAAAAAAACAAGTTTGAATAGCTTTTGATTTAGGCTTTTCGGTCATTTGCTCCAAAGTCTCAAAGTCGAGATTTCTCTGCGATTGCCTATGTTCTTTTCCGTTACGCAGATATTAGGTCACAATTTTTTTTTCTACTTCATATTCTCTTCTCCATTCTCCGCTCTTACTCTTCCATTCGTTCTTTCTCTATCATTTCTCAACTCATCAATCATCTATAAATCTATCATCTGTCACTCCATCATTTATCAATCCATCATTTGTCAATTCATCCATGACATTCAGGTAACCAGCACCTTCATTCTTCTAAATTCTACGCTCAGGGATCTCTCATCTATAATTTACTATCACCACCGACGGCCATAATGAGTCACTCGGCCGCCTTTTGCCTTTTCTCTCGCTTTTTTAAGCGCTAGTTTCCGAGCCATTTTTCTAATGTCATTTGATTTTCAAATTGCTTACACACTAGTTTCGCTGCCAGGGTGTCTCTCTTGAACAAGATGGAATTTGCAAGCATGCGCCAATTGGGCATGATGATTGCATGCCTTTGCGCTATGTATGCTTTATGTATTTTTTGTTTGAATAGGTTTGGTTTGATGATTGGAAGCACGTTATCGTATTTGTCGTTTGCACTGCAATCATTGAAATGAAAGTAACGGCATATATAAAATGAATTGGCCTCTGTTTGCGTCTAAACTACTGTATATCAAACGAAGAATTTTGTCTTATTTATCAAAATGAGTCACAAACAGATTGTTGTTATTTTCATAAACTTACACATTACTCAATATTTATTTTCTCATATTTTGTAAGTGGATTTGTTTTATTTCTGTTGCATGGAGCCCTAGTGACGTTTGTACCATTTGGTTTTGTTTTAAACAATTACCATTTCTCTTTGTGTTTAGGACTAATTATTGAAAAGATCTCAAGGTTGTTTACTTGTAATAATCGTCAAATCTAGATGTAAATTATATGATTTTGTTTTATTTTATAAAGCCAACGTCCAATATAAGAAAGGATTTATCTCATATGTAACTGTTAGATTTGACCAAAATGAGTTCCACCTTTGTATATTGAAAGTTATGTAAGACACGTGGTGGAGAAAATAGCGGATGCATAGCCATGATACAGTTTACATATTTGTAATTAACAACTTATCAATAATACCTTCCATAGAAGCAAGTGTATTTGGTTTGTTACAACTTCTCTGACAGTTATTCTGTCCCCCTAACCCTCTCTTCTCTTTCTCTCTTCCTCGTCCTTCTCTCTCTCTCTCTTATGGTCCAACCATCCATCTCTCTCTTCCCCTGAGGCAGCATGTCCCTGGCCCTCCCCTATCCTCCAGATAACGCTCAATAACACCCCACTCACCATCTTCCTAATGATAGCGATACTGGAGCGATGATCAGTGTTGCCATCAGGCCTGCAAACAAGTTTCCTTTGCGTCTATTTTGAGAAACCCTTGTCGTCTTAAGATCCGGTTGCATTCCCTTGGCTTTTGCTAGTGTATCTGGGTGGGATCTGAGGCCATGAGTTCCTCCCCAATAATTACGTTCTTTGTTGACAAAGGTTTCGTTGTTTGTTACTGTGACATGTTTTAGTTAATAACAAGATAATGTGGAATGGTTGGATGGAAGCGAGGCCCACCGAGTTGGCAAGTGTGGTCGGAAAGGGCGAAACCTTAATGATAGGCTCTCGTCTCACGCTACGTACACAGTAATTTATATCGCCAATAAATTCACCTTGATTAATTCCAGGTGTAATTTTGGGGTGTAGATGCAGTGTTGAGAGGTGGCGAGTTAGCAGGTGATTGAAGGCTAGAGAGTCGGAGGAACGACATGATTCCCCCTTAGTTTGTGTAAATGTGTCTGTGTACGAGAGAGATAAAATGTCATAATATGAATCTCAAGGTCTGATCGTACCTAATAGCGTCCTAGAGTTCCAGCTGAGCTGATGGATCGCTCTTAGTTTCATCTCATTCCGGTGTGACGTATCAAAGGTTAACCATGGAAAATTTAAACAACCTTTCAATTTCGGAATAAGGAGATAGGGGATGTTTTTGTTTACATATGTTGCAACTCCAGAAGAGATGTTAGCCATTCAGTTATTCTA
>NC_090725.1:83349878-83389878 GCF_036898095.1 Palaemon carinicauda
TATATATACACAGCATATGTGAGTGTGTAAATAGGTTGTACATGTTATCTATATATATGAGTATGAGTACTTGTATGTATAAAGTTATTTATTCCCTCTAAAGAAACGTAATTGAAGAAATATGTTGAACTATAGAAACATCTTTGTCTGAGAGAGAGAGAGAGAGAGAGAGAGAGAGAGAGAGAGAGAGAGAGAGAGAGAGAATGTATTGCGAGAGAGAGAACTATAACTTGTCATGCGAAAAACATAACATTCTCTCTATGTTATGTTTTTTCGCATGACAAGTTATAGTTCTCTCTCTCGCAATACATTCTCTCTCTCTCTCTCTCTCTCTCTCTCTCTCTCTCTCTCTCTCTCTCTCTCTCTCTCTCTCTCTCATAACTTGCTCCGAATCATATTGACCTAAACAGTGAATTAGGAATCTGAATTTTAGTGGACGTTTGTGTCGTATCTTTTGAATTGCTTTGGAATAGTTTCACCCTCATAGGATGAGGATTACCACGACGATGGCCTCCCGTTTTATATGGTATACATACAGTATAGCGTTATGACGGAGGCAGTTGCTCATGTCAGTTTTTTTCTTCTCATTACCCTTCTCTCTCTACCCTAGGTGCGACCCTCAACGGTGGGCTAACAACTACATGAATAATATACTTGTCACGTGAACAGAGGCAACCTCAATTTTAGGAGTGAGTCTCCCTCCGCCCCCCCGCCCCCCCGTTCTAATGCTCGAACAGGGTACCTAACAACTAGCAAGATTCGCTACCGAAAGCGCCACGAGAGAGAAATTAATAATAATATTCAGTAGTGATCAGCATTCTTTAAATGCGCACTGTTAAATCATAATTAGAAATATTTATTTTAATGTTCCTGTTCTTGAAATATTTTATTTTTCCTTGTTTCCATTACTCACTGGGCTATTTTCCTAGTTGGGGCCCCTGGGCTATTAGCATTCTGCTTTTCCAACTAGGGTTGTAGCTTAGCAAATAATAATAATAATAATAATAATAATAATAATAATAATAATAATAATAATAATAAAATGTGAGAGCACAGCCAAGTTAACTTCATCACAGTGGGTTGAAAATATTCTTCTAATGTTCATGAGATCTTAATTACTGTTGCTTATCGCACGTATTTATATATATGTGTATTATTTATAGTATATATATATATATATATATATATATATATATATATATGCGTATGTGTGTGTATGTGTGTGTGTGAGTGTGTATACGTGAACGGGAATCAATCCACATGAATTGCCATGGGGGTGGGGTGGGGGGGGGGGGGTTGTAAGTGAATAGTACGAATTTGATACTTCTACCCCATGAAGTGATAGTGGTGTTTGGATTAAGCATTTATAGGTGGCTAAAATGCAAGGGGACATGCCATTGCTGTGTCGCACAATATCCCCTTATATCATAAGGACAGAGTGTCCAAAGATGACAAGTCTCTTGTTTCCCATTAAATACCATATACAGCATATTGAATATCAAGTCAGAGGAACTATTAATTAGGTGTTCTAATTCCTTGAGTTAGAGGAAATGCGACCTAGAGGTAGATGAGCCTCCTTTCCTGAGGTCAATGGCAGTTGAAATTTTCCTGTTGAAGATTTCCAGGAAATGAAAATAATTGTATCCTTGTGACTCTCGCTGGTATAAAATTCAGCCACTAACAATAGCCCTGGGTTTTACACACTTATATTCAGAATATATCTAGTATTAGTGAAAAAGAATAATAAAAAAGAAGATACTAATGTGTTAGTTCAAAAATTGTAATGGTAATCCTGTGCATGACAAGAGATGTATTATAGGTGGTAGGGAGTGTTTACAGTCCAAGAATTAAAAATGTAACGATAGAGAATCATTTTGGAAGATTCTGAATCAGAATCTGGTTATGTTTGGAGAAAATGAAAGGGCTGTATCATTAGGAGATAGAATGCAAAGGTAAGTGACAGAGAAAGAGATGGGTTGTTGGTAGATATGTTGTAAATAATAATCAATAGACCTTTAGGAATAGTTTTTTTTTTTTTTTCAGAAGTGGCTTGATAATGGAAAATACATCGTTTTTGAAGAACATGAATATGCAAATGAAAGAAAAAGGGATGAGGGAAAATTTGCCAGTATATGCGTTAGTTCACAGCTTGAGTGGAAAGTGGTGTACAAATTGAGCAGAAAAGGTTATAAAGTAAAATGAAATCGAGTTAGATAAGATGGAAATTCAAACGGTATATAAGGATAAAATAGATGAAATGTTGCTTGGGGTTTAAAAGAACAGAGGGAGAAGGACCAGATGAAAATTTTTACAAATTCCCCGAAGACTTGTAAGGTACAGTAGCATACATTGAGGGAACTGACATAGTGAGGGGAACGTGAAAAGAAAGGTTTAGTAATGGAAAAATTATCATTTGAGGTGCAGTAGCATGATAAAAGAGAAGAATAGGTTTAGGGTGGCAAATTATCATTTGAGGTGCAGTAGCATGATAAAAGAGAAGAATAGGTTTAGGGTGGCTAATATTATGGAAGTTTTATTGTGTGTGTGGTTCGTCTACTATTCGAAAGTTGAAATGATTAAAGGGAGTTTGAAGTATGTTATTTTCCACTTGAACTGCCCTAAGTTTGAGGAAATGGCTCAATTAAAAAAGAATATATATATATATATATATATATATATATATATATATATATACATATACATATATATAAATATATATATATATATATATATATATATATATATATATATATACATATATATATATGTTTGTGTGTGTGTGCATATTTAAAAGTACAATTTTTAAGAAGACATTGATGCCCCTACACCACCTTTCTTGAAAGACGATACCCCACACCACCTTTCTTGACCTTGTCAGATACTTAAACCCATTTACAGTTAAACTAGATGAACTTGTGATTGACCCCAATCCCAGAAATTCTATGCATATTACTGAAGCATTGTGCCGTACTACACCATTTACGTGCTCCAGTTCATCGAGATTGTTTAACCGTGTTCCATTAGTCTTATGACCTGAGCAGAGTTTTAACTCGGTATCACATATATGCCGGAAATAATCATTGAGCTGTTACGACCCGTATATATATACATATATATATATATATATATATATATATATATATATATATATATATATATGTATGTATGTATATATATATATTTATACATATATATATATATATATATATATATATATATATATATTTATACATATATATATATATATATATATATATATATATATATATATATATATGAATAAATTTACTATGTTCTTGTTCCTATGTAGAGGGGATAATGCCAGGTGAGTCCCAGCATCTTTGTATCAGCAAGTCTTTGGGATGGATTTGTAAGCCTCGTGCATTTTATTTTGACATCAGCAAAATCTGGTACCAGTTTATAACTGACTGGATTGGCTGGTGGTTAGCTGAGGAAGAATGATCTGTAGGTCCTGCAATCACAGGCCCTATTTTTTTTATTGTACCTTTTGAAGATTTCTGGTGTTAGGATAAGCTGTTTTCTAGCATATATGGCATAAAAAGAATTGAAATGGAAATAAATATGAAGATAGAGGTGGTTAAAAGGATAGCGTAAGTGAAATGATTTAACGAGGTGTTTTGAGATGCTTTGGTCATGTGGTAGTTTTGTAATAAATAAGTATTACGAGAGAAAGAGGAAATTGTAGAGAATACTAGGTAGACGATTTAATATATATATTGGAAAGGATGGCGCTTAATATCCGGTGACATTAAGATATGAATGTGTAAGACAGTGTGTGCGTAGGTGATATAAGTGCGTTACTGATGTTGGTATTATAGGAAGCTTGTGAAATTGTTTATATACACTATTTAGACAGATCATCAAAAGATCACTAAACCTTCCCTACAAACACTTGTCTTTCACTTTATCAGGAATGCACTAGTACTTTCTAGATATTAAGGGCCCTTCATTCCAATGCTTTATCAATCTTCATTCTTTAACAGTTATTAGTTCTCACTTTACTCCTTACTCCTAGCGAAGCTCTATAAAAGATTTCCTCAACTAAGTATTACACTTTTTTTTAATTTAACAAAACTTTTCAAGGCTTACCAATCTATCATTTCACCGATACTAATATTTTTACAAATAAATTTTCATAACCACATTTCTCTCCTGCAATTCTTTTCTCTCCCATAATCTAGTCTCTTCAAACTACAATAATTCTAACAGCTTTAACTTTTTGTTTAATTTAAATTCAACATCCATACTTCATTTCTCCATTATGACATTTAACTGAACAATATTGTTACTCATTCCAACTCCTTGCTTCTCTAGACACTGTACTCCTCTACACTTATTATTATTATTATTATTATTATTATTATTATTATTATTAATAGTTAAGCTATAACTTATATTGCAAAAGTAGGATCCTATAAGTCATAGGGCTCCAACGGAGAAAATAGCCTTGTAAGGAAAGGACATAAGAAAATATATAAACTAAATATGAGAAGTAATGAATCCAAAAATATGAAATATTTCAAGATCAATAACAGCGTTAAAGTAGATCTGTCATATATAAACTCTGAAGATAAACTTACGTCAAACTATTCAGCATAAAAACATTTGCTGCAAATTTGAACCGAATTTCCACCAATTCAACTGTGAGATTAGGAAGAGCTTTCCACAATCTGGTCACCGCTTGAATAAAACTTATAGAATACTTTGCAGTGTTCAGCCTTATGATGGAGAAGGCAAGACTGTTAGAGTTAACTGCGTACCTAGTATTACATATAAGAAGGTACGGTTTGGGAAGATCTGGATGTAAAGGATGGTGAGAATTGAGAAAAAAATATAGTGCATACATGTAGAACTAACTACTCGACGGTGCCAAAGATTGGTATCAAGATCAGGAATAAGAAGTTTAATATACCACAAGTTATGTTCAGCAGATTAAGGTAAGACTTAGTAGATGAAAACCAGACAGGATATCAAGACGCTATACAAGGTAGAATGAAAGAATTAAAACTTTTCTTCGTGATAGATTGATCACCAAAAATCTTAAAAGACTTTCTCAGTAAGCCATTTTTTGTGCAATTACAGTACAAACAGACTGAAATGTTTCTCAAATGTAAATTTGTAATTAAGAATCTCACCTAAGAATTTAAAGGGATTGTATACTTTAGAGTTAAAAAATCGTTATCATTGCAAAGATCTGGATGTTGACGAGCCACTGTCCTAAACTTACTTACTGTTAGGGTTCACTTCATGCCCATTAATTTGCACTATGAATTAATTCTAGCTAGATCTCTATCAAGGGATCCAACAATCCTTAGTTTACTGTACATTCAGGAAATAAAATTTATGCAGATTAGCATAATCTGCATATGCAATAAACATTTTTATAGACCAAACCATATATCTTACATTTATAGAATGAAAAGTAATGGGCAAAGAACACTTCCTATAGTAGATATTAGTATTGTGCCCATCAACAACTATTCATTGATGTTTATTACTTGAGTTTGAAAGCAAGGACATGATGATTAACATAGTTAAAGACAACACTAAAATCAAAGCCAATCATAGAAACTTCCTGACCACAATTAATGGATTTTTGTACAACATTAGAAATTGTAAGAATGACATCACATTCTCTAAGGCCGTTGCGAAAGCCAAACTGCAAACCAAGGAACAAATAATTACCTTCAGTATACCTATTTAGACGTTTTGCTAAAACATTAAAGACTTTAGATGATGTGGAGTTATAGAAATTAGGCAATAATCAGCAGGGTTAGAGCTACACAAACACATCTACTTAGTGGAGTAACACACAAGTGCAAAAAGAACCTATCCTTGCTGACTTGCAATAAATAACATACAACTTCGCCGCTAAGAATTCTAAGGTATCTATAAAATACCATTTCGGTCTACGCCACCATAAGCACCAAGATCCATCAAAAGTGTTTCAATGTCACGGGAACAAAATACTTTACTAGATAGTTTACCCTCAGGAAACAGGAATGAGGAAAATCGAGTTTCTCATTACTCTGCTTACTGTCAAGTACATCAGTCAAAGGGTTGCTTTTTCCTTTGGAAAGTGAATGACCGAGCCATTTGGTTTAAGTAAAGGAGTGACTGTTAAGGTTACACCAAAGTGCAGATATAATGGTAGCCCACCATTTATGTTCCTGGGTTCTATCAGATTGTATTCCTTTTCAGTTGAAGTACAAACGCTCTGAGCAACAGCTCTTAGTTGAGTATAGTTATCCCAAGTCAAATATGACCTGTTACTCTTCACAATATTGTTCACACCCGGCTACCTTCCTTGCTTTATCCATTTCGTAATTTCCCTCATCCCTGTCCAAACACCATCTTTACATTAACTTCTAAAGATTAAGGTGTTTGTGTGTATATATATATATATATATATATATATATATATATATATATATATATATATACACGTACATATATTCTTATGTATGTGTGTTTTTGTGTGCATTGAAGTACAGGTGCCTCACCTTTTCAGTTGCATCGTCCTCAAGTCGACAAGTTTCTTTAGTCTGTGAATGACTCAAAATTACCAAGCTCTCTGAGCGCTTGATAAATAATGCTCGTTTGAAAGGTGGCATCAGTGTCTAGCTAATTTTATACTCCCAGCACACAGGATATGATGGAGTATTGGTGAATAAATGGTAAAGCAACGTTGTCTTAAAAAAAAAAAAAGTTACGAAACCGTTCTCCAGGGTGTGTTTAAGCTCAAATATTTAGTATATTTTATTATTAGGGCAAATCTTTTGTCAGTTTTAGGTAATGTATCACATCATACCTTAAAGAATTAATGATATTGTCGATGTAGTTGATATATTTGAAATCTAGGAATTTTAATAGAATGTGTTAGCATGGACTAATCGGTGTAAATATAATAATTATGAGAGATATATTCATAGCTTCGTTCCCTTATGTGACTCTGTGAGTGAAGTTGAATTTGAACCCTATATTGATGATAATAGAAATATTAGTGATGATGATGATGATGATAATAGAAATATTAGTGATGATGATGATGATGATAATAATCATATAATAAGAATGATAATGATTAATAAAGTGCAGATTGATGCGACGAGACTGATAGAAGCAAATGAAATAGAGAAGGAGTTTTACAAGAGAGAGAGAGAGAGAGAGAGAGAGAGAGAGAGAGAGAGAGAGAGAGAGAGAGAGAGAGAGAGAGAGAGAGAGAATGGAGATATGAAGACATCCGCCAGTATTTACAGGGGGTTAGATCCTGAACCGTCAAAGCCACGGGCACGATTTAGGCTAATCTCTCTCTCTCTCTCTCTCTCTCTCTCTCTCTCTCTCTCACCAACTCCGAGATTTATGAATGAACCGATTGAGTAATTTATTGAGACAGTAAGACAGGCTGATCATAGTTGTAGACGCCGTCCAAACAGATAGATGACTCACGCTGTAACATCATCATCATCTTATCTGTGGACAGAAAGATGGAGGTGTTTGAAAGTTAACGAATGCTTTCAATACATTTCTTTTGTCTCTGCTCTCCGTATACTTAATTGAGAAATTTATATGTTCTCTATTTAGTAAAGTTGTATTATTTTGTAAGTGGGTTTCTTGAAGGAACACTTTGCTTTAAGAAAAACTTGTCATAAAAATTCTCATTTTTCTTATGGCAATGTATAGTTATTTTATCTTTTAGGGACGGTATAAAGCAACTGTGAAATTATCAAACGCTTTCTTTTGATTCTTTTCGATGAAAAATATCAATTTATAATGCTTTTGTCTGTCAGTATTTATGGCGATGGTGATTCTTATCAAAGGCACTTTTTTTCTTTAATGATACACCAATTTCCAGTTCTTGAGTTAATCCTTTCTTTTTAGCCAGAACATTTTATATTGAAACTGAAGCGTTGTTTATTCGTTTCAAAATCCAGTAGATATTAAGAAACTGCTATGAGAATGGCCGAAAAATTAAGACTTTTATTTGACATTTCAAGTCTATGCGAGAATCTACATGGTGGGTAGTACCATCAGTGCACCTTCTGAGATGCACTGTAACCATTACTTAATATTGGTGCAGCTTTCCTTGATCCCCAGCGACAATTGCTTTATTTCCATTTCCGGTTCCTTTCTTCCTTTTTGCTGTTCAATATCATCTAGCTTTTACTTTATTGTGTAATTTTAGAGTTTCCCACAGTTGATCTTGGGTGCTGAATAGTCTCAGAGGCCACAGCGCTGGACTCTACAGCACGAATTTATAAATCTAAAAGAAAAGTTCTATTGTTTGGAATAGAGCCGGAAGGGAAAAATGTTTGTTCTCTTTTATGCCTATTCCGATGGTAGGGCAACGTGCTTTTATCTCTTATCGAAACGTGATGAGTTCTTGAATTGTGTTCCCTCGATCTCTCCTTTCTTGAATCTTTCAACTCTTGGTTAAATTCCATCGTGTTTCTGATAATTCTGCGCATAATAGAGTAAAGCAATACGAAATGAAGAAGGGGGAAGTATAATAAACAATTTGTTTCCCCCTTATTCACAAAGTCTTTATTAAAAAAAAAATAAATGTCGAAATATCACTATTTTAGTATTTCAAATACATGCTAAGCAAAAAGGAATCGTTCAAAGTACTGATAAAATGCAGTTTATTGCCTATATTTTTGCAAAGAAAAAAAAATACCAGCAATGAGTAAATTTTCTCCATCTTTTTCAGATGTGGATTGTTTGGGCAGGCAAAGAAATATGAATGTCAGGTAGCAAGTACTATTCTCTTCCCACACTAAACCTGGAGGTAGTAAGTTGGCCAGGGTGCCTGCCACCCGTTGAGATACTACCACTAGAGAGGGATTGGGTCCTTTGACTAGCCAGACAGTACTACATTTAATGCCTCTCTCTGGTTACGGCTCATTTTTCTTTTGCCTACACATACACCGAATAGTCTGGCTTCTTTTTTTCACTGTTCTCATACACCGGACAACATTGAGGTTACCAATCAATTCTTCATCGCTCAAGGGGTTAACTACTGCACTGTAATGGTTCAGTGCCTTTAGCTATGGTAATCAGCTCTTCTATGAGAAGGACACTCCAAAATCAAACCATTGTTCTCCTGTCTTAAGTAGTGCCATAGCCTCTGTACCATGGTCCTCCAATGTCTTGGCGTAGAGGTCTCTTGCTTGAGGGTGCACTCAGCCTCACTATTCTAACTTACTTCTGTTCCTCTTGTTTTTATAGTCTATATATGAAATATTTATTTTAATGTTGTTACTGTTCTTAAAATATTTTTTTTTGTTCGTTACTTCTCTTGTAGTTTATTTATTTCCTTTCCTCACTGAGCTATTTTTCCCTGTTGGAGCCCTTGGGCTTATAGCATCCTGCTTTTTCAACTAAGGTTGTAGCCTAGATAGCAATAATGGTAATAAAGTGGTTAGTTTAGGAAGTCATAGGAAATCTCGTAAAATATCTTCTCATATACAAAGAAACCTCTTGTACGTCAGTATACAGGAGGATTTCGAAAGTGCCGGTAGATATCTATTCTTTCAGAGCCTTTTGGCAGGGTTTATGAAGAGTAATTGGCGTGTTCTCAATAAATATGTACTATATTAAGATTGTATGACTTCTTTTCATTTGGTAATTGCTTAAACTTTAAGATGCGCTCTCTCTCTCTCTCTCTCTCTCTCTCTCTCTCTCTCTCTCTCTCTCTCCTCAATTAGATTTGACATCTAGTTATGTTTTGCTTGTGAAATCTAATTGAGATGAGAAATATTGGTAAATGAGTTGGCTTCATATCTCTCAGAATATTATTTGAGTACTTGATTTTTGAAATACTACGAAATCCGACAGTGATTTCCCTTGAACAAGGATTTACCTGTGTATGTAATGATTTTAACTGCTTTTTTTGGCGGGGGTGTGGGTGTTGATTGTTTGATGGGTGGCCGGTTAGATTTCAGACTACTTTTTCTGGAATTGAATCGGACAATTTCATTATTTGGGACACCCCAAGTATATTTTAAATCCGCCTAAATAAAACGAAAAATATTCAGGTTACCCATGTCCTCTTGGAAACATCTGCAAAGCCTAAATACAGTAAATTACCTTCGATTACATTTTTGACGTATCGTACTACTTGTTAACAATGAAATGGATCTTTCGCCCTTTCATAACAGAAATGTTTATTTTGAGGTCACATTAGATTGCCTTCATGAAACGTATCATATACAATGAATGTGTAGGTGGTGTTTTTTAAAGAAAATCTTGAAGATCTATATTTTTTCTCAAATCAGTAATTTAGGAGTTTTAATCGGCTAAAACCTGATTTGAACAAATAAAATATTTGGTAAATAACCTGTCTCAGATTCTTTTCCATACATAAGAGCTAACCACTTGGGGTTTTAGTCATATATTTCGGGGATTCGTATTCTAATTTATTTCTTGGCTGAGAAGAGTTAAATGGGTAATCGCATTATTTATTATCCTGCCTCATATAGTTCTATTGCTTTCCATTTTGACGAAGCTGATATATTGTGCTTTACGGAATTTTTTTCCTGTTCTTCTGCTCTCATTTTTTTTATTATTAATACGTGTTTCAATAAACTTTCGTAGTAAAAATAAAAACACCAAGTATTTTGTTGCAGTAATGATTATTTCCGCCGTAATCTTAGTTTTGATATAAATTATTTAAATTTATAGCATTCAACAGGTTTTATGCCTGTAAGTTACAAAAATATTAGACCTGGTTTTCATAAGTATTTTCCATATTCTCCGCAGTGATTATACCACGATGATTTCTAAGTCTGGAAAGTCATGGCCTAGAAAACTAGCGTTGCTATTAACCATTTCCTGATATTTGGCTGCAATATCAGCTAAATGCATTACTCTACTCTCTCAAGAACTCATGTTTATAATAAAATGATATTCACCAAATTTTCATATTTTTCACTTGAGAAATAATTTTTAAAGAGACTGCAAAGTTTTTCTTCATTGTGAAACCAGCGTTGCATTGGTCTACAGGTACATTTTCTTGATGAGTAAAATGGCAATGAGGAACATATCGACTGACGCATAGTCGATTAAGAAAAGTCTAATTAGCTGACTCGCAGCAATAACATTTACAGTTAATTCTATTTATTGGAATCAGAGATTAACTTCTACTGGTATGCTTAACTGCAATCCAAAATATGTGTTTTATTGTCCTGGAAGTATATGAAAATGCTAGTCACAGAAAAGAAGACATTTGAAAATGAGAACCACATCATGAGTCAAATCATTGATAACAGTGTATAACGTGATTATGACTATTTTGAGAAAACAGTTTATATGTTTAATTTCCTTCATGTTAAAAGACCGATGAAATTAAATCTATCAACAAGTTATTGAAAGCAAACAAGTTTTATTCCAGTTATAGCTTACAATCTCGTGGACATTCTCTCCAAATGGGATCAATAGAATATGTAAATAACGATCCCTTTTTTTCGACTTGTTGATTGACAGGGAGTGTCATTATACTATAAATCTGCAAGATTCAAATTCAGAAATCAGGTTCACTTACGTAGTGCAGTTCCTCAAACTGGAATATCAGTGTAACTGCAAAGTATTAGTAAAGAGTATTCCTCTAACAAGGATATTGAAAATTTTTCACATACCAGTGATTGCCGAATCTACCATAACTTGAATAATATGAGCGTATGTACAATGAAAAATGTAATCTCGACCATTGGTATTTGAAGTTTATAGCCTACTATGAAGCGTTCGAACCAAAACGAAACATAAAGAGACATGGATAAAAACAAAATTATTACCTGACTCCTTCGGCTTCAAGGCCCGTCAGTTTTACATTTGATTTATTCGGGCTTATTGATAAGAAAATTTGTCTTTCGGTTTTTTTTTTTTTATTTATTAGATAGTTTCAATCATCAAGTATGATTGGGGAGTTCTTTATTTTCGTCTGTAAGAACAGTATTGCCCCATAGACTATGTAAGTTGCCAGAAGGGTGGTTTTCAAGCTTAAGAGAAGAAGCTTTGATCCTAAAAATTGGTGTGTGATAATAAATGCAGCTATCATGGCACAATCCATATTCACAGGACTTGGGTTTTTTCACTTACGAAACATAATATATGATTCTTACACTTATACACATATAATTTGCATTCTTTAGTTGTGTGAGCTTGGGGATATATTTTTATTTAAAACTGAATCAACTCAGAGAGGGGACCAGATGTGGTAAACAATGCGATCCTATTTGTCCAATCTTTGATTAGAGATTTTGATTTTTTCATTTGCTATATATTTATTCTTTAACAATTATATTATAATTAATGAAAATCTTTTTATTCTTTTTATACTCCATCGAATTTGGTTTATTGTTATTTTAATGAATATTTACATTAAACTGTTTCCTTTGATCTTTGTCGTTTTATTATATTTCCAATATTTACTCGCATATTTTCTTATATGTTTCTTCGTCTATGCATTTCCTTAGAAATAAAATGGTGTTTAACGAGGTTAGCCAATAGTCTTAAAATGTTTGTGAGGACGAAACGATGAAGAGGGCAATTGGAATGAACATATTATTCCTTCCCTTATTTTGACTCTATCTCAAATTTCGTAAGTTTGTTTGGCAAACTATTTTTTCATGAAATGGGTGATTTTTTTCTTAAAATAGTTTCTAAATTCGAGCTTCTCTCAAACCACCGAAGTTTAGATAAATGCACTGTATAAGTAGTTATAGAAAAAACGATAAAACCTGTAAGATTCACCAATGTTTGTCAAATTAGTCGGATACTGTATTATTTAATAGCGCCTCTCAGAAAATAAATAATTATTTATCAAACTCCCACATGTTTCTTCATATTCCCCTCTTTAAAAAGGAAACGAAGATTTTATAAACTTCGGTGAAATTTTCGTTGTCGATAACACCCCCCCCCCCCTCTCTCTCTCTCTCTCTCTCTCTCTCTCTCTCTCTCTCTCTCTCTGTTTCGTGATACGATAACGGGAAGGTCACCAATTGGATGGGCCATTTAATTTGTGTTACTTTGCCTGTATTAGCTCATTGCTTAGTCAACAATGGCCAAGCCATTGTTTGCTAATCAGCTTACCTGCTTTACCATGTGTGAAAGGAAAAACTCTCGGGATCTGACATTTTTATTTCTACTAAGGATAAACGTCCTCCAATAAAACACAAGATTTAATGATAATAGTGAAGACGAAATAATTATTGGTGGTCTATATTAGTAGAATGCAACGTTGAATATAATTTATTTCGCAAAGTGTAACTTCGGGCATCCTATAGTTTTAGTTTTCTTAAGAATGGTACCAGGTCAAAAAAAAAAAAATCTAATTCAGGTAACCGCAGTACCGTTTGGGTATTCTTTCATCCCATGGTCGGTTGACAGTTGGGTTTTTTTTTTCTTCATTATATACCCCATCTTTCCTTTTCACTTTTTCTTTTTGTTTCTTTTCTTTTGTTCATGTTTTACCTTGATTTGAAATGCATAAGGTCATTTGTTTTGAAGTATTCCTCCAGACAGTGAGGTACCAAAGATAGTCAATAAAATTATATTAAATACGCTTATATGAGTCAGGCAGGGTAGCCGATCGGGTATACAGGCTACCCCAAAAGCCAAATCAAAGTCTTTCAAAAAGAAGGCAACTGTGCTTACCTCATACAAATGGGAAAAAAGTACGTTAATGGATGAAAAAAAAATCTTTTGTAATGGCTCTTCTAAAACTATTTAGTATTTCAAGATAATGAATACCAAACATGTTCACAATAAATAAACACTTATGCCTTTTATACGTTTAGAGATGGTGATGGTTAGTGAAAACATGGTAGACTCGTGTGGAAACTCCAAATTCAAGTCCTCTCTGCCATGAAATATTTCATGGCCAAGTATGCGACCTTCCAATCCTTATAACTAAGGATAAATTATTGTGGGTGGTCTACGGGCATGCTTGTTGAATCTTGCGCAGCCATTGCCTGTTTCCCCTTCATCTTAGACGGAGAAGTGCATTGGACGCTAATCGTATGAGTAATATGTTGGGTCTTTATGAGATTATGCGAGTGCCCCTTGTTTCTGCTCACGAGTAACCTGCGCCTTTAAATCCAGAACTTGTAGTAGGTCGTATACATTGTCTAAGAAAGTTCTATATGGATAGTATTGCCATAATTAAAAATCATATTATCCCTAGGTAACTACCAATGTATATTCCTTTCAAATAATGAACATCACCTCTAATTAAAGGATATGTAATACTTTGTTTAGGGTTAGAGATAAAGATTTAATACAATGAAGTTAGTTATGAATTCCTTACTAGGGTCAGTGAAATTGTTTAATATCAAAATAGAATGATCTTTTCGTAATTACAGATATGGTCTTGCTCATTAATTAGTAAAGAAAATAAATAGACTATTAAGTTTTTCCTCTTTACTGTACTTTAAAAAAAACAAAACGTTTTATTTCCTACTTGTTATTCTTTTAACAGTAATGTAGATTTGATATAATCTCCATGAATACTCATTTATATTTACATATATGAATGAAAATAAAAGGTCTTGATTTGAAAGTTTCTATGGTAAAAAGGGGGCATAAGGCAGAGCTGATTCTTTATAATATTTTATCCCTAAAGCAATATATAGTCAAATCTAGTTAGAATCTTTGAAAGACTATTCAATGTCAAATATTCATCATGGTCCGAAATATTTATTTTTATAACATAAGCTATACCAGACAGAAGGCTCCTACTGTGCCTAATTGTTTTAAATTAGTGTGACTTCTTTCTGTTGCTAATACGTTCAGATTTTTATACATATAAAGTGTATACCTAAAAAATTAATTGTTTCTGTAATATAAAAACCTTTATTTTCAGAGTGATACACACTTAGAAATTATAATGGTATTGTTGTTTATTGTGAAATGTAGTTTTTAATTGGATTTGCGTAATTAATTGAAATTGGTTAAGAAAAACTATAATTCAAGAATATACTTGTTTTTAAACGTGAGGAATGCCGATGGATATACATTTACCCGTGTGACGTCATGAAATTGTTTTCATCACTGGTCGCAAAATGCATAGGGTTTTGCTTATCATATTCTTCCTTCCATTGCCAATCTCGTGCAATATTTTAGTTTCATCTCCCAGTGAAAGGGATCATATTATTGCATTGTCTCTGACATCGTCTGCATTAGGGCTTACTATGATCTTGTATAATATGGACATTATTTCTGCTAAAAAGTTTTTTTTTTTTACAGAGAGAGAGAGAGAGAGAGAGGAGAGAGAGAGAGAGAGAGAGAGAGAGAAAGAGCAACTGAAGAGTATGTTGAGTCCGTTTTGTCCATACTCCACGTTACGAGGAAAAGGGGAACAAATGAAGATTTTCTTCATGAAAGCTACAATCAAGGTAATCTTTTTCATTCATTCTGTATTTTCTAAATGTAAGACTAGTCTACTAAGTTTACCTTGTATAGTGAATCGACTCTTTCCTGATAGTGTAGTACTGTGTTTTAATAATGCAATACTTTAAAATTACAGTATAAGAGAAAACTGTAGCGCTTTTTGTTAAAATTTGTCATTGATTATTTTCCCTATGTTTAGCTATTTTGTTTGTACTTAGACTTTTCATACTGACATTATTGTAGGCATTTATATAAACAGCCTGTGCATACCCTTAGAAGTTTTAAGTGAAGATTTTCATGACCATGGATAGAACCTGTGATGGCATGGAGGAGGTGGTTGACCCCGGAGAGAATGAGGTTAATGTCTCATCTGAGAAATATATCAGATAAAACGACAAAGAGACCGTCATTACTTACAAATCAGGCTTACCAGTTAGACACATCTCAAGACAGTGCCCAAGTCGTTTTTTAATCCTTATTCTTATTTTCAAAGGACAGTCATGCCTATGCGTCCATTAACCTCCGGGTCTCTCTCTCTCTCTCTCTCTCTCTCTCTCTCTCTCGAGTGCCTCGGACCCTGAGAACCAGATGCCTCCAACTCGAGGTGATAGCGTCAGGAGGTCACAAACAATGGGTCTCAGGCTGCGTACTCCTCAGACTGGGAAGGATGTCACAGGTTGGGTGACTGCCCTCTCGGATTTTTCTTTTTTTTTCTTTTGATGTTCTCCAACATTAAAACTTGATCTTGAAATTGAGTCAACTGTTTCTTAGAACATCAAAACGATAATTGAAATTTTCCTCGTCCTCATATTCTTTCATTTTTTAAACCACGTGATTTTAAAACAATAAGCACAATTCTTCAACTACTTTCACAAAGAGACATGGGTATCTCCAGGTAAACCAAATGCATTTCAATTTACTTTCTCTCTCTCTCTCTCTCTCTCTCTCTCTCTCTCTCTCTCTCTCAGGCACGGAAAAAGGATCCCAAATAGGGCTAGTGTTTCATTTTAAAACTCTCTCTCTCTCTCTCTCTCTCTCTCTCTCTCTCTCTCTCTGGCACGGAAAAAGGATCCCAAATAGAGCTAGTGTTTCATTTTATAGCACTCTCTCTCTCTCTCTCTCTCTCTCTCTCTCTCTCTGTGGCACGGAAAAAGATCCCAAATAGAGCTAGCGTTTCATTTTATAACACACACACACTCTCTCTCTCTCTCTCTCTCTCTCTCTCTCTCTCTCTCTCTCTCAGGCACGAAAAAGGATCCCAAATAAAGCTACATATAATTTTCACTAATATTATTTTTTGGGTGCAGTGATAGGAGAAGATTCCTCCTAGATATTATTGGAAAATGAAACTAATTTTGTAACTTTAGAAAGACAGGTACAATATTTGTCATTTGAATTTTTGTTAATAACCTGAGTGAGGTCTAGAAACATAAAAAATGGAGTAGAGAGAGAGAGAGAGAGAGAGAGAGAGAGAGAGAGAGAGAGAGAGAGAGAGAGAGAGGAGTAGCTTCTATCCAGAGAAGTACAATGTACTTCCACCTTAACCATCCCATGTATTGCACAACAATACTCAAGTAAGAATACTCACGGGGTTGGCAGGCATATTATGTAGCCCGTGAGACAATGGCCGGTCCTCTGCAACACCCCCAGAAGGGGCAGGGACAGGGGAGCTCTTCACCTCTTTTGTAAGGGTACACTGACTTCAGTAGCTCCTTGGTGATCTAACTGCAAGACCCTGTAATGCCTACTATCCATATATCAGGGATTGCTAGGGGTGATAACCTCAGACTTGAGAGGTAGAATTTTATATATATATATATATATATATATATATATATATGCATATATATATATACATATATATATATATATATATATATAAATATATATATACATTTTATATATATATATATAAATATATATGTGTATATATATATATATATATATATATATATATATATCTATATATATATCTATATATATATAAATATATATGTGTATATATATATATCTATATATATACACATATATATATTTATATATATAGATATATATGTATGTGTGTATATATATATATATGTATGTGTGTGCGTGCGTGCGTGTGCGCTTATGTGTAAAACCATGGTATGAAAAGTCTAGGTAATTTATGATTGATATGCCACGTTGATATCCAGTGGTATAAGATGAACATCTATGAGGATATGGTTTTGTTTTATAAACAACCTTATCCTTCTGTTGAAACGTTATTAGCACTTGAAGCAACTGACAGTAAAGTATGCATTTTTTCAAACATAGGTTTTATTTTTATATCGTTCCTGTAATAAATGCCTTACCGGATTTTATAATGTCCAAGTCACTGTCATTTTCCAATTGCCCCAAAGCTGTTGGAAAAGTATTTAACGAATGTTACTCATGTTTTTATCATTCATACTAGAATTGATAAATAAGTGCAGCAGCTCTACATCATATATATAAATATATATATATATATATATATATATATATATATATATATATATATATATATATATATGTATGTATATATATATATATGTATATATATGTATGTATGCATATATATATATATACATATATATATATATATATATATATATATATATATATATATATATATACGGTATATATATAAATAGATTATATAGCCATCACATTGTATGACCAACATCCCTGAATAATAATTAGCCAATCCTGCATAACCTGCGTTCACCCTTAAGGTCAAAGATCCAAAGAAATAGGCTAATAGTGGAGTTATAATGTACTGGTAGTAGCCTACTTAGGTCTATCATCTTGCTTAAGTTTATTTTACAATGAAATTACTCTTAAATACATAGGGTATGACAGTAGAACTCAAATAAGAATGACAAAATCATGTATAAACTTCACAACTACTTAGAAAATTTTGATTTATGAGGACAATTCTTCCATGAGGCATCTTAGGAACACAAGACCCTTTCCACCGGTTCCTCAAGAGCTTACACCAAGAAGCTTTCCTGTCTCTTGCAAAGACTAAATTGGTGGAAATTGCATCAGAGTGTTATTACTTATACCTTCTTTCCCTAAGAAATTTAAATTACTGTATTTGACTGTCCCATGTCCAAAGATGTTGAAGTATCTAGTTTATTGCTATGAATCCATATAGAGGAGAAAAAGACCTTAAGTGGTAGCCATTCATATCAGGTTAGTCTATTTATTAAGGATTACTACCAATGTGCCAGTAAGCTGTCTAGCCAGGACACTGATGCCCTAGGCGCTGTGAACAGAATGGGATTTCGTGGTATATGGACCCATTTTTGTGAGGAATATCTCACAACTGGCAGATGAATGTTCTCTCGTCTATTGGTGATAATGGTTTTTATTGTTATTGCTTGCTGGGAATAAGAATTAATAGTATCCTTGCTGCTGTGTGGTGTGTGAAAGTCACCACAAAAGCAAAAGGGGCATTTTGGGATAGCTTTAAGGGAAGTGGTAGTGCTTCCATTGTTGGGTCTGGGCGTGAGTGAAAGGGAGCAGATGAGTTCATGGTTAGATGTGTATTATGTGAGCATTATTTGTTAAAAGATTCAAAGTAAATGTAATAGATGATGGTTAGAATAGGGAAAAGAGAAGTTGCAAAATGTGTATAGCAGATAACAATGCAAGTTATGTACAAAAAACTGGGAAGAAATACATTTATCTATAGGTAGTTTTAGGTGGCTTGTTTGAAAATATTGGTGAGCCAAATATTCTTTATTGAAGGGTATAATAGCTGGCAAATGGGATTGAAAAGATAAGCCTGAGTTGTAGAAATGAAATGTTTGCATAGTATTATACAGAGTAAGAAAAATTGGTTGAGTGACAGATATGGAGAAACTGATAAATTAATACAAGACTCACATGAATGGATGGCTATGGCAACCCCACTGCTCATTTTGATGCCGTTAGCCAATATGGGTGTGGCTTTGGGGTATAATGCTAAGCATAACCTGGTAGATCAAAGAACCTCTGCTCAGATTAAGGAAAACTGTGCTTGATTAACTTCATGAAAAACTGGAATCCAATACCTTCCTAGTGCCACCCCTCCAAATGGATTAATTCTTGTGAAATATGTTTATATGTTTACAGTGTATACATATGTGTACAGTATATATATATATATATATATATATATATATATATATATATATATTATATATATATGTGTATATATGTGAAACATGGGCACTCACTAGGAAGTTGGAAAATAAACTTGAAGTTTTTCAATGCAGTATCTTGAGTGGATCTGGGGACCGGTTTCGGATGACGAAGCTGGAGAGTAGCGCAGGCACCACAATCATGAATTGATACCTCTTTCAGGACTACCACCTATCTCCAATGTTATTAGATCGCAGAGACTTCGATATGCAGGACATGTTGCTAGAATGGAGGAGAGAAGGCTGACTAGAAGAGTTATGTTAGGTAAACCCATAGGTACCAGACCAAGAGGAAGGCATAGAAAGAGATTGATGGATAACTTGATTGAAGATTTGGACATCCTGGAAATAGACCCCAATGAGTGGATGGAGCTTGCGGAGGTTATGGCTCTCTGGAGACGAACGGTCAAAGCGTCAATGGATCAGCCTGGTCCAAGGCCCCCGGATTGAGTGTATATATATGTATATATGTATATATATACATATATGTACATTCATCAACATCATCATCATCAGACGTTAATAATCCACTGCAGAACAAAGGCCTCAGTCATGTTCTTCCACTTGCGTCTGTTTATGGTCTTTGTGCAAGTCAACTCCAGCAAACTTTCTTAGTTCGTCAATTCATCGTCTTTTCTTCTTTCCCTTGGTTCTTTTACAATCTCTTGGAACGGACTCTGTCATTCTCAATGTCCATATATTGTCTGCTATTCTCATTATACGTCCTGCCCATGTCCATTTCGTTTTCATACATGTTAGAATAATTTATATTTTAGTTTGCTCTCATATCCATGTTGCTCGTTTTCTGTCTCTTAGTGTTATTCCCATCTTTATTCTCGTCCATAGCTCTTTGAGTTGTAACAAACTTAAGTTCTGAGGCTTTAGTAAGGCCCCAATTTTCTGATGCATAAGTTAATACTGGCAGGACCATCTATTAAATACATTTCTTTTTATAGAAAGTGGCATTATACATTTCAAAACCTCATTTTGTTTTCCAAATACTTTCCATCCAATGTTTATCCTTCTTTTAATTTTGGTCTCTTGTCCTGAGGGAACACTTTCTGTTCTAAGTACTTATATTCATTAACAATATCTAAAGGCTCGTCCATGACTCCTATTTGTTGTCTCTGTATTTTCATTGAACATTATCCTACTTATTTATTTTCAGTCCTACATTTCTGCTTTCTATGTTCAAATCTATCAGCTTTAGTAATTCCTCCCTTGATTTGCTAAACAAAACTATGTCATCTGCAAATCTTGATTTGTTGAGTATTTCCCGTTAATATTAATTCCTACTTTTCTCAATCTAAACTCTTAAAAGCTTATTGTCGGCGTATTGTGAATAATTTAGGAGAGATAGGGTCTTCCTGTCTAACTCCTTCCTCAATAGGAATTTTTTCACTTTATGTGGTTTTAGGATTGCGGTACTTCTTGTATGTATATCTTCATGTGTTCTAACATAAGATTCTTCTATTTCTTGTTTTTGAAGGGCTTGCATTACTGATTATGTTTTGACAGAATCAAAAGTTTGCTCATAGTTTATAAACGTCATACATAGTGATTTGTCATCTGGTTTAGCTTTAGCATGGCTCTAAGTTTCTGATGCATAAGTTAATACTGGTAGCAACATCTGATTAAATACTTTTCTTTTTAGAGAAAGTGCATTTTATTTTCCATAAAGTAATTGATGTACACGATTTATAGTAGTTTCTGAGCTTCCCAAATTTTCATACCTTATAGTTAAATCGCATGAATATAAAGACGCGATTTCTTTCACTTGATAGAGACGGGCAACTACAATTACCTGTATAAAAAGTATTAATTTTAATATCAAAAGCATTACTGGAGGAGTCATGTCTGTAAGCTTGGAATTAAGCCATAGTTAGTGCAATGGGCCTATTATCCTTAGTCTTTTGCTATGGTTAATTATTATTATACAACACTCCCATCTTTTCTCCGATGACAGGTTAGGTAACACCCTCCTGTGATGGGTTATATTACAGCTCCTCTGGGACGGTTTATCTTATGTTGGGAAAATTAGGCGAACGCTCCATCAAACAAGTCACAACGAAGAGTAGGCAGTGTAAAGTTGAAAATCATCTTTGGTAAATTTAGGCAAAGTTTCGAATCACCGATACAGTCGATGATTCAGTAAACCCAAGCCATTAATTAATTGCATGTATTGTGCATTGATATTTCAATCTGCGGTTTTAGAGGGAGTTACATAAAATTTGATGACAGTTATTTTTCATTTATGACTGTTTCTCGGAATAAGTAGCTAAGAATAAAACTTTTGCCTATATACTATTATATAGGCGAAAGTAAAGATAACCTAAAAATGAAGAATGCATTAAAAAACAAAAAATTATAAGATTAAGTTCAGAATGAAAATTAAGTAATTCTTTGGATGTCTCGATATTATTAGAAAAAAAAAGATGTTTTAATCTAGCCATCAGATGATTTTAAGCATTTGAATTATTTTTGAACCCTCGTCATATTTAAATTTTCATGGATTCAGGGACTATTTAAAAGCAGGCTCTCTTAAATTTAATCTCGTTTAAAAACTTATCAATTTCTATTTCAATATTTGTTTGAAAATACTAGTCATGCATGGGATGATAGCAATTTTTCAGTCATTTGTGGTAATCTCCTAATGAGAAAACAGCCACAAACCTTAAAGTACATTGAGATTGCCATGTGTTGCAAAGTATTAACATGGATCCTGGAAGTAACTCAAATGGGTGTAAATCCTTGATTTGTATTCGTAGGAAAAAATTATCTTATTTTTTATTTTTTATTATTTCTAATCTTAATGAATCATGAATTTTTATATCAGTCTTCTCCAGTTTTCCATTATAACATTTTATTAATTTTGAATTAGCGCGTTTCACAAAGAAATGTTTTGTAAAGGGAAATCCTCTCTTGATATTTCATGATGGCCGAGAATGGCCCTATTAGTGCCATTGCCAAGGTATTAGTCAATGTTGATACGAAGAAATTTTATTCTTTCTCCACTTCTTTTATAAAATGTGGAAATTACGAAAGCTGACACGTGATGAGCATAAATTAAACATTATAGTCACGACGGGAAAAGTTGAAAAGACTTGATTGGAGTTAGTATTTTGGTTTTATTAGTGAAATGGACGGACTCCCTATGAGAATGAATATAAAGGAATATATACTGTATATGTCTAAATAAAAGATGACCTTTCAGAGAAACAGGAAATAAGTTGGCTAATACAGAAGCATCTATTCTACGTTTGACATATTCGGATCGGGAGATTTTGATTGTATATACAGTTACTTCAAACTAGATCCTAAAGTCAACGAACCCTTTATGATAATTATAAATAGAAAGACTACTGTCTTACAACGTGCTGTGTTATTTCGCATCACATATTCCAACTAGATAAAAAAGATATCTAACACATTTCTTGGCAGTGACGGTCTTCCGGTAGAAAGCTTAAATTATTTTCATCATACAATTTATGTTTTTCTCGTTCTTAATTAAAGTTACATATAATTATTTATTTGATCCAGAATTACCAAAAAACAATAGCAAGCTACAAATACAGGGGCACTCAGCAGAGCGCAGACCTCCACTGATGCAGCTTATTTCTTGACCTTTTGCTCGATCTTGACCTTGACACCTAACATCTATTAATTGGCGTTGATTTTCATACTCTCAAATATGAACCAAGTTTGAAGTCTCTGTGACAACGATGTCCATACTTATGGATGATACGTGAATTGGACGTTTTGCTTGACAGTGACCTTGTCCTTTGACCTTAACCTTCCAAATTGGATAATTTCCAGCTTTTTGCATTCCAGTTAATCCTTGCAAGTTTAATTACTCTATGTCCAAACTTATGGCTGATTACGTGAATTGGACATTTTGCTTGACCGTGACCTTGACCTTTTGACATACCAAACTTTAATCATTTCCAGCTTTTTACATAACAGTTAATCCCTGCAAGTTTTATTTCTCTGCGATTAACATTTTGGCCAGGAAGGTGTTCACAAACAAACACATAAACTGGTGGTAAAACATAACTTTCCAACTTCGTTGGCGGTGGTAATAATTACAATGATAATAGTACATCTGTCTAATTATCCAATGCCTGGGAATATTTAATCATCTTAAAAGACTACTACTCCAGTAAAAAATTCCTGGTTTTTCAAGTTACTAGTCACTTGCTACTGTTGCATAAAGCGTTCAGTTTTCAGCTTAGCGAAGGGATGAATGACATTAATGACGATCATCTCAAATTTCAGTTTGCTTCCTTCACAAAACTGTAAGAAAATAGAGAGTTTGAGCATATAAATAATTGGAAATATATACTGTAGTTAAATATGAAAAAAAATATTGTTCAACAAAAAAATAACTTTTACAGAATTAAGTGGACTTTTGACGATTATTACCTATTTTGTGACCTTGTAATTATAATTTCCCTTAAATAATCGGTTATGTCATCCTGTCCAACATAAAAACATTTGCTGCAAGTTTCTACTTCTGAAGTTCCACCATTTAACAGCCTGATTAGGAAGATCATGCCACAATCTGGTCACAGTTGGAATATAACTTATAAATTTAAAATACTGTGCATTGTTGAGCCTTATGATGGCGAAGGCAAAATTGATAGAATTAACTGCACACCTAGTACTACGAACAGGATGATACAGTCTGGAAAGATGTGAATGCAAAGGATGGTCAAAACTATGAAAAATCTTATGCAATGTACATAAAGAACTAAATGAAGGACGGTGCCAAAGATTAATATCAAGATCAGGAATAAGAAATTTTATAGACAGCTAATTTTTCGTTCAACAAATTAAGAAGAGGTTCAGCAGCTGGAGACCAGAAAGGCGAACAATACTCGAATCAAGGTCGAATACAAGAATTAACAAATTTCTCTGAGTTAGATTGGTGACAAAAGATCTTACAAGACTTTTTCAAACAGCCAATTTTCTGTACAATTGAAGAAAAAACCGACTGAATATGTTTCTCAAATGTAACTTTGCAATCACGAATCACACAAAATTTTACCGTAGTTTTATATAATTAAAGAAACATTATCGGTACAGAGATCTGGATGTTGAGGAGCCACTGTGCGCGACCTACTTACAATCATGCTTCGAGTTTTGTTAGGGTTCAACTGTATAACCTATAATTTGGACCATGCACTAATTTTGATTACATCAACCCCAGAATTACATTCAGGAAATGGAATTCATCCAAAGAGAGTGGCATCATCTGCATATACAAAGCACTTGTTTTCTAGGGCAAACTACATATTTGTATATAAAAAAGTAATAGTCCAAGAATATTCCCAATGGCGAAAACTGAGACCTCATGATTAACATGGTCAAAGACAGCTCTAATGTCAAGGGCGATCTTAAAAAACATCTTAACTACAATCAATTGATATCTCTACAGCATTGGAAATTGTGAGAAGGGCATCACATGCTCCAATGAATTAGGCACACAAGAGCAAAACCAGAGTGCATTAGTAGTTGAAAGGAGAATCTGGGCTATAAGGTAAAGTAGAAAAGAGATTCAAGATCCAAGAGTATGTCAAAAGGTGTCAGTGCCCCACTTTTGAAATGGGAGCTCGGGTAGAGGGTAACAGGGATTCAGAAGGGAAGATCGGGGAATATTAATGTAATTTATTGTCTGACACGGGAATGGCTTTAAGTCAGACATCGAACATTAGAAAATTGAATGGAAAAGGAGGTAGACTCGCCTAGATTTAAATTCCGGGACCGTTACTACTTCGTAAGATGTACACCTTCTCCCCCTCAGGTTAGCTAAAGACCTGCACATAGAAGACATAAAACTAATAGTAACTTTGAAATTATACTTAACTTGGTTCTTGGCATAAAAGTAGCTATTTGATAATGGCGATGAGGTTTTAATCATTTCAATTTGTTAACTATGTTATAGGTTTCATTTGATCTGGTAGGTAATGTATTTCTGAAGATATGTCTTGGTATTATGACAGCCTATTCCAGCTCAATAATTTAGTCTCTGCAAACTTGAATACTGTTTTTAAAATTGAGGTTCCAGATTTATCATTATGTAATTCGTAGTTCGTGAAAATAATTTACCGTGAATTGCTGAACAGGGCTTCATAACATTTCAGTAAAAGAAGACATTTTTTGGTATTTTTTTTATCTCAGAATTTGAGAGAGAGAGAGAGAGAGAGAGAGAGAGAGAGAGAGAGAGAGAGAGAGAGAGAGAGAGAGAGAGAGAAGAATTTGCTGAAGCAGTTCAGTGACTACCAGGATCGATAACATCATTCTTCATTTGCTGTCGCTATCACAGCTACTGTTCCTGCAGCAATCGGATGTGGAATCTTGGGAGATATGTTCGTGATATAACCTCTTTCTGGAAAAATGTTGTGTAAGAAGAGACTCTTTACAAATGGCGAGACATTTCTTTAGATGAGGGATCTTACCTCGAGGTCAACGCGCCCTTTTTTCTATGGCGATGACTGGGGCATACGGAGGAGTTATGTTGTAACAACGGCGAGGTGTCATTGCACTCTCTATTGCAGCATTTAGAGACAATTCACTCTCTGGTATTTTTTCTTCTTCAAGGTGAACATATCAAGAAAACGAAAGGTTTTCCTTACTTGCATTGATATTGGATTTAGATATTTATTACATGATCTATTGCTAATGGGTCAGTGTAGTTTGAAGAATATTTTAAGTAAATTTAACATTTTAATGAAATATACCACTAAACTTTTTTTTTTGGTGTGGGGGAGGGAATGAATTACATACCGTATAAGTTCGTAAAAGATATTTAGCAATCCATCAAAATTCATAATAAGGAAAGAATTTGGTTTTGATAATGAAAGTATAGGCCCTAATTTCCTCATCACGGTCTCTTCTTTATAGTACCTTTTCTAATGTGCTTCTTTTCCCCTTTTTCGTAAGTACACGATGCCAGTACCAGAAAAGAAAGAAGAGGATGAGGAGGAGGTCACCAGCTGGTCAATGAACGGGTCATGGTCAAACGTCGGCGTCTGACCCACGTGGCATCGCCGCCACACGTCATATCTTGCTAAAACGGTATGAAAGTAACCTTTTTTTGTTTCTGTTGGTATCTTTCCTCAAGTTAAGGAAAACTTGTATTGTATTTGTGGGTTGTTGTTACTCTAGGAAGGAGCAAGAAGCATAAAAGGGTACTTTTCCCTCTGATGTCAAGGGTGATAAGATAGGGTAAGAATGATTTCAGTTCAGTGACACGCAATGTCTATTTTAGTTTCTGAGGTTACATCTTGTGTTACCGCTTCTCCGATTTGTCCTGATGGTTTTGACGTCAGTCTGTTTTGCTACCCATCCTACCTGAACAGGTACAACCTCAAGGTTTTCTGTGGTGCGCCCCAGCAATACAACTTAGAAAATAGCCTGTTTATTTCAATATATCGATCACTATCAAAGTTGCCATTTTTATTAGCAATTGTGGTCAATAAGAATAGGATATTTCTGAATTCTTACGGCTTTTCATCCAGCTAATTCTGTCGATTTTATACTTTCTTATAGCATTTTTTTTTTATCTATAGATTTAGGGTTGTTGTTGCCTATGTTGTAATGTCCCTGACTGGTGTTCGCCAGTCTGGGGTTTTGAGTCCCGCTCAAACTCATTAGTTCCCTTGGTAGCCGCAATCTGACCATCCTTATGAGCTAAGGAGGGGGCGGGTGTTGGAGGAGCCTATAAGTCTATCTGCTGAGTCATCAGCAGCTATTGCCTGGCCCTCCTTGGTCCTAGCTTGGGTGGAGAGGGGTTGGGCGCTGATCTTATGTATATATGGTCATTCTCTAGGGCATTGTCCTGATGATAGGGCAGTGTCACTGTCCCTTACTTATGCCATTCATGAGCGGCCTGTAAATGTTTTTATATTCAATTAGCGAATAGTCACAAGATTGAATTTTGAGAAATGAATTTATTATTTATTACGTCTAATATCACCTTATTCAAAACTTGAGAGCTTTAATAAGCCAAGGAAAATTTTAAAGACTAGGGACGTGGCGTCATGTTATACTTTTGATAAAGAATTGCTGTTACTTTCACATCTTTCTGATTGCCATTCACGTGATAGGATTTTTTTGTCTGTAGTTGCCAGAGTTTGCCTTTATATATACAGTACTGTATTGCTTTTTGGGGGTTGTCTTCTATATTATTCGTCTGACTTAAACGCCTAACACAGGGATATCCCTCTCAGCTACCTGTTAGTTCTTTTATTTTTATATTCTGAAAAGAATAAATTCTTCTCTTTTATGGATATAATATCCACAAATGCGGACCACTGCAATCACTTTTTACCTTTTTCTATAATATAGTAACATCAATTACACAATATTATCTCAGGGTGCAGTGGTTGAGTGGCACAGCACTTCGTTCACGTTTCAAAAGTACGTATTTTGTGCCCAGCTACCATCCAGAAGTTTACTTAGCTGTAAATAGGTGCCAGCTGAAGTTACAAGGAGTGGATGATTCCAGCAACCTCATTCCTCAAGTTTTTTTTTTTCCTTAGAAAATACGTTTAAAGGATACTGGAGAGCATCAGAAGTAAGAAATAGACAATGTCCATCGCAAAATGTTCCAGTGGATGAGAATTTCCCACACATAATCCGTAACCCAAGGTCTGTCTCCATCTACTGTAGGATGACGAAGGAGTAGATACTAGCTGCCGATGACTTAGTATGTAGACTAATGTACCGACCAAGCACTCGTTAGCTTGCGGAGATAGTAAATGGGGTTTACCAGTAAAATCTATCTAAGCTTGAACAAAACTTGAATTCAAGAGCTCACAGATTGATAGCTGCAAGATAGCTGATATCAAAAGGGGGAAAAGGTGTTTTGTAAATAATATTTTTATCTATGCATGTATATACACACACAAAGCCAGCTAGCCAGATACGGGGAGAACAAGCCAGCTCTTTCTTATTGCCGGTCCACGCCCAGATAATTGGTGAGGGTTGGGCGGCAGGAAGAACATCCGACCAGTAAAATACCCTGTCAACTCTTTCATGATGGTTCAGCAACACAGAAATCCTAATATTGCTAGAGTATACCATGGAATTGATGTGCAAGGCCCTCGCCTGATTCTTGTGGAGAATATGCAAAGGCTACCTTATAAAGGGCGGAGAAGGCTAAAGAAGAAATTCCGATATAGATTTGACAACACAAAAATGTCAGTGGACTCACTTAATGTAGGGATCATGACAGGAAAAAGCTTTGAAATAGTTAAAATTATGAAGGATAAGAAAATTGACTTTCTGCTAGCACTGGAAATTAAGTGGAAGGGAGAACGAGTTGCAGAATTTGGCGCAGGATCTTATTTGTCTGCATCTTTTCCCACTTTTATGTTGGGTCGATGTTTCTGACCAGTTTTCTCCATCTACCTCTGTCCCACACTTCATCACCGGTTAATCCCTTTGATCGAAGGTCATCCTTGATACAGTCCATCCACCTTCGCTTTGGTCTCCCTCTCCTTCTCGTCCCCTGTACCTCCATTACCATCACCTTCCTCCCAATATACTGTTCATATCTTCTCATGACATGACCGTACCACCTCAGTCTACTTTCTTGGATCTTATCTGATAGTTTTCTAACTCCTGTGGTACCCCTAATTACTTCATTCCGTATCTTATCTCTTCTTGTCACCCCACACATCCATCTCAACATTCTCATCTCTGCCACATCCAGTTTCTTCTCTTCTGTCTTCTTTATTGCCCACGTCTCCGCTCCATACACCATTACCGGTCTCACAACGGTCCTGTGTACTTTAACTTTCAACTTAACCCATATGTTGGAACGCACGGAAGAAGGAATGGAGTGGAAATAATTTTGTCCCCTGACTGGAAAGACATTGTGCTGGAAATGGTTAGAGTAAATGATCGTATTATTAAAATGAAATTAGAAGGGTTTAGAGAAAATTGGAGCCTTATAAGTGTTTATGCACCACAAGTTGAGAGCCCCCAGGTTGGAAAGGAAACCTTCTAGATTGAATATGATGGAACCTTACAGGAGGTCCCAGCGACAGGTAGATTATTGGGGGGGGGGGGGGGTATTTTAATGGACATTTTAGTGTTACTAATAAAGGATTAGAGGAGCTTCATGGGGGCCATGGGCTGGGATTGCAAAATGATGAGGAACTGAGTATTCTTGTCTTCACCCTATTGTATAGAATGAAAAACATTAGTACAATATTGATCAAACGAGAAAATGACTTGATAATATATAGAGGTGGCATTGTTTTCTCCCAAGTTGATTATATATTAGTAAGGAAAGAGTTTGCGGCAGAAGTCAAGAACTATAAACCGCTTGTCCTTGAGAAAGTGACAAGCCATCGTAGAACACTACTGACAGATAAAGAAGAGATAGAAAAGAAGAAAGGGTATCAGAAAGCTCTTTTGGTGGAAATTGAAATATGCAAAAAACCTGAAGTTTTTGTAGAGAGAGTTAGGAATGAGCTTGTCGAAGTTGAACTAGATAACATACTTGACATAGACCACACCTGGTGTGTGATAACAGATATAAAGACAATAGGAATAGAGATATGTGGAAGATGATCTGGTAAAAGAAAGAATGAAAAAGAGACCTGATGGTGGAGCGAAGAAATAGGAAATAACCTTGAAACCAATAGAGAGAAACTGAAGATCTGGAAATCATCAGAAATGAGTGAAGGTGGGGAGGTGTACAGGATTGCAAACAATATTGCAAAGTTTGCAGTGAGCGAAAGAAAGGGAGAACAGTATGATAAACATTATGAAGAACTAGAAACAAGGGAAGGGGAGAAGAAAATATTTAGAATCTCAGCAGAGCGAAATCAAAATAGCACCAGCTTCAACTAAGATGAGAGAAAGTAGACCGAGATGGTATGGACATATAAAGATACGAGAGGAAGACGATCCGATAAGGAAGATGGTGGATAAAGGATTATCTTGTGGGAGAAGGTTAGGTAGACCAAAATTGCGATGGATTGACTGTGTGAAAAGAGTTATGAAGGAGTTGGTATTGAGTGAGGAAGATGCACTGGACCGAAAGAAATGGAGAATTGTGTTACAGAACCATTACAGGTACCCTAAATAGGGACAAGCTTGTAGAGGAAGAAGAAGTTATACATACACACACAAACTGATTTCTTAGCTTATATGCATCATGACGAGACTAATGGAAATGCTGTTGATCGTTCGATTAGACCAAAACGATGATGGAAATCTACACGATACAGATTCTTTCAGTTGAAATTTATTTTATTCTCCAGTGGACTAGGAATGGCTGATGATTATATATATATATATATATATATATATATATATATATATAATATAGTGTATATATATATATATGTGTATATATATATATATATATATATATATATATATACACATATATGCATGTTACCTTCACAAATATATTAGTAATGTATCTCAAGACAAAGCTGGAGCATGTCTTCTCTCAAACATATACACTCATAGCTATAAAAAAGTAGTACACCTTACACTTATCTTCCCATATGGGGTTATTCTGATTTTTTAGCGTATTTAAAGGGTAAAGTTATTGGCATTATATCATGTCCTCCCGGATGTTCAAGTGTCTTTTTTATCTCTTTATCGTTAGTATAGTACAGTACTGACCGGACCCAAAGTTGTTTGACCCCCCTGATCAAACTGCCAGTGGTACTAAAAATCTGATACTGTCATATATATATATATATATATATAATAAAAGTATATATATATACTGTGTATATATATACTGCATATATCTATATATACACAAACTTACATATAATTTGTAGAGGCAGAGAGAGAATATGTATATATATATGTGTATATATATATATATATATATATATGAGAGAGAGAGAGAGAGAGAGAGAGAGAGAGAGAGAGACTTTACGGAACAGTTGTTTCTCGAAAAAAAAAAACAGCATGATAGCCACTTTCTAACAAAACTTCCCCAGCATTAGTAACTTAATACAACAACAAGGGAGACTCCTCATCATATTTTCAACCCCTGCATAAGCTACGCTATTCACCCTTACGTTGCAAGTACTGTTGTGCTTCCCAAATTTCAAAAATCCTACATTTCCAATTCTGTTTCTTTGCCATCCCTTCAACACTTCATATTTCTTCCTACCCTTTGCCATGCTTGTATACACCCATTCGATTAACTGACTGGACTAGCTACTTCTGATCCATGCTTTATTTCTTTTACTTATGGTAACTTTCTACTACTTTTAAGTACCCCCACAGTTTTTACTCTCTCCATTTTTCTTACACCATACAATTATATTATGTAAACAGGATCTGCCCATTTCCTTTCATTTGCATTCAACATTCACTTTTCACTTTCATACTAGAGTTGGTTTGACAATGCCCGATACCTTCCCGCTGTGGTTTCCATAGACAAATCAGATCTCTTAACAATCTACATAGCTTGTCAGTCACAACTAGTCCATTGTAGAACAAGTGCCTTAGACATGTTCCTTTTACTTGTATCTGTATATGGTTTTTCTATACCAATATATACCTGAAAATATTCTTAGTTCGTCAATCCTTAATTTTTTGTTTTCTCTTCCTTCTTTTCCTTTTTTTTTTTTTTGCAATCTGTATAGACCCATTCTGTTACTCGTAACGTCCATCTAATACCTGTATTTCTCATTATATGCCCTGTCCATATCCATTTCTATTTCATACATGTAAGAAAATGTATATATATAAATATATATATATATATATATATATGTTTATATATATGCGTGTGTGTGGGTGGGTGCTCGCGTGCGTGTGTTTCTATTTGTCTATGTATGATAAGAAATCACGACGAAAGCTGACAAGTGATGAGCTATAGCCACGAAATGAAAAGTGAAAAGCCGTGATTGGAGTTGATAATTCGTTTTATCATTTGTGAGTCCGTCAATGTCGGTAATAAAACAAAATATTATACTTAACGCAGCGAAAAATGACGGAGAGGAGAGGCACTTTGTTTGAAACAGATTCCCCCACTGATGCCATGTCTCGACACATCACTAGCCTGTTCTCCAATCTTTCTTCCTGTATTCTGTGTCTTATTTTATCTTTCTCTTTGTTTCGATATGAATTGATTTATATTCTAAATGATTGTTTTCTCTATGTTCACCTGTTTGCATTGTAGAAAACTCTCAAGCAGGGGACGTCTGAGAGCTATTGATATATTCATCATCTACAAAGGAACTTTAAAACCCGTCATTGATATAAAAAGTGCTGCTATTTTGTCTTTTTGTGTTCTCCTCTTGTTTATATATATATATATATATATATGCATGTGTGTGTTCGTTCAAGTGCAACGGTACATTATAGCGTGATGCAAAAGCTTACCCAACATCTTTCAATCTAACTTACAGACGAAATATCTTCAACATGAACTTTCTCGATTTTTACAAACTGGACTATTGCACAGGAAGGATATTTAATAGTAACTATTATTCGTAATTAAACATATATTTTATAAAACTAATGCATACAAAAAATACTCGAAACCGACTTAAAATTGAAATAGAATAGAACACACACACATATGTATATATATATATATATATATATATATATATACCGTCACCAACACTAAATTTGAATATCTAAAAATGGCACTCTACCACGGTTCCATGCACTGATGATAACACCCCATTTGATTTTATAGGAGCAGTCAAATCCAAATCCTTGTGTAAAATGAGTCATAATCGTCAAGATAAGTATACTCCAAGAGCAATCCAACTCACAATTCTTGTACAGTTCATGTTGCCATCGTCCACCAACAATACTTCATAGAGCTATCCAAATCAAACCTGTTTTTCGGTACAATCAAAAATTCCTTCAGTCAATCTAACTTTCAAAAGAAGAGGGAAAAGGTGAAAGTGCAGCCTATAAGTAAAAAGAGAAAATACCAACTTATCAGCACTCCCAGCTAACTAAGCCAGCTTAATAATGAAAAATATTCAAAGAAAAATAAAATAATATTTACTGATTAATTAATAAAACCGCTTAATACTGATAGATAAATTCAGTATTAGAAAGCCCTCCTTCTCTGATTGCAGTTAATAAAAAAGCAATCATTCAAGACCTTCGCTACCGCTTTCAACATTCTCCTTATCAACAAACAATGACCACACTAACTACCATTTTCTCCCCTCTCTCTCTCTCTCTCTCTCTCTCTCTCTCTCTCTCTCTCTCTCATTAGCAAGTGTTAAAAAGGGAGACTGCAATAGCTAAGGGACGTTGACAGCACGTTATGTATTCTTGTGTTGCAACGATGTTCTGAGTTGCAGCATAATGCGTTGTTAAGAGGGTAGCTCTTGTATAGCTGGGTACCTGTCCTTATGGCTAAAGGGGACTCTCATTCCCACTGCTATGGCTCCATGAGTAGTGGTTTTCTTTTTAATTTTATTATTATTATTATTATTATTATTATTATTATTATTATTATTACTAACTTTTCTTCAAGTATATCATTCTGTTCTCTATTATATTATATAATAAAGCACGAATAAGCGAGTGATTTTTATATTACATGTAAATTGTAGATTGCTAAAAATTTGTATATTTATGTAGCGTAAAACTTAATATTTTGTAATGGTACAACTTATCTAAGCAAAAAAATAATAACTTCAGTACAACACTGACCTTCGATACAGGGAATTTATTGTGATATTTTGCAATCTCGAAGGTTGAATGTAAGAAACATATTCTCTCTCTCTCTCTCTCTCTCGCTCTCTCTCTCTCTCTCTCTCTCTCTCTCTCTCTCAATATAAGAAATGTTCTCTATCTTAGAATGGAAGACCAATTCTTTCCCATAAACCGCGATATGTTCTCTCTCTCTCTCTCTCTCTCTCTCTCTCTCTCTCTCAGAATCTATGAAATATTCCTTCTCGCTCTGTCAGAATCTAAAAAATATTCTCTACTTCACTCTTTCTCCTTTTGGAAATAAGAAATGCTCTCTCTCTCTCTCTCTCTCTCTCTCTCTCTCTCTCTCTCTCTCAGAATCTATGAAATATTCCTTCTCGCTCTGTCAGAATATAAAAAATATTCTCTACTTCACTCTTTCTCCTTTTGGAAATAAGAAATGCTCTCTCTCTCTCTCTCTCTCTCTCTCTCTCTCTCTCTCAGAATCCACGAAATATTCCTTCTCACTCGGTCAGAAATAAGTATTCCCTACTCTCTCTCTCTCTCTCTCTCTCTCTCTCTCTCTCTCAGGATCTAAGTAATTTTAACCCAGATTCATTGATATGCGCTTTCTTTCAGAATACCAAAAAAATTATCTCTCTCTCTCTCTCTCTCTCTCTCTCTCTCTCTCTCTCCTCTCTCTCTGAATCCAAGAATGCTCTTATACTGTCTCAATCTTTCTCCTTTTCTTCCAAAATCTAAGAAATGCTTTATTTTCTATTTCTCTCCCTCTCTCTATCGTTATCCTTTTCTCAGAATCTAAGAATTCTCTCTCTCTCTCTCTCTCTCTCTCTCTCTCTCTCTCTCTCGAGAGTGGCACAATTCAATGTTTAATAAGTTAGAAACTAAATGGAAAACTGTATGTCATAGGCATCACTGAGACCTGGATTCATTGAGAAACAAAGGATTTTATCCCAGTTTTCAAGCTCTTCCAGAAGGATCGCCTTATCAAAATAGGTGGAAGGAAAATGCTCCATGTTAAAAATCACTTAATTCCCATAAAATGTAAATTAGAAACCTAATGTGAATGACAGGTGAAAATATCAGCACCACGGGAAATAACATGTCCATATCTGTAATATACAGACCACCACATCAAACACAAGAACAGGACGTAGAGCTGTACAGACAACTTGGATAAGAAGTTAACAATAAGGTAGCTGTCCTAATGGGAGACTTCAATTCAGCAGTAATCTGGGAAACTGTGAATTTTTCATCAAACACAGGGACATCGTCAATGAATTCTTCCATCAGTGGATCGATAAACCAACTAGGGGAAACAGCATACTAGGTATTATGCTAACAGCAGAAGAAAATTTAGTATTGTGTTTCAGTAGTAGAACATATTGGCAAAAGTAACTGGATATAACTGAAGGAATACACCAAGAATTCATATTCCGATGAAACATGGATACACAATGGGACTCCTTTGTATAAATATATATAAAAAAAATGGGCTAAATGTATGCCGCATGAAAAATTTTACCAAATGGAACTCCACAGCCTAAACGGTTCAACAGAGAACTAGCCAATACAATAAGAAGTAGAGACAGGAAACAAATCAGTGGGTCCATAGCTTTCAATTCATGAAATTTCCTAGCACAAGAAGTTAAGCCGAAAAGTAGATAAAGTCGTTAGAAAGGCCAAGATCAATGAAGAGAGAAGAGTGGCTTCAGCTAGTAAAGAAAACTCAAAAGAATTTTTGGCATATGTAAACAGTAGAAAACCAATCAAAAACAACATTAGCAGATTAAGAGACTCGGAGGGTAATCTTATAGCAATTGATTTGGAAAATGCCGAACTGATGAATGCATATTTCACAACTGTATTCACTAGGGAAGAATCAACGACCCTCCCTGAACCAGTTATCAAATATGAAGAGCCACAACCATTGAATAGAATCACCTTTACCATGGATGATGTCATAAAGAAAATAAAAGGACTCAGTAAGTCTAAGGTACCAGGTTCAGATGATATTCATCCATGAGAGACTATAAAACTAGATGAAGAGATAACCCCTCGCTTTTACAAAATGTTCTGAAAGATAGCCTACAAAAGCAAGGCACCACAAGAATGGAAACTAGGCAGTGTTCCTCCAATCTACAAGATGGGACCAAATGAAGAACCTGGTAACTACAGACCTGTGTGTGTAATTTCAGTGCCTTGCAGAATTTTGTAATCAATTCTAGTAGATTCAATATTATAACAGAGAAAAACAATCTTCTGATAGGCAGCCAACATGATTTTAGACTAAAGAGATCATATGTGACAAGTTTATTGGAATTTCTCCACAACATGTTTAGCATTTATGACATAAGCAGGGCAATAGACAACATATACCTAGACTTTGAAAAAGCTTTTGACAAAGTTCCTCATAAAAAAAAAATAGTCAGAATTAGAGCACTAGACACCATTGATGAGCCAGCTAAATGGATCAAAGATTGGCTAACAAACATGAAAGAGAGAGCTGTAATCAATTGAGAAGCCCCAGTGGAGAGCTGTTAGAATCGGAGTACCAAGAATCCGTCCTTGGCCCATTACTATTTTTAATCTAAATCAACGACATAGATTTAGGATTAACTAGTATAATAGCCAAATTTGCCAACGATACTAAACTAGGCATAAATGCTGCGAACCCAGAAGACATAGAAGCCTTAAGAGAGGATCTAATGAAGCTAGGAGAATGGTCCAGAAAATGGCAAATGTCTTTCAACTTTGGGAAATGTAAAGTCATGCACATGCCTATAGTAACCCATAATCAGATTAACCTCTGCCGGGTTGAAATAGAAAGTGTGGACCAGGAGGAAGATCTCGGTATTATTATCAGCAAGAATTTGAAGTTCACCAAACTGAGCATAAAATCCGGAAAGAAAGCACAAAAACTAATAGGTTACATAAAGAGACAATTCTAATACAGAAACAAAGACAATGTACTACAGCTTTACACATCACTAGTAAGACCCCATCTAGAATACGGAGTCCAATTCTGGGCTCCAAGTATTCAGGATATAGATAGACCAGAAGCAGTACAAGCTAGGGCCACCAAACTAGTTCCAACGCTAGGCAATTTGGATATAGACGGAGGATGGAACGTTTGAACTTATTTAATCTAAAAACTAAACGACTAAGGGGACAGTTAATAGAGGCATTCAAAATTCTTAAAGAAATAAGAAATGTAGATTACAACAATCTTTTCACGCTTAGCACAAATCAGACCAGAGGTAACGGATACCAACTGAAAAGATCCAACAACACTCAATGTGGCAATTTCTTTTCATACAAAATAGCAAAAACTCAGAATTCACTTCCACTACCAGTGGATGTAGTAAACAGTAACACGGTAAAGGAGTTCAAGAATAAGTTAGACAAAATCATAAGAACTCTAAAGGATTAAACTATATCGCTATACCAAAGAGCAAATGGAGTCTCCACGGATGGACTAAACATTTTAGTCTTTGAGACATCCTAAATCATTATAACTCATGTAACTATCTCTCTCTATCCTCCCAGAATGTAAGATTTACTCTCTTTCAGAACCCAAGGAATTATCTCTTTCACTCTCAGATTCAAGAAATAATGCTCTCTGTATCAGAATTAAAAATGTTCTGTGTTTGTCTCTATAATTTCTTTATCTCACTCTCAGAATCAAAGACCTGTTCTCTCACCTTTTCTCTCAAATTCTGAGAAATATTATCTCTCTCTCTCTCTCTCTCTCTCTCTCTCTCTCTCTCTCTCTCTCTTTCCTTGTTACCATGTCCTTTTGATATAGAAATAGTGCTCTTACTTCATAACCAAGGTGCCCCGGCAAGTTTCTTGGGAAGCTTCAACGTTTTAGATACATTTCCGTAAACGCAGCTTACCTCTAATATTTTTAGCTGTGATTGGGGTATCCAATTTTTAGTTATCTTTTGAGTTTCTTAGCCCTGCATAGGAAAAATAAGTCATATTATGATTGATACTTTTTCATTGTTATTTTATACAAGAAATCTATTTTTTTTTTTTATGAGACGTTGTTCCTGTAGAAATGAAAAGTCAGCGTGTTAGTATGTTTTCATTATGTATAGTACTAGAATTTTAACGTTTTTTGAACTCTGCAAAAAATTAATTTTTTCATGTAATATTTTTTTGTGTGTATTTACTAGCGGCAATGAGGTAGTTGAGTCTTCGTCCACGTGAGTGTGTGACTTGCGTTATTTTACACGGTTAAGAAGCCTTTCTTCATTCCATCCCAGTCCTTTTTCCTTTTTTATAGTTCCATTAGAGGGATTTTGACCCAAGGGACGACGGGACGTCTGAGCACAGAAAAGCCTTTGCGTATTTACGTACTTCGTGGATATTGTGTGGTTTTTTTTTTACTTGCATCCTCTTGAATATTCTTTGTTGGCTTACATTGATATTGAACACGTTTTTAAACAAGGAGTTTACGTTTCAGCTTTCTGTGCCAATACGATAGAAAATAGATAATCGAATAAAGAAACCTCCCCCAACACAACGAAAATAGACTGTTAAACATTCAAAAGACCACAATTGGCCTGGTTGTTTGCGTATTATCTCACCGTTTTATATGGTCTTCCTTTGGTTTGAAATATTGCTTATTATCTGTCCGACTTCATACTGAAAGCACACTAGTAAATATATTTTATCATTGATATAAGCCATTCTCTGAAATTCTCTCCCAGCTTTTTTTTTTCTGTTTTTTTTTGTACTAGCAACAGACATTCGACTCCTCTGCATTTTTGGCATCGTACTGAAAAATATTTCCTTAACCTATATATATTCGTAAAATCTAATATATTATTGTAGAAGAAAACATATATTTTTTTTTTTCATGGCAGTAGATAATTTTTCCGTCTGTCAATACAAGGAGTCAAAACGATGGTTTTACCCTCCTTCGCTACCGTTTCTCATAATTAATTTTTCTTTTAGAAAAAAATCCATAAATTAAAGCCAGATAAATTTTTTTGTTAACGTTTTCTTGGTTGATAAATGAAAAAAAAAAATAGTTAGTTTATTTAATCATTATATGATTGGGAGATATGACATGAATTATATCTTTTAAGCTCTACGCCTTAATTTCCTCCTAAATATGTATATGATTTTTTTCATGCTTTTGATTATTCTTACATAAAAAACACTCCATCTTTCAAACATATATTTTAAGCGTAAAAATGATGATGATATAGCAAAAGACGAAGGATCTCTCTCTCTCTCTCTCTCTCTCTCTCTCACTCTGTCTCTGTCTCTCTCGGGGTTTCATAATTGGTAGAGAAACCCACGGATCTAAAACTCCCGTTATCGATCCCACCTGGTGAACTATTAAGTGCTCTTTTAAATTCTTGACTTAAAATGTTCTACTTTACATACCTTCAATATGAGATATATTATTCAATCTCTGGTAATAGAAGTTTTTATTTGTTTTCTATTTTACTGATGTGATATACTCAATATACTGTATATTAGGAACTCTCTCTCTCTCTCTCTCTCTCTCTCTCTCTCTCTCTCTCTCTCTCTCTCTCTCTCTCTCTCTCTCTCTCTCTCTCTCTCTCTCTCTCAAGAAAAATAAAAAAATTCTCACTCTACTAAGTGATGCATCCAGAAAGAATCATTTCGTGAAAAGGGGAAAAATATATTGAATAGTTGAAAGAAAACCATATAGAATAATAAACCATTCCAAAAGATTACTC
>NC_090725.1:83394878-83422378 GCF_036898095.1 Palaemon carinicauda
GACAGAGCGCCTGATATTAACAAACACATATATTAAGGTTAAGGGTAAATATCTGCACTATGTACAGATACTTACAATTTAGGTAAATAATGTATACTCTAGATACTTTTTTATTTGTGCAATTAAAGATAAAAATAAAACACTTCCTCTGCTATAATAAACAACTCGGAACAAATTAGGCTTGCCACTTTTTCCTAAACTAAGAGAACCACTTCACACATTTATGGGCAAATACTCCTTGCAAAAATGCATACACATTTCCATATACTGAATAGCTACGCTCTCACACATAAGTCTTCAGTAACAAACATTTTCCAAGAACCGAACAGTAGCGTAAACAAAAGCACCAAGACCTACTTAGTCTGGCTACTTGTTTATGCACTGCCACCTCTGCATATTTTGTGCCTTGGTTTATCATAATATAACCGGTTTCGTTCTTGCATCATTGTTTTAAGTTTGATGTTTTGACACTCTCTCTCTCTCTCTCTCTCTCTCTCTCTCTCTCTCTCTCTCTCTCTCTCTCTCTCTCTCTCTCGTGGGACATTGTGGAAACAGTACGTTGACTTATGTTTTAATAATATGTCCTAAAGTGTTTTTATACATTTCCGTTTTGATTTCCCCGTCTCAGCCATTCAACTCAAAGTACTAGACTAAAATTAAATAGCACCGAGACAGGCTGTTGCTTAATATGTGAATTATATCTTCAACGCAGGCATCATATAATAGTATCATTAAATGACACCCCCATTAGAAAACATTCGAATTTGAATTTTTAATCATTAAACTAGAGACCAATGAGTGATCCATATTAGTATTTAACAAGTAGTATGTAATGCAGAGTTTGTGCCATTACTTATAAGATATTCTAACCATACAATAAGTCGACAATTTTTGTTCTGTTCTCTACATAGTATGCGTTTCTTCGGAGCTAGATACAGATAAAAGTTTTTCTTTGAGGAATGGGTTATCTTTATTGTTAATCCATAGAGAATTCCTTTTCAAAAAATAACCACCGCAAATTTAAGAATAACGGAGATTTACAGATTACCCATATCCAAATATGCATGATCAAGATCATTATATATTTTTAGATCTAATTATTTATCTTGAATTCTACTTTCACAGGGAAGTAGTTATAATAAAATAGAAAGAAATCAGCAGACGAAAAAATATTCTTAATTTTATTTTCATACTCGTAGTTTGTGCTACTTATGGTTGTAGTGTTTATAAAATAATTGTATTATTATTATTATTATTATTATTATTATTATTATTATTATTATTATTATTATTATTATTATTATTATTAAATGCTAAGCTACAACCCTAGTTGGAAAAGCAGGATGCAATAAGTCTAGGGCCCCAACAGGGAAAATAGCGCAGTGAGGAAAGGAAATAAGGAAAAATAAAATATTTTAAGAATAGTAACAACATTAAAATAAATATTTCCTATATAAACTTTAAAAACTTTGAACAAAACACGAGGAAGAGAAACTAGATAGAACAGAACTAGATAGTTCCTTACACAGAGAGTTTGGATAAACTCCGTACAATGACAATTTTTTCTTATATTACTTTTTTGTTTAGATTTCGATGCATATTTACCAAAGATTATTGTGATGCCTTAAAGTATTATTTAGAACACTGTGTGTGTGTGTGTGTGTGTGTGTGTGTGTGTGTGTGTGCGCGCGCGCTTTTGTATATATATTTATATAAATATATTTATACATTCATTCATTTATTTATTTATTCATGCATATATAGTATAATTTCTTCATCGTGTAGATTTTTGTGTCTTTGAGAGGGTGGCACGATGACAGGGACGTCTGGTTATTCAGTCAGTCTTTAAGAATGGAAGTTATAGTCCATTGTACTTTTCCTTTAATCCAAACTACTCTGTTATTTTTTTCGCAACTGATTGGGTGTGCAGGATTGACCCATCATCCATAGATCTAGCAAACTTATGCTAAGAGTTGCCCCTTTACACACACATCTATTTAGCTATCATATGTGTATATATATAATATATATATATATATATATATATATATATATATATATGTATATATATATATATATATATATGTGTGTGTGTGTGTGGTTATCAGTTTATTCAATTTAGAGTTCTCTGCATTCTGATATGGAGCGTTATAGTCAAGTCTGCGAGCCCTACGGCCAAGGCTAATTGTACAATGTGCGAGGCCATACTGGGTCTATCCCAGACAGTCTGAATTCAAATCCGAATACAATCCAGGTTTTAGACTACTGCCACTCAATATGATAATCGATCAATGTTAAGAAATTTAACCCAAAGAATATAAAAGATACTCGAACTGTAATTTATTTTACAGAAACTAATCCTGTTTGAGTGTTAAAATAGAAAAGAACAAAATACTGCTTTTTTTTTCTACCAGTCTTCACCCTAATAACCCAAATGTTACTAGAATTGTAATGTGTGTGTGTATATATATATATATATATATATATATATATATATATATATATACTGTATATATATATATATATATATATATATATATATATATATATATATATATATATATATATATATATATATTTCTCTTCCGTACTGCACCCAGGACTTGCTTAACCACGTGCTTAGAGCATCAAGGGCAGGGGGTCACCACATGTTCAGTTCAGTGGTGCACAAAAGGGAAAACTAGTAAAAATGAAACAAGATAAAACTATGGGTTTAGTGGCCAAGGCTGCAAAGCTGACTTCTTTCTTCGAACAAATTCCACAACATGATACACCAATTCCTGGTCAAAACCAAAATATGTCAGCAGAAATGGACTCAAATGCAATAAATTCCAATTTGGTTACTCCAGAATAAAATTGTGACGGAATGCCAGAGGCAGGGCCATCTAACACGTAATGAAATATAGATAAACAGCTCTAGTGTTGAAATGATTGCAAAAGATGAGTTTAGTGAACCAAGGAAATGGTGGTGAAAGTAATCTCTCTACAAAAGATGAAGAAAATCCCAATGTTTCAAAGGGTCCATGGTTGTGGCTTGATTTCTCTGCTGAGGTTGTGTCTTATTGGATTGCTTGTGGACCAATGGACTGTTTACATAGCAATGTCCTATTTGACAAAATATCCGGCATTTTAGTCGTGGTAAATTTGTAAGGTATTCACAGAATTTTTTTGGGGGGTGGGGCGTGTGAAAAGGTGAAAAATACAAGAGAGAGTGGTTAATGTATTCACAATCAAAAGGAACAGTTTATAGTTTTGCTGGTAAACTGTTTGCTCCAAAAAGTTCTCTAAATTTGTTACAAGAAGACGGTTCAGTAAGTGGCGAAATACTATTGATATTGATAATTTGAAATAAAAAGTTTGCTATATATGGGCCCTGTGCAGCTCATTAACTAAATGGGGTAAGGCTGAAGTTCCGTTGACTGCTGTCAAAGGAGTTCATTTCCTTTCTACAGTACAATTACTTGATACCTTTTTCTTTTAGACTCAACCAGCGAATAGACATTTCTTAAATGTTGTATTGAAAACAAAAGTGTCATAAAATCCCTCTCTGATACCAGATAGAAAGGACATGCTGTGGCGACAGCAATAATTCTGAATTCTTTCCGTAAAATATAATAAGCACTAGAGTATATATGGTGGAAGACCAGACATAATAGGGAGACGATAGAAGAGAAGCAAGTAATATTGCAGATAATTCGTTTTCATGTAAAATTTTTGGAAAGCTATTTTGCAGATTTTTCAGAGTAAGTAATATGAGGATATAGACTTAAAAGCATGTAGAGATCTGTATGTATTATAAGGGAACCAGCTGTGCATTTCGTATATATTTGACATTATTGATCACGTATTGTTCACCTGAACGCTCATTTTATCGTTTCAAGCATATTAGTACTTCCGTCAGAATAACTGGATGCCTTATTTCATCTCTAGTAAGTACGGGTACAGCAGTATTCCGTAAGATCAGTTTTGAGGATCTGATAAAAGACTTTGCAGTTACAAAAAGCAAGAGGAAAAGTAAAAAAACGCTTTTCTTTCTTACTGTAAGTTTGGTTTAATTTCGATGGATTCATTATGTTAAAAAATCTGTAGAAAACCTTTCAAATGTTAGTGAAAGTATACAAAAATGAACATTGTTTTCTTTCTTACTGTTAGTCTGGATTGACTTCGATGGGTAAAATTCTTTGTTGTTCAATATGTTTATATTTTGAGTTACACATATATGTATGGGGCCCCAAAGTTTAAGAGATTCCAGCTGCCTGTATTGATATGATGCGTACGGTACGAAGCCAAGGAAAAAAAAGGCTAAATTTTTCAAAGATCATAAAACTTACTTAAGTCTAATTGTAATTCATAATAATCCAGTTTTAGTTCTTTGAGTCATTGTCTTCATCGTCCAAGCTGATTTAGAAAGAAATTTCATAGCAGAAACTCTTGGTAAATTGCTTTTGATAATGCAGAAGAAAACTCGAATATATCCTACTATTTAGAAATTAACTTCATGATATAGAAATTACTTGTAGCTGGGGTGAGCAGTTATGCTACAAGATAAAATTAAAAGAAACACAAAATTGTGACATGTAACATTTTATTTCACAACTGGATATTTATTCTGAAGAATACGCTGCTAATACGACTTTTTATGTGTATAATTCATTAAATACACAATCTCCAATATCCAAAGATTATCCAAGCAAACTACATTAGACTATGAAGTCCTTGAAATAATTTATATTCCAATGTGAGACTTAGTAAAGTCGCCCTGAGAAACTATTTTAAACTTTGTGAGACAGCCTAGTCACTTTATATACCCCGTCAGATAGTACTGTACTCACACATTTAGTAGCGTCTACAATACTCACTTATTTACTACTGTTCTAGAAATCTGATGAAGTCTAATATTGGCCTTACTGCCAGTATGATTGTTTGTAACGGTTTTCCGATATTTTTAACCCATTGTATACTCATTAACATGAAGATCAATACTGATCAATAATTCATACATTTAAACAAAGTACTACACACAATATAAATAGTAAAAACATTACATAGCGTCCTTTATGATAATTGATATTACCCCGTTTCTATTATAACATAGCTCACTTAATGTTAAATTATGATAAGCATCTAAATACTTGGCCCCATAAATCAATATAATCTCACTGAAGCATTAGGAATTCACAGGAATGTCCAAGATTTATAAATAGAAGGTTACTGTTCCTTTAAGATAAGTTTGACCAATTTATATGCTGGTCAGAGAAGTTCATAATCTTTCGTCTGAAGTATAATTATATGTGTGGTTTTGTCTTTATCCTCGTGAGTTTTATTCACATGTCCTAGTCTCCTCTTGTTCTTTGGAAGATTTTCTTCAGTAATAAGTCCAACATCATCAACCTGAAGGTCTTTTTTTTGGAGTGATATTTCTGATGTTCTTGAAGGTTGACCTAGTACTCCGCTCATGTGTTTTTTCTTATAGTTTTGACAATTAGTAATCCATACTCCTTCTCTCTATGGTGTGCTGATTTATTCAGAGCAAAGTTTGCCACACAAGAAAATGAAAATACTCCATATATGTGTATGGTCATTTGGTATTCTTGTAGACATTGCTGAAAGTCATCATCAGGCACCCACAAGAACCATTGAGTCATGTTGTTCGTGAACTTTTACTTGGTAAAATATGGCTTTGATGTCACCCATAAATGCAATTATATCTTCTCTGAATTGGGTTAATACACTAGCTAGGGAACTTTTAAGAGCATGACTGTAGAAGCTGGTTAGTCAGCGACTATCCATTGAATTGGCTCTCTAGTCAGTGAAATACTATTATTTTGTCTGGTTTCTTTGGGTGATAAACTCTATGGTGTGGTAAAAACCATGTAGGGCCTCTTACATGAACTGAAACTGGAGGTAATTGCTTTGTGCATCCTTTACTCAGCAACTTGTTCACAAATGTAACATGATCTCCGTAGTACTTTTCATTGCACAGTATTTTCTTTTTTTGCCACTTTACTCTCTGGATAGCTTAGAATTTGTTGCTAACATCCACTTACGTATAATCCTTGAATGGCAACTGAATTTCAAAATTTTCCATCTGTGAAATTTCGTTGTTTTTCCACCATAAGACAACTGACCATTTCCCAGAGTAGTATCCTATTGCAAGTGACTTCATTACTTTTATTGACTGTAACTTGCAAAGGTCCATTGATTGTTCAACGAAGCTTGACTTGTACTGCAAATGGTATGACTCTGGTTGAGGGAAATGCTGTTGGACAATCACTGCCAATAAGAAGTTTATAAGTCACTTTCTTCAAATAGGTATGGATGTCTAAATATCCTCTGGGGGAATTTTGTAACGAGAGACTGAAATTTTTTCTTTGCAAATGTCTTTGGCAAATACAGTGTAATGTTACCGTTGATGTCCATTGCAATTAGATCTTGGATAAGAGAGAGCTGTTTGTAATCTGATCCATGTATAGTAAAAAACTTGTGTGTGGTTGCTAATGAATCTGCATTCAGATCTTCAATTATAAAGCAGCTAGTGGATTCATTGTCTTATAAGTAGGTTATAACTTCGTTGTTATCACCATGCTATACCTTCACTGGCAATATGGCATGTAGCACTGTGCTGCCTTATGCTTCAGCTGTAATACAAGCACCAGATAAAATGGTAGCAGTGTCTTCTTGCATTTTATTAGTAAAATTTGATTGATTTTCTTTCATTAGCCAAAAATTATCAACATGCAGACAAACTAGAGGCCTTTTCTGACATTTACAGCAAATTCTTTTCGTGATACATCCCTTTACAATATGATTATAGCTAACACTGCTAGAGAAAAGTCCTTTTGTTCTTCAATAAGTCTGTTTTGTCTTTTGAGCCGGATCTTTTAAACCCAGAAAAAAAAATTCTTTTAGCCAGATTCGTTATTGCATTTGGTGAATGTTGCCGCTTGCTGTAACCATCTAACAGTATAATTGTTTCAGAAGAACTTCTAATCTGCTTCTTTGAGGACTGAAAAGGTTTTTGTGCTTCTATGTTGCTTTCAGTGTTTGTCTACTGATTTTTGTTGATTCTACAACATTCTTTACAAACTTTATCTTGTTCTCAAGTATTACATAACACTTCTAAGTTCATGTTGATATAGCCATGTCACACCATTTAATTTTATTGTAGGTGTCCAGATTACCAGCAACAATATTCATGTTAGAAATATGGTTAAAAACATTAATATATGAAAGATGTTGCATGATAATCTTGCACTCCAACAAGAATCTTGACAACTACTTTAATCTTTTAGTGTCGTCATCCACGATCTACGGCCACTTGAGGAACTACTCAACATATGCTGTTGCCACTGTGTATGGATCTCCATATTCCTCCTGTAACAAGAATTATACCTTTTATCATTTGGTCCTTTCATGTGAGTACAGGCTTTTATCAGACTTTTAGGATCCCCTTTTAACATACTGATCCATTTGATGTTTGGCACTTTCCTAGCATTGGAAACATTTATTTAGGATGTTATCTACAGTATGTAGTCACCTGTAAATTTGGATAAATTGTGTGGATAATGCACCATAGAATTTGATATTGGAAGTTGGAATTGTACAAGCATCTCGCTGTTCTTGTTGTAGAGGTATGGTTTGTAACAGCATGGATGCATCTATACAATTAATGGTTCTCAGGGAAGGCTGGTATGAATATTGTTATAACATTGGCTTATTTTGGGGTTTCCTACATGTGATAGAATTTACTGGTGAAAGCTTATCCCTATAAGAAGAGCTTAGTTTTAGAAGTGGGGCAGATTTGACTGAAGCTAATCCGTGAAGAATGCTCTTTATTGGTAGAGATGCGACTCAGGTGGATCTCAACTGACTTTGATCTCACTACCCAGGTGGGATGTTTTGCATGTGTGGTTCAAAAGCTGGGGTAGATGGATTCGTATGGTTAGACCTAATGGATCCAGTCTGTGATATATCATCAAGTTTGAATGGCTCTTCTCCACTTTTATCAGCAACAATATTTCTACTTGCAACAGCTTAAGCCAACTCAGTGTCTAGCTTCATCATTCCCTCAGTCTCCTAGCTTGTGTGTTTCCTCTTTCCAGCTCAACCTTAAGCTGCTGTATCTGTCCCTTCTTGCAACTTCTTGCTCAAGACTGGCCTTTTCAGCTGCTAATTTGGCATTCCTTAATGCACTATCTTCAGCAATTTGAGAAGTTTCACTGACCACCTGCTTCTAGATCTGAAACTGTATTTTGACAGACAGATAAAATCCAGTTGGTGTGAAGAACGCTTCCATTGACAAGAATAATTGGAGCTATGGGGTCTGACAGATTTTTTTCTCTAACTATCTGTATGACCAAAAACATCCATTAATGAACTTCATATTTGAAGCCAACAAATGTAATCTCCTTATCTTCATGACTTCTTATACGCGTTGGATACCCTCTTCCGTGTTCAGGGCATCTACATAAAGCTAATGGGAAGGGAAGCATTTGTCAAAAAACTGTATATGATGTACGTGTGCTTAGAAAATATTGGCACCATTGAAATAGATATAATTTACAAGATCTTGAGGATATATGATTACCTGAGGACAATTTGAAGTTGTAGGATGAAAGTCTACTGTTTAATATCTAGTGTATATGTCATAGTGACTAATTTGTTGTGAGCGTGGGTTTGAAACAATGGTGTGTTCTGTCCCAGGTCGGTTTAATAACTTTAATGTTTGAGGTAATGCTAGAAGTCACCAAAATGACAGGTGTTATACTGAGTATATACATATACATATATATATGTATTTTTGGGCTCAAGCCATGTCGTCCTGATGGAAGTTCCTATAGGGTAGCTTCCTAGGGTATATTACAACTACGGCGATATTCCCAGAGAATTTACCTTAAGGTACCAGAATTCTAACTCCTGGAGCGAATATCCCTCCTGAAAGGGATATCGCGACATATCAGAGGATGTATTCTTGACACGCCACATGGCAATCTGCACCCTGACAGAGATTTCGTCTCGCAGGGGGCAATTGGCAAGAAACGAATTCGGGAAAGAAAAAGGGGGAGCCGCTCCCATTTTGTAAGCGTGCCTGGCGCCAATCCTGGCGCCATCTGCATTCCTTTTTGCGTAGCTTAACAACTCGGTGTTTTTTCCTGTGTTTCTCGCAAATCTTGGATTTATTCTGCTTCTCATGGCTTCTCCGTCTTCGTCGGCCTCCGATAAGTTGAGTACCATGTCTTTTATGTATAAATGTAGGCTCTTGGTAAATTTTTGAGTTATTAATAGAATTAATCTTTGTTACAAGAGCCGTAGCCTACCGGAGGCGTCATGGACGCTGTCGCTCGCTAGGTATAAGTTTAGTTAGTCAGAGCGACATTCCCGGTTGTTTTGTTTTAATAAATTTTAGCTATTTAGCATTACATAGGATTTCCTTTCGTGCTTAGTATTATTTTGGCGAAGTATTCGCCATTCTGGCCTACGCTAGGCCATGTAGCCTAGTCGTTTGGTCCTAGTACTTCATGCATGATTTTGGTTTTTCCGAGTGTATTAAAATTTTATTGAAGCTTTAGGCTATGTTTTATACATTTAAGATTGTGTGGAATATTTCCAAGATAGTATACGAGTGAGTTTCGGTGATTTAGGTAATCGATTCTCTTGGTGCCTAGGCTAAGTTGCTTATGGAGCCTTAGTATACTTTCTCATACTCCCCGGTTGCTTTCTTTTCTTCGGAGAAGGTATGCAATCCCTTTCCCTCTGTTTAAGCCTTGGGCTTATCCCTAAGTGGTTTTTTCTGAATTAATTTTCGATAAAACTATACTGGGGTGTTACTGTACCTTCCTATTCCAGTAAGTCTGGTTCAAAGAGGGACAGAACAACAGAGTTTTTTAGTCTGAGTCTGTGTTTGTCTGGCTTGGGGTAGAGTCTCCCTCACTGGCTTGACACAGACAAAGGTGGCTTAGCCTTCTTAGGTCACTACCGAAGGTTTCTGTGGATATGATTCCTTCTTTTGTGATATACCAGACTAGTCCTTGTTGCTGTTCTCGGGGGAGGATAAGTTTCTTTCCCTGGGAGTAGCAACACCTTCCTTGCTTTGGTGCTCTGGGAGCTGGTAAGTATTGCTGGCCTCCCCCCTTGGATCTCCCTTAGGCTAAGATGAGTTTCTTGGCTGCGGGTGATCCGTCACTAAAACAAGGTTGGTAGGACCCTCTTTTGTCCCTTCCCCTCTATCTCCGTAATGGCCTAGCCATTACAGTACTGTACGTCGTTCTACATCTGAACCTAGAATAGGTTAGGATGTGGAATTGACTCAGCCCCTTGCCGGCCGGCAAGGGTCTTATATTTTGAGTGCTGCCCGGACCTCCCTTGGTCCCTCATCCATGCCTGCCTGTAGAGCCAGACGGCATTGGTCAGGAAGCCTGAATTAGATTCTCTCCTTCCTTATATGCACTCTTTCGGATTGCCGGGCTTGGAGGTAGCGTACACTCTTATCCCGGCATCCATCCTATTTTTCTTCTAGTGCTGTACCCGACCCGGCGGGCGGGTGTAGTCCTCTGGTTCTTTTGCTGCCGGCTGGCATCGGTCCTGTACCTTTGCCGGTCGGCTAATGTCAGCCCTTGTCTGCCGGTCACCAAGAGTGTGGCCGGCAGCTGGGTACTACCTTGTGTAGTTGCCGGCCGGCAGCCATTGCCGACCGACATTGGCTGTTGCCGGCCGGCAATTGCTGCCGGCCGGCACATGCATTTGAACCAGAGTTCTGCCGCCTTATAGCTGTTAAGTAGTATACTTTAAAGCTAGTTATGGTGTGTGCCGGCCGGCACGTATCCTCCTATACTGTACTAGTATTCTTCAGTATAACATATACAGTAAGAAGAAAACTATAGTATGGGTTTTGGTACAGCACTGTGTGTTCTTAACACTTTTGTGTTTTCTTGCACAGTCCTTTGCTGTTGCCCTACAGATAGGAAAGTGAGTTCTTTCCTGTCTATTATCCAGGATTTTAAAATCATTGCTTAGGTGTGAGCTTCACCTGTTTCTTCTGGAAACTTTGCATTGGTTACTCTAGAAGAGATTAACCATTTGATTTTATTATCTGGAAGGCTGCAACAATGGGTTGTGAGGGAAACACAAGTGTGTGTCTTTCCTTTATGAATTGTTATGCTATACTGTGCATATCCAGTGATACATAGTTCACTTGATACTCATGGAAATTTCTTCTCTTTAGAGGAGGACCCTCCGAAGTGCGGAAATGTTTTCTGCAACGTCCGCAGCAAGAACCTCTGCGGACATGAGTTTTGTAGGAGACACGCAGCATGCGCTGTCTCCAAGGATGATCTCCAGTATTGGGACCCTCAGGTATGTACTGTGTGCTCTAACCTGATTACTGAGGCCTTTGATTCTCCTAGGACGGCGGAATCAAGGGATATAGCAAGGGAGAAGCTTCGTACCTGGGTAAGGGGCTTCCAAAAGAACACCTCTGGCCCTTATCTTCCAAGTGAGAAGATGAGGGCGTATCTTTTCCCTAAGGCATCAGCTGATGCAGTGATTCCCCAGCCTCAAGAGGAGATCCCCCAAAGTCAGATCCAGGTGGATGCTGAAGTCGCGGTCGCGATGCAAGACATCCAGTTAGATGACAGGATGTCTGACGTGGACGAGCGTTTGGAAGAAGACCTCCTGGCAGAAGGCCAGGATGAAGTTCAAGCCCCGGACGTCGTAGAGGAAGAGGTCGACGAGGTGTCGGCTACTCCGGTTCAGATTCCGGAGCCTATTCCCTCAACATCGGCCGGTCTCCCAGTAGAGCTGGGACAGGCCCTCTCTTCGATTGTTGGAATGATCCAACAAATGCAGAAGGAGAATCAGGAGAAGGCGGCTGCTATGGAGCTGCGGATGCAGTGCCTTGCAGAATCACATGGGCCCCAGAAAAGGCTCAATGTGAAAGACCTTCCCTTGTGCTCAGATGCTAACCCATGGAGGTATGCTGAGCACATGCCGATGACGACTGGAAAGATCGTCATCTCGGATAAGCTGGGCTCAGTTCCCCTAGAGGAGGTGGAATTCTGGCCCAGCAAGGCATCATATCCTGACTGTTATGTCCGACTGAGAAAGGAACCAGCTTCAAAGGAGGAGACAGAGCCGAAGGAGGTCATAGTGATGGACCATGCTAAGGCTCAAGCTCTACTTTCATCCTCGATGAAGGAGAGGGGCTTCTCTAACTCGAAGGTAGCTGCATTGAGCAAGAAGCTCCCTTCCTTTGTGTCCTCTCCTGCTAGAGCCTTCCCCTTTTTACAGAAAGGGTTTGCGGCTGTCCTAAAAGCAGTCGAGGCCGGCAAGCCTTGCCCCTCCCTGGAGGAGTGTAAACCCTTGTCGCTGGCCCTGCCTATGGACCACAAAGACTGGAAGGACGTCCATCTTACGTTCTCAGTGGGAAAGTTGGAGGCTGATATTGCCGGACGGCAATTCGGCGAGGACCTCCCCAAGCTGTCTGACTTTCTTTTGCGAAGAGAGTTCGAGACAAAAGAAAGACTGGCTGCCTCAATGTCTCTTCAGACTACTCTTGAGACGATAGCAAGTGACCCCAAGGTCCATGAAATGTTCATGGTGGTGGCTAAGACTCACCTGGCCACGGTGACGAAGGACCTTTATGGCTTCGTCAAGGCGAGGAGAGCTTGTAGGGAGTTCGTGTTCACCGGGGCTACGGTGAGGCACGAGCCAAGGAAATTAATTTCCTCCAACATTTGGGGAAAAGACCTTTTCCCTACCGATGTGGTCAAAGAAGTTGTTGATAAGGCCGCCGTGGAGAATAGAAACCTTCTCCAGAAGTGGGGCCTGGCTATCAAAAGAAAGTCTTCCCCGGATGAGGGTCCTCAACCAAAGAGGAAGACTATGAGGACCAGGCTACCGTCTCGGCCAGCCAAGCCCTCTAGACAGCAACAGCAACTGCAATTGCCATTGCCTCCAGTGCCCCAGATGGTGGCACAAACCCCGACCACTTTTCAGTGGGTACCCCAGGCTGTGTCGACTCAGTCCACGGCATTCACCCCAACGTTCGAAGGACAGTCTTCTTCCTTTCGAGCAAAGCCTAGAGGAGCAGCCAGAGGCTCGTCTAGGCGCCCCTCAAGGGGAAGGGGATTCAGGGGTGGTCGTGGTCAGGGAGGCAAGACCTCAGGACGGCAGTCCAAGTGAAATGATACCGGTAGGAGGGAGACTGCTGAAATTTTGGGATCGATGGACCTTCGATCCCTGGGCCCACAGCCTACTCAAGAATGGACTGGGCTGGAGCTGGTACAGCACTCCACCCCCGTGCCTTCGGTTTTTCCAACACTCCACCCCCGTTCTGGAGGAGTACGTTCAAGAACTGTTGGAGAAAAATGTGATCCGAAAGGTGAAGTCCATCAAATTCCAAGGGAGGCTGTTTTGTGTTCCCAAGAAAGACTCGGAAAAGCTCAGAGTCATTCTGGACTTGTCGCCACTGAACAAGTTCATAGTGAATTGCAAATTCAAAATGCTAACACTGCAACACATAAGGACCTTACTGCCCAAGAGGGCATACTCAGTCTCTATAGACTTGTCAGACGCCTATTGGCACATTCCAATCAGCCGTCGACTCTCCCCCTACCTAGGGTTCAGGCTACAACGGAGACTATACGCCTTCAGAGCCATGCCATTCGGGCTAAACATAGCCCCAAGGATTTTCACGAAGCTTGCGAGCGCAGCTCTCAAACAATTACGCCTAAAGGGAATTCAGGTAGTAGCCTACCTGGACGACTGGCTGGTGTGGGCAGCATCCGAGACAGAATGCTTGCAAGCTTCCAGTCAAGTGATCCAGTTCCTAGAGTACCTAGGCTTCAAGATCAACAGAAAAAAGTCTCGACTTTCTCCATCTCAAAAGTTCCAGTGGCTGGGAATCCACTGGGACCTTTTGTCACACCGTTTCTCCATCCCGGCGAAGAAAAGGAAGGAGATAGCGGGTTCTGTCAAGAGACTTCTAGATTCCGAAAGGATATCAAGACACGAACAGGAGAGGGTACTAGGCTCCTTCCAGTTTGCTTCGGTGACAGACCCAGTGCTAAGAGCACAGCTAAAGGATGCAACCGGAGTTTGGAGAAGGTATGCATCAAACGAGCGAAGAGATCTGAGAAGACCAGTGCCGCCTCGGCTACGTACTCTTCTCAGGCCTTGGTCCCAAGCCAGACATCTAAAGAAGTCGGTTCTTCTTCAGCCACCTCCCCTGTCGATGACGATTCACTCAGACGCCTCAAAGGAGGGATGGGGAGGTCACTCTCATCGGAAAAAAGTCCAGGGGACTTGGTCCAAGCTATTCAGGACCTTTCACATAAACTTTCTAGAAGCTATGGCAGTGCTCCTTACCTTAAAGAAAGTCTCCCCGCGTCACTCGATCCACATAAGATTGGTGATGGACAGCGAGGTAGTTGTGAGATGCTTGAATCGACAAGGGTCGAGGTCACCACCTCTCAACCAGGTGATGTTGGCCATTTTCCGATTGGCGGAAAAGAAGAAGTGGTACCTGTCGGCAGTTCACCTTCAAGGAGTCCGCAACGTGACAGCGGACGCTCTATCCAGGTTTACACCGATAGAGTCGGAATGGTCCTTAGACGCAGGATCATTCTCCTTCATTCTGAATCAAGTCCCAGAACTGCAGATAGACCTCTTTGCGACAAAAGACAACAAGAAGTTGCCCCTGTACGTGTCCCCGTACGAGGACCCCTTAGCGGAAGCAGTGGACGCGATGTCCCTCGACTGGAACAGATGGTCCAGGATTTATCTGTTCCCCCCTCACAACCTTCTGTTGAGGGTCCTCAACAAACTGAGATCCTTCAAGGGGGTAGCGGCAATAGTGGCCCACAAGTGGCCGAACAGCGTGTGGTTCCCCTTGGCGTTGGAACTACAGCTGAAGTTTGTGCCACTACCACATCCAGTTCTGACCCAGCGAGTCCAGAAGTCGACTGTCTGCGCTTCATTACAGAAAACCCGGACCCTGCAGCTCATGATTTTCTCTCCCTTGCGGTGAGAAAGCGTTTCGGGATTTCGAAAGCCAGCATAGACTTCCTAGAGGAATATAAGTGCAAATCTACTAGAAGGCAATATGAGTCATCTTGGAGAAAATGGGTGGCCTTTGTCAAGGCGAAGAGTCCGCAGGAGATCTCGACAGACTTCTGCTTATCTTTCTTCATCCACCTCCATGGTCAAGGGTTGGCAGCTAACACGATTTCAGTGTGTAAGTCTGCTTTGACGAGACCCATTCTATATGCCTTCCAGGTCGACCTAGGTAACGAGATCTTTAATAAAGTTCCGAAAGCCTGCGCTAGGCTCAGACCTTCAGCACCTCCAAAGCCCATTTCATGGTCTTTAGACAAAGTTCTTCATTTCGCTTCTCTGTTGAGCAATGAAGAATGTGCGTCAAAGGATTTGACACAAAAAGTTATTTTCCTATTTGCACTCGCGTCCGGGGCCAGGGTTAGTGAGATCGTAGCCCTCTCGAGAGAGGCAGGTCGTGTTCAGTTCCTGGATGGGGGGAACTGAACCTGTTTCCGGGTCCTACGTTTCTCGCCAAGAATGAGTTACCCACCAACAGGTGGGGTCCCTGGAGAATCTGCCCTCTGAAAGAAGATGCATCTCTATGTCCAGTAGAATGCCTAAAGGTCTATCTTCGTAGAACTTCAGACTTCAAAGGTGGTCAACTATTCAGGGGAGAAACATCAGGCTCAAATTTATCTCTGAATCAACTCAAAGCGAAAATCACATATTTTATTCGCAGAGCGGATCCTGACAGTACACCCGCAGGTCACGATCCGAGGAAAGTTGCCTCATCCTTAAATTTCTTTAATTGTATGGACTTTGAACATCTCCGTTCATACACTGGCTGGAAGTCTTCCAGAGTGTTCTTTCGCCACTATGCGAAGCAAGTAGAGGAACTAAAGAGATCTGTGGTAGCAGTGGGTCGTGTTGTTAACCCTACTGTTTAACTCTGCGAGGAACAGTGGTCTTAATTGGGACGATTAAGTCCAGGGTGAGTGTGTAGGTACATACTGTACTACAAACTAAATGAGGGCACCGAGTGCCCATATAGACTGTTCCATTTCCAAAGGTGAACCTAGCATAAGTGCAGACATGTGTGCCGAGCGTTTCTAACGCTAATGTGATTGATTTGTAATACAGACTTTTATGACTTGATATCTCGGTATCTTAAAAAAGTGGCATTTGATGTTTTTTCTTTCAGATAAACAAGTGCTGTTTACTATCATACTTATGCTTAAAGTTTTGGGTTATTCTCTTTTTATATATATATATATATATATATATATATATATATATGTTGTTAACCTGTCTATTTATTGTCTGTCAATAAACTTGTTCTTGAGAACCTTGCGTCTCTTTCACCTGTGTCAATTTATTGGTATAATTGAGCATTTATTCTATGTACCTTATCTGGGATAATTCTAATAGAATTGTTCCTGTATGCAAGCTATGTTGCATTGGTTTATGATTCCCTTAACGGGAGGACTCCGTCCCATAAAGGGACGAGGGCGGTTTTACTAGTTTCTTCCTATGCGGATATAAACTTTTGTCCAATACAAGTATTGTGCGGATAACTGGTCGATATTTCATATTGACGCAGTGGTTCTTTACAAACTATGCTTTACTTAATATAGGGTGAGACCACTATATTAGCTTGCTTGGTAGTCATACATAGGTATATGTACTCTTCGAGACCTTCCCAGAGTCTAGTAGGACTCTTCCCTGTAGGGGGCAGGAAGCTCTAACATGGGTTACAGTTAGTTGAAAAGATGTATAACGGTAACATCTTAGGTCTCTAGGTCTAGTCGACCGGGAAAAATTACTTCCGGGGAGTACGGCACGTTCTGAGAATCCACAGATACAGTAATGCTCTGGTATACTTCCATCAGGACGACATGGCTTGAGCCCAAAAAACGGATTTTGAGCGAAGCGAAAAATCTATTTTTGGGTGAGATGGCCATGTCGTCCTGATGGACCCGCCCTTGCCTTTCTAAAGAAAGGGCTGTAGGACCCCTCCCTACATACAGTATCTGTAGCACCTCGTGTACGCTACAAGGAATACAGATGGCGCCAGGATTGGCGCCAGGCACGCTTACGAAACGGGAGATAGGGAGCCTTGGGAGCGGCTCCCCCTTTTTCTTTCCCGAATTCGTTTCTTGCCAATTGCCCCCTGCGAGACGAAATCTCTGTCAGGGTGCAGATTGCCATGTGGCGTGTCAAGAATACGTCCTCTGATATGTCGCGATATCCCTTTCAGGAGGGATATTCGCTCCAGGAGTTAGAATTCTGGTACCTTAAGGTAAATTCTCTGGGAATATCGCCGTAGTTGTAATATACCCTAGGAAGCTACCCTATAGGAACTTCCATCAGGACGACATGGCCATCTCACCCAAAAATAGATTTTTCGCTTCGCTCAAAATCCGTTATATATATACATGTTTATATATATATACATATATATATATATATATATATATACATACATATATATATATATATATATATATGTATATATATACATATATATATATATATATATATGATGTACGTGTGCTTAGAAAATCTTGGCACCATTGAAATAGATATACTTTACAAGATCTTGAGGGTATATGATTACCTGAGAACAATTTGAAGTTGTAGGATGAAAGTGGACTGTTTAATATCTTGTGTATATGGCATAGTGACTAATTTGTTGTGAGAGCGTGGGTTTAAAACAATGGTGTGTTCTGTCCCAGGTCGGTTTAATAACTTTAATGTTTGAGGTGAAGATAGAAGTCACCGAAATGACAGGTGTTATTCTGAGTATATACATATATACATACATATATATATATATATATATATATATATATATATATATATATATATATATATATATATGTATGCATATTTATATAATATAAATAGATAAAAGTTTCTAATGTTGTTAAAGGTTTTATCATTCAAGAGGTAAATATAGCGTAGGCGTTACCGTTATCTTTCAAAGATGGCTTATTAATAGATATAGATGGCAATTGTGTTGCATCTGCTGACGAATAAATAGGATGTTAGAAATAGTAGTCATTAATTCTCATCGAACCATTAATATTGCAATCATGAAATTAAGATGAGAGAGAGAGAGAGAGAGAGAGAGAGAGAGAGATTTGCCTAGTCTATGCCCTTCCGTTTTGATGCTACTACACAGTTTTTAATGTACCACAGATACTAGTTTTCTTCGTATTTGTTGCTATTTTCTCTCCTCTTAAGCAACCATTTACAACCGTCGGCTAACAGATAGGTACATGCTGATATGAGTAGAAGCATATTGGATTTTAGGGATGTTCCAATTCACTCCGGTTCAAGATGCGAACACAGGCTACTCTGATTGTCAGCTGAGTGCGGTCCTACAAGATAGATAGATAGAGAAATAGAGCGAAGCGTCTTTAAAAAGTAATTCATTTATCAGGTTTGGCAAAGGGATTCCTGTTGGAAACAGAGGCTTCAGAATAAAAAGGGTTCGAAGGAAGGTGATAATGGTGATGGGAAAAGAAAGAGACCCTAACAATGTGTGGGGCTGGTCTTGGAATTGGCGCGTCAGGGTTGAAATACAACCCCCCTCAACCTAAACCCCGCCTTCCGCCCCTTCTAAACCTCCCATCATCCATCATATATACTTGACCTCTATTTTTATGCTTCTTTTTTCTCACGCTCGATTGGGTCAAGCCAAAGTAGCTGTGTTTATCATACACTCTATGGATGATGGGGTACTTATTTCTCTCTCTCTCTCTCTCTCTCTCTCTCTCTATATATATATATATATATATATATATATATATATATATATATATATATATATATCTGCGTGTATGAAAGTGTGTGTATGTTTAATTCTGCATGTGCACGTGTGTGGCTATCTATCTATCTATTATAACTGTTTAAGCTGTTCATTTTCTTCAGGCATATATTATCTAACCACCTAAGGGAAAAAAAGGTGGAATAAAAAGAGGGCGTCTGTTAGCTTTTATGTGTTGTGGTTGCTGTCGCCATTATTCCTAATATCCGTATATGGGTGTAATTACCTTGATGTGGGCCTGTAGTACGACCTGTTTCTCTTAGTGTACAAAAGAGCCGCCGCGTAATGCATAGGCATTATGTTGTCTGAGCCGTGACGTCTACTTTTTTATCCCTTTGATGTATGTAAGTTTATGTCGAAATTACCGTTCTGAGATTTGTGATCAGCCGTACCTTACTTGTAGAATCCGTTTGATAAATGTTGACGTACCTGTCCCTCTGGATGTTAAAGGGCTATTTGAAGTTGTGTGGTTTTTTTCCTTCTTTTTTTTTTGAGTATGTAAAGGGGAAGACAGTACATTCTTGTGATTATTTACCTTATTTTACTTAAAGCATTTCCATGAAGGATTTTTGAGAAAAGAAATAGAGGTAGTATACCACTTTGATCATTATGTAATGGTACAAATGTTGCAAATCAAATAGCAAAGAATTATATACAGTATATATATATATATATATATATATATATATATATATATGTATATATATATATATATATATATATGTGTGTGTGTGTGTATACATGTATATATGTATATTTATGTATATAGATGTATATTATATAAAGCTTTCATCCTTTCAATTAGTAAGCCCACAAAACTGATTTCAATAACGAATTTTGTATGTTTTTCTTCCCAGCCCAGGATACTTAATGAGGGAATTTCTTGTGGTATGAGCAGGACTTCAAGGGAGTGTAGACGCTTGCTGTTAGGGACATTTACTTTATTTTTGTGTTGATTTTGTGTAACAATAGGTAGAAAGAATAATTACCAGTATTCTTGCTATTATATTTATTGTCGAATTGAAGGTTGATAGAAGTAACCATCTTACAATTGTGTGTTTATATATATATATATATATATATATATATGTGTGTGTGTGTGTGTATATATGTATGTATGTGTATAAATATATATATATATATATATATATATATATATATATCTATATATATACATATATATATATGTATATATATAGAAATATATATGTATATTTATATTATTATTATCATTATTATTATTATTATTATTATTATTATTATTATTATTATTAATTGCTAAGCTACAACCCTAGTTGGAAAAGCAGGGTGCTATCAGCCCAGGGGCCCCAACAGGGAAAATAGGCCACTGAGGAAAGGAAACTAGGAAAAATAAAATATTTTAAGGACAGTAACAACATTAAAATAATATTTCCTAAATAAACTGTAAATACTTTAACAAAACAAGAGGAAGAGAAATTAGATAGAACAGTGTGCCCGAGTGTACCCTCAAGCAAGAGAACTCTAACCCAAGGCAGTGGAAGACCATGGTACAGAGGCTATGGCACTATCCAAGACTAGAGAACAATGGCTTGATTTTGGAGTGTCCTTCTCCTAGAAAAGCTGCTTACCATAGCTAAAGAGTCTCTCTTACCCTTACCAAGAGGAAAGTAGTCACTGAACAATTACAGTGCAGAAGTTAACCCATTGGGTGAAGAGGAATTGTTTGGTAATCTCATTGTTGTCAGGTGTCTGAGGACAGAGTAGAATCTGTAAAGAATAGGCCAGACTATTCGGTGTATGTATAGGCAATGGGAAAGAACCGTAACCAGAAAGAAGGATCCAATGTATTAGTGTCTGGTTAGTCAAAGGACCTCATACCTCTCTAGCGGTAGTATCTCAACGGGCAGCTGGTGGCCTGGCCAAACTACTACCTATATATATGTATATATATACACACATCTGTGTGAGTGTGTGTGTGCGTGCGCGTGTTTGCGTCTGTTTGTATGTGTCCGTTCGTGGTTACGTATGTGTGTGTTTGTGTGGGTATTGCATGATTTTACTTATCTGAAAATTTAAGTGTTTACAGAAATTTGTGGTGTCTCAAGACAGAACAAAACATTAATTATTTCCACATTCATGATTTGCATAAAATGATCATCAGCAGAACATTTAGCACCCTATAAAAACTCCTCCATTCACCTTTGTTCTGCAAAAACCACTTTTGTACTTTTTAGCTATTAAAGCACTTTGTTTCCAATGTGTGTGTGTATATATATATATATATATATATATATATATATATATATATATATATATATATATATAGATATATATCGATATGTATTAGAATTTTATATATACATATATAGATTATATATATATATATATATATATATATGTATATATATATGTGTGTGTGTGTGTGTGTGTATATATATATATATATATAATTATGATAGTTGTTGTTATTTTAATATCATTATTTTTATTGTTCTTCTTACTGTTACTTGTGCTGTTTCATGAAGAAAGTGTCCATACCTATTGCTGTTATCCTCCCTAAGGTAAAAGTTTGTAAGTACCGAAATCTTTTATTAATGTTAACGGTATCGAGTTTGTTGAATGTCATTATATATATATATATATATATATATACATATATATATATATATATATATATATATATGTGTATGTATGTGTTTGGGATTATAGTAAAAATACACAATAGAAAGATGTATGAAATCATAGCAGTGCCTTTTATAGATACATTAAGGAATGACTGATGGTGAATCTCATCCAGTGACAAGCAAATTGATTATGGCTTTGTCCAAGATGGCATATTTTTGTATATGTGCATAGAAAGGTGAATTCAATGGTACATATATGTGCAGAGGCAATCACACATACAGAGAGAGAGAGAGAGAGAGAGAGAGAGAGAGAGAGAGAGAGAGAGAGATAATATAATATAATGATTATTTCTTTACCTTATATCGGATGATTTAGAATATAAATATCCCAAGGTAAACGCCCCGTGGATGAAAAGGTAGAGATAAAAAATATATGTTATAAACGTTTCAAAGTTTTTTTTGTGATGCTTGCAGCTTTGCACCATAACTCATGAATCTATCCAAAAAAATATTTTTTTGAATAATCATAATAATATATTACATAGATGTTAACATTGTTTTCATTGGAAATATGCATCAAAGCACATAATGATGAACTGTACATTAATTTCGGCTTATTTATATAACACCGAAGTATCAGTTAGATAAAGTCTTTGAATGGGATTCAGATGTATCGGTACATTATTACATGAGAAATCTTATAAGCTGAAATTATGGAAAATCGTATATTTTTATTACAATTTATCTCTTTAACACTTTCTTCAATCATGGTACCTTGCATCATATCATTGTATTATTAATAATATAGCTTGGTAATTTCAGAATTGGTTGTGTAGGAACATGACAATTAATAAGTAAATCAGTGTGCAAAACGACATGTTTTTGAAGCCAATGACATTCTGGAAAAAAAAAAAAAACTTATTCAGTCAATTGCGTAAAAATTGGATATCAAGCATAAAAATTGTATGTTTTTTAAATGTAAGATGTAAGTATAGAATATGTTTTTAATTTTTATTGTTTCAATTTCTCTCTCGTGATTTAGAGGAAGTATTTTATTAAATAATTTAATTAAAACCATTACTATTCCATAATCAATGTTAATTGTAATTGATTGATGTCAAATACATGGTGAAACACCACATCCTTTGAGTTTCCTTGAATCACTATATCCTTTGAATTTGCTGATCACTATATCCTTTGAATTTGTTGAATCCATACAGGATATCAATATTCCATAAATCCGAAATTCTTATAGCGTATGATTTCATCATCCTGACGAAATATAAATATTCCACTATTAAATTTATTCCATATGGATATATTACCGGCTTGAAATTGCAAGAAAGAAACGCCCCCAAAATTTCCATTTTGGACATATTAAACCAAGTCCTTGTGCAATATGACGCTTCATGCACCTGAGAGAGAAGACTTTGCGCAGTAAACCTTCTATTTCACAGCCCAGTGACCTCACAACTCCTTGCATCTATTAAACTTTAAATTATCTTTCCGATCGTAAACTTCAAACTCACTTTTATCCTGGTTTATCTTCATTGTGTTTCTGTGTCTGCCTTAATTATCAGTCATTTTCGGATGGATTTTATGGTACATGACTCTAATGTTTTCTTCCCTCTATATGAGCAATTATTATTAGATTTTTTTAAGAATGTGAAAATTTGCCAAAACACATACGCACATTCTCTCTCTCTCTCTCTCTCTCTCTCTCTCTCTCTCTCTCACACACACACATATATATATATATATATATATATGTGTGTGTGTGTGTGTGTGTGTGTGTATTATCAGCCTTTTCATTTTAGACGTTTCAGCCTCATAAAGAGTTAATCTTGCAGTTTGTAAGAAATTCCTTTGTTGCTTCCCACCATAGTAGTTAAAAAATCAAATGCAGAAATCCTTTCTGGTGGGCTACCCTTAAATCTACACTCTTTGATTTATACTTAACATTTGTCCTTTTACTTAAAACAGGTGACTCTGTCACTCACTGTCCAAAGGAAAAGACAACCATTTTGGCTGATGTATTTGACAGTAAGCTGAGTAAAGAGAAATTCCATAGGAATGTAATATCTTCTGCTCCTCAGGGTAGTGTTCTTGGTTCACTATTCTTCATACTATATAAACAGGGTGATTTAGGAAAAAAAAAAAGAAAAAAAAAGTTTTTTTGCATATGCAGATGATGCTACTCTTTGCATCACTTCCATCTCCTGAGTGTACATCTGGAATTGCTGAATCCCTTATTAGAGATATACCTAAAATTTGACCATGGTGCAAATTATGTGGCATGGAGTTGAATCCTAACAAATCTCAAAAGTATGCAGTAAGTATGTTGAGGACAGTTGCTCCTTAACATACAAGTCTCTGCATTGATAATATTTCTTTAACTATGTGCAACTCCTTTAAAATTTTAGATGTGGTTCTTGATTGCAAATTTTCTTCTCAGAAACACATTTTGAGAAAGTCTTTTTTAAGATTTTTGGTGAAAAGAAATGTTTTAATTCTTTCATTCTACCTTGTTTTGAGTATTATTTTCCTGTCTGGTCTTCAGCTGCTGGCTCTCATCTTAATTTGTTGGACAAACACTTGCTGTCTACTAAATTTCTTATTCGTGATCTTGATATTAATCTCTGGCACTGTCGTTCAGTTAGTTCTATATGCATTCATGTTGCATAAGATTTTCTATAATTTTGACCATCCTTTACATTCAGATCTTCCCACAATGTACCATTGTGTACGTAGTACTAGGTATGTTGTTAATTTCAAAGTCTTGCCTGCATCATAAGGCTCAACATTAAACAGTATTTCAGAACTTTTATTTTAGCTGTGACCAGATTGTGGAATGATCTTCCTGATATTGCAGTTGCGTCGGTGGAACTTCAGAAGTTCAAAATTGCCGTAAAGGTTTTTATGTTGAGCAGATTGACACGATTACTTCTTCATTCTTTATAAATACCAGATCCATTTTAACATTGTTACTGATCTTAAAGATATTTTTTATTTTTTTTTTGCCGTTTCTTCCCATATATAGTTTATTTATTTCCTTATCTCATTTCTTCACTGAGTTATTTTCCCTGTTGGGATCTTTGGGCTTGTAACATCCTGCTTTTCCAACTAGTGTTGTAGTAGCTTAGCCACTACTGCTAATAATAATCAGCAGTGGAATTCTGGAAGTACCAAAATTATACAGCGTCACTCTTAAACCTGGCTTTGTATTATTTCCGGCAAAGCAAGCGCCTAATCTTTAGTCTACAAGGATATATATATATATATATATATATATATATGTGTCCGTTGGTGTTCGAGAAGGAGAGAAAGAGCTTATGAAATAAGTTTGAAATTACATACAAATCAGAGAGAATTTTAACAAATCATCTGGACTAACGAAAATATTTCAGGCAAACCTTTTTTTTTTTTTTTCATTTCCACCACCCAGAAGTAGAGAAGGTTTGACCTTTGAGTGACCTGGTGCCATAAAGGAAACCAATAAAGTATGGTACGAGAAGCTCGCCAGAATATGCCTTCAAAATACACCTATCGAACCCCCACTCATACTCCCAACGTAGGTACGTGGGTATTCATACTCCAGTGGGGGTGACAGGGGGGCGTGTTTTTGGATAGGTGAGGGGCGGCCCGTGGGCGCAGCATGACAAACGGGTGGGTGGCAAGGGGGCGGGTGTGCCGAGTTGGATATTTATGCTCGGCGGGTAGGCTGCCTCCAATTACACAGCAGGGTTCGTCTCCCACCGTCGACCCGCCTGAGATCCACTCGTTACTCTTACTGATGGATATACTCATACTCCAGGAAAGAGAGAGAGAGAGAGAGAGAGAGAGAGAGAGAGAGAGACCGGACTCACGGCAATATCCTTTGAGAAAGGAGCATTGAGAAATACAACTGACTAACGATGTTGCCCTCCATTATCGCCCCAGCAAGGTTACAAAGGCTACTACTGTGTATATTGATTCCAGAGGTTAAATTCTAGTGTAAGATCTTGATTAACCTAGATGCCTGACGACCTATGGATTTTGTCACTCATGAAGGGTAGCCTAGTATTTATTTAAAGCTGTATTGGATGTATTGAATGGCATTTTAATTGTGGTTTTACAGTTTCCAATGAACTACTTGAGAAAATGGTTTAATCTTCATGAACAACTGTTAGGTATCACTGAATATATCAACGGAAAATCAAATTGTAATTTAGAAAAAAAAAATCGTTTTCAAGGGAAAAAATAAATTTGCTTCATAGGAAAAATACAGAAAAGTTGTCACAATTGTTTTAGTATACATGAAAATATTTTTTTTTTCTTCCTAATGACTAAATTTGATAAATCATTGTGGGAAGGTTTGGGAAAATGTATTAGGTACTTTACCTTGAACGTTAAAATTCCCCTGGGATCAAAGAAGTCTGCAACAAAATCTTGCAGTTAAATGGCATTCATCATATCTAAATTGCGCAGGTACTAAGGAAAGAGGGAACGTACAAGAGTGGTTAAAACCTTAAACACATAATTAATGATCAAGGTTAGCCTAATGAGTAATTGGAAGTGAGGCTACGATTTACTTCCAATTCCTTTACCTTTGTTGGACTTGTTCTTTTATGATAAAAAATCGGTGTATCAAAATCTTTCAAAGTTTTTTTATTGCCAAACTGACAGTAATAGTTGATAGAAAATGTCTCTTCGAATAATTTTGAATACATTTCTAAAGATAAGATTAATAGAATTTTATAGAATGTTCATATATTGATTTATAGAAAGGGGTAGTCTTTATTTTTTTTACGTGCGAGACGGCGAAAAACTGTTTACAAGCAGATGCATCCTACATCTCACAAGAAAAATAAACTATGGATTCAAGAGAACACCAACCTTTTCAACTCTTGGGAGGGTACCTCTATTGCTCATTAAAGATACATTCAGTAATTGGCCCCTTAATAATGATAGCTGAACATCACTTGTGCGCTTATAATTGGTCTTTCTGCGTTATTTATCATACAGCGTAGTGAGGTCATGTTTTTTGTTTTGGGTTCTTTTCATGTATTTCTTGTAACTGTTTATTAAGTGTAAGATTTAAGGCTATTTCTATAAATCCTTGTAACATTTTCCACTTAGATTTATGTCTATCATGTTGTTTTGATATTGTCTGGTTTTGGCTTCACAAGATTTTTTAACCTATAATAATTATCTATTTACACGGAAGTAGAAATTACGCCCGCCAGAAATACATTTAATTTAGACTTCTGAATTTTAGGGATTCGTTTAGATCGTCAACAATAGCTCTTTGTTCTTAGATGCAGTAAAAAAAATGGAATCTGTATTATTATTATTATTATTATTATTATTATTATTATTATTATTATTATTATTATTATTATTATTACTTGCTAAGCTACAACTCTAGTTGGAAAAGCAGGATGCTATAAGCCTAGGGGCCCTAACAGGGAAAATAGCTTAGTGAGAAAAGGAAACAAGGAAAAATTAAATATTTTAAGAACAATAAAATTAAAATAAATATTTACTATATAAACTATAAAAATTTTAACAAAATAAGAGGAAGATAAATTAGATAGAACAGTGTGCCCGAGTGTACCCTCAAGCAAGAGAACTCTAACCCATGACAGTGGAAGACCATGGTACAGAGGCTATGGCACTACCCAAGACTAGAGAACAATGGTTTGATTTTGGAGTCTCCTTCTCCTAGAAGAGCTGCTTACCATAGCTAGAGTCTCTTCTACCCTTGCCAAGAGGAAAGTAGCCACTGAACAATTACAGTACAGTAATTAGCCCCTTGATCGAAGAAGAAGTGTTTGGTGTCAGGTATAAGAGGAAAAGAATGTGTAAAGAATACGCCTGACTATTCGGTGTATGTATAGGCAAATAAAAAATGATCCGTAACCAGAGAGAGGGATCCAATGTATTACTGTCTGGCCAGTCAAAGGATACAATAACTCTCTAGCGGTAGTATCTCAACGGGAGGCTGGTGCCCTGGCCAACCTACTACCTACATGGTAGGTAGATTGATG
>NC_090725.1:83434878-83474878 GCF_036898095.1 Palaemon carinicauda
ATCAAAATGACTTTAGCTTTATTTTCTCACTCATGAATAAAATTACTTTATTTTTGTTATCTCACACATGGTCAAAATTACCATATTTTTCGTCTCTCACTATGATCGAAATGTCTTTACTCTCCTTTTCACATTCATGATCTAAATAACCTTACCTTCCTTCTCTCACTAATGATAAAATTGGCCTCGTTTTCTTTTCCTCACTCATGGTCAAAATTATATTAGTTTTTCTCACCATGATCAATGTGACCTTACCCTCTTTATCTAACTCATGAGCAAAATTACCTTCCTTTCCTTCTCCTGCTCATGATAAAAAATTATTTTGTCTCCTTCTTTCATTTAGAATAACAAAAGACCTTAACCTGGTTCCATAACGCATCATCAAAATTACCTTAACATCTTTTTCTTTCCCATGATCAAAATGACTAAATTTTCCTTCTTTACTTCATCATCCAAATGACCTTACCTTCCTTCTCGTACTCATAGTCAAAATGACTGCATTTTTCTTTTGTCACACGTTAAAAATTAAATTATTTTCCTTCTCGCGCTCATTATCAGAATTACCTTATTTTCCTTTCACCCATGAAAAAATAACTATTTCCCTTTTCTCATTTATGATTAGAATTACCTTGATTTCCTTCTTTTAGTTATGATCAAAATAACCTTATTTTCCTTTTCTCACTCATGGCCAAAATGACATATTCCTTTTATCACTCATGATCAAAATGACTTTACCATCCTTCTTTCACCCATGGTCAAACTTACCCTATTTTCCTTCTATCACTCATTATCTTCTTTCTCTCATTAATGATTAAAATGACATTTATCCTCCTATTCTCACTCATGATGAAAAGGACCTAACCTTATTCTCTCAATCATTGAAAATGACTTATTTCTTCTCTCACTGCTGATCACAAATACCTTATATTCTTACCCTCCTTCTCTCATTCATAATCAACATGACCTTATCCTCTTCCTCTCACTTGTGATTAGAATGACATTATTATTATTCTCTTACTCATTAAAATGACCTTAACTTCCTTCTATCACTCATAATCAAAATGGTCTTCCTTCCTTATTAAAATGGTTTATCTTCCTTATGTCAAGCTTGATTAAAAAATCTTACTTTCCTCTCACTCATGATCAAAGTTTTCTTATCTACCATTTCAAAGAATATTTTACCTACTTGGTGAACCATAGTTAAAACTTAATATCATTTAGCCGTGTCAGCCAGGAATGTGTTGTTACAACAGCATCGCTCAATTAAACATTCATGTTTTTAGTTGAAGAGTCTTTTTCATCATAACAGAGGTCGACAATCTCATTTCTAACTACAAAGGTGCAAGAAGCATATTACGTCCAATGTATATGAATAAGAGAACGATAGAATTTAAACAAAATTATTTATGACTTTATCAAAGTAAAATATATCATTGCGGTAGTAAGGGTAATTTTTTGTTTAGATATTCATGAAAGAACGAAGCCCAGGCTGTAACGTAACCTCCTTTCCATTTCCTTCCTTTCTTGGCGTGTGTATACGCTTTCGCTCCTTAATTGAGTTGTTTGGTTGAGACAGCAATAAGGCGGTACTCCTAACCGAATAGACCTTTCATATCAACCTAACTATTACCATTGTAACAGCGTTCTTCCCTCCCCCGCCCTCCAGGCTGCTTCCTTTTTACCGCTTAGGAGACGCCCCTCCCTACCCCTAACCCTAAACTCATCCCTCCTAACTTGCTCTCTCCGTTTCTCTCTTTAATTTTCCTATCTTTTTCACCGGCATTTCTTTATGCAATGGCTGCTTCATATTTCGTGTCAAGGCGCATGCACATAAACCCGTTAATTCGCGTGAAAGGCGCATTGAGGGTGTCAATGATACTGCCTGATATAAATAAGAAATTAATTAGAAATTTACGTTAAAAGTTTTCACACGACCTTCAACGCTCCCTCCTTTTGTGTGCATGAATGTATTGTATGTCTGTACGTATGTTAAAAGGCTGGCCAAGGGAACAGGTTGGTCAGCATGGTTTTCATTTACATATGTTGCCCGGCGTAAATCATTACACAATAAGTATGTAAATAACACATAAAATACCAAGGGTGTTCAGATGGGGGCAGAACAGGGGGCGGAGTTAACCTCTGATAGACGAGGATTAGTTTCAAGAAGTGGGTACAGGAGGGCAGGGGTGGATGGGGGAGACGGGGCGATTGGAAAGAGGAGGGAACAAAGATAAGGAGAGCATAACGCAAGGAGAAGGTTTTTTACGAGAAAGGAAGATGGCCAGAGTAAAGCACTTTAAATAAAATTATTATGAAAGTATTAATAGAACATCAGACGGCTGGAAAGAATTAATGAAGTATGTAAATGATGAAGTGAGAGCGAGTAAAAAATGGGACCCAATAGAAAAATAAATCTTTTTTTTAGAATGCCCCTCGATGTCAGGATGCCAGAAAACTCAAAATCAATCAATCAATCAAAATGTCTTATTTGGAACCGTGGCTATGACTTGGAAGTCCACACTAGGCCCTTTGGAACTGTTGTGATTCTAAACCTGAATTAACCTTTGTCCTCTTGCAACTACAGTGGTCTACACGAGGGCCCTTGCAACTACCTAACAACTTATTAGGATATTAGGATAGAGTAAGATTAACATACAAGAATTTTGTACTTTGATTGTTTGCTCTCTTAACCAAAAATTAAGTAATTTGGAATTATTATGTCAAGTCATTAAGGTAAGTGAATCCCTTTTTTAAAGGAATAGTTTGATGTTATTTCGGGCACAAACTTATTTTCTCTTTCTTCCGCATTGTATTTACTTGCTTTCCAATCGTGTGCTACCTACCTCCTTAGATGATTATTTTTTTTATATCTAGATGGGAAACTGCTTCTATTCTATCCCATTAAATCAACTTCTGTTCATTTATACCTCTGATATACAACAAATAAATGGGTTTATAAGCACTATAGGATTTCCGGGAATTGACATCTTATTGAGTAGGTCTAAGACTTTGTATGAATACTGGTACTAATAGAATTATTTTGAAAGTATGTTGCTTCATTGCTACAAAGAGAGCTTTCTATTTGTATACTTACAGCAGTTATTTCCCAGTAACCGAATAATGGAAATCCTGTCCATGACTTAAACTGTTCCTTGCGTTATAACCCAACAGAGAAATTATTTATGGTACTCTCTCTCTCTCTCTCTCTCTCTCTCTCTCTCTCTCTCTCTCTCTCTCTCTCTCTCTCTCTCTCTCTCTCTGTGACGTGGCAAGTACTTTGTATATAGAAATGTATGGTTATTATACTTTATGACTCACTCTCATAAGGTAAAGATTGATGCAGATTTAAAACACATTCATATCTTTGTTTATAACGTAAGTTATAATGGGATTCATCAAAAGGCTGCGATGTAATAAGTAAATTATAATTACGTTATGTATTTGCCTAGTCTTAAGTTAGGCTGAAAACTACCTTGAAGAAATCATGCTTCCTATCTATAGGATTGAGCAGTTAGTCAAACGTTATATGATACAAGCAGATGGTATTCTGCTCATTAACCAAAAAGTTGTGTTTTCTTTAGCGTTGGAGAAAATCTTATCATTTAGGCTTTTCGTTAGAAAATAAGTTTCATCTGCCAAATAAAAAATCTTCGTATGATTAATAAATTCCAGTTAAAATGTACCTCGTAAGATGGAGTATAATTATGTAAGTCAGAAGTTAGAGTTAGGTTTACGTTGGGTGAGAAAATATTTCTCTCTTTAGGTCGTGTACTTGACCAAATTATAATAAACCTGAAAACAGGTGTTGGAGTCGTCCTCAAACATGAATTTTACTACTGCATTTCTGTAGACGCCACCGCGAAGGAAAACGTTCCACCTCCTGTATGAATATTCAGAGACGGTTCCCTGAAGACATTGTGTAAGTGAGCAATATATTTAGAGAATGGGGTTCGGAATCCCTCCCACTTTCTTACCTATGTACGCGTGTGTATATGTATGTATGTATATATATATATATATATATATATATATATATATATATATATATATATATATATACATACATATTGTATAAAGTAAAGAATCCACTTGAGAATTTTAGAATTACGGAAGGATTTTTTTCAAATCGCATTTTGGTCATCAAAATACAGAGGAGAAATATTTAATTTTAACCATTTCAAGTTGTAGTGGACATCCCTTTCTTCAATCAGAAACGAAAAGCTAGAAGTTAGAAGCATGCGAATGCTTTAAGTGTAGCAAACGAACAGATTTCTTAAAATACGGGCATATATTGATCAAGATCTGAAATCTGTGCCCGAGTTTATTATGAGATTCCTGCACATCCAGATTGTGCAGTCTCTCTGCCATCTTGTGTATTAGCTCTTTCGAAGTCTGTAAGCAATGAACTGATCTAATCATTTTGTGTTTCTTTTCTTACAACACAATTGATATATTACAACGCAAGAATTTTACGAAGTTCAATTTCTTAGTATTCTGTAAACGTTTTTGCGACCTATACCGTAAAAAAAAAAATCCATATTTATTCTTGGATAGGGACTTTAATGTTTGTATCAGCTAGTGATAGTTCACGAAAATTTAGTTTTCTAGTTTAAAAAAAAAAAAAACAACAACAATTAAGTAATATGTTGTATTCCGTCGTCAGTGTAAAGGTTTCAAGGTCGCTCATGAATGGTAGAGGCAAGGGACAGTGACATTGCCCTATCAAGCAGGACAATGCCCTAGAGACTGACCATATATGCACATGATCAGCGCCAAAGCCCCCTCCTCACCCAAGCAAGGACCAAGGAGAGCCAGGCAATGACTGCTGATGACTCAGCAGGTAGACCTATAGGCTCCCCCAAACCCCCCATCCTTAGCTCACAAGGGTGGTGAGGTTGCTGCGATCAAAGAAACTAACAAGTTTGAGCGGGACTCGAACCCCAGTCTGGCGTTCACCAGTAAGGGACGTTACCACATCGGCCACAGCAACCCCAATAGGAGTCTGGCGCTGTGTGTGATCTATCCTAATATTGCAAATTGTTGTCAGGAAGATTTTTTTTTTCTCACTCCAGTGCTGTTGTTCCAAGGCAAGCGAGAGTTCTTTTAACTTCTCAAGGGAAGACTTATGTATAAAAATTCTTGAAGAAACATTAAAGCTATATATAGAGTTTGTTTCTCAAGTCTCATACAGGTTGATAATGATAAATCATTTGGAGGTGATTGATGGTGCTTAGTTAATTCAAACAGTGGATACCTTTTCGTAGCAGGTCCCAAAAACCGTGAGGCCAGTTCTGTTTGCGGAGGTATTCATTTATGAATTGTGAAATTTGATTTCTCCTGTTTCAACGAAATACTTGTAATGATGGCTTTAGCGAAAATGCATATTTTGTATCTGTGTATAGTTTGCAAGATGTTTATTGTTTAAAAAACTCTATACTTGATGGCTTGAATACAATATTGTTAAACTTAAAAAAATATTTGTCTCGTTTTTAGAATATGTTTCATTTATTTTTCTCAAACGGGAAACTGGATGATTTCCATATATCACCAACTTCTGTCCATCCACATACCATTTCTTTGACCTGGACATTTGAACCTCCCTCCTTATCCTCGTTCACAGGATTCTCAAAAAGGGCAATTTTCAAATAATCCTTACACACATGAACCATAAGGACTGTTATTCACGTAGGTGGAACATCGAGTCACTAGATTAGCATCGCAGTTGGCCATCTGGAACGGAGCTATAAAATATGATGAATTATTTGAATAAAGTATCAGTATCGTTTAGCATAATACTGAAAGTTACATGCTGCACCGGCTACGATATAATGACCGAGTATAGATGTGTTAGTTACCCCATCAGCCTTATCGTTCTGACCAAAAGTGGCTAGTTCATTTTAAGAATGGCAACTCCTCTTATTTTGCTGGGATCCGTCAGTCTATCTTTGGTAGTTCAATTGTTATTTTATTTTCATTTAGCAATTTAGTCTCTTTAACCACGAGACTAATAACCAAGATTTTTTTCTTATATTCAAGGGAAAAAGCGAAAATTAGGATACGAAGTAATTTCAAGTATGACACTGAATCCCCCACGTTTAAAAGAGATGAATTACTTGAATCTCTTTTGACATAATTCAATTATCGTCCCTTTCTAATTGATTAAATTAAGTTTAATGGCTGTAAAGTAAATTTAAAAATACTTACTCCACAGTTTACATTCTCGTGTAAAGTGGAAGGATTTCCCCACGCTTGTAAAAACCCTATGTACCTCAGATGGTCAGGGCGGTGATTTAAGTACTTGGTAGTTAGTCGAAAGAATGGGCTTAGTAGCAGGTTCTGGAGATCAGAGAGGTTAGAGCTGTTTAAGAATTACCATCAAGTGATGACACAAACATGTATATATGTGCTTGTGTGTATACTTAATGTCCTTCTGTTATCTGTCATTCTCATTATATGTCCTGCCCATGTCCTTTTCTTTATCTTACATGTTTGGATATTCTCTACTTTAGTTTGCTCTCGTATCTATGTTGCTCTTTTTCTGTCTCTTAGTGTTAATCTAGTTGTAACTAGCGTAAGTACGGCTTCAAGTTTCTGATGCAGAAGTCATCACTAGTGGGACCATCTAATTAAATACTTTTCTTTTTAGAGAAAATGACATTTTACCTTTAATAATCTCTTTTTATATACCAAAAGCTCTCTATCTCATATTTATCCTTTTAAATTCCGTCTCATATCCTGGGGAAACACTTACTGTCTGTCTTATGTACGTGTAATCATTAAGAATCTCTAGAGATTTGTCCATAACCCTTATTTGGTGTCTTTCTGCGTTTTCATCGAGCAATATCTTAGTTTTACTTATTAATTTTGAGTCCTACATATTTACTTTTTCTGTTCAAATCTTCTGTCATCTTTTGCAATTCCTCCCATGAGTCACTAGATAAAAGTACGTCATATGCAAATCTTAAGTTGTTATAATAGTATTAATAATTTTATCATCTTTTCGATTTCTTTATAGTCTGACAATTTTATTAATACTTTTTAAACCGGTGAGTTTGTATTTAATGATACACAATTGAGGCTACAAATTTCCCCTTGAAAATTTGAATTGGTTTACAAAAACAAAATTACTCTCAAGAACATCATTGGCTGATGCATGAGTGGAGTGAAATCTTTGAAATATTGAGAGACTTGGAATTGCTAGAGTTTTCCCAGTGAAGGTTATTTTTTGTTTCCTATTTTAGGAACGAATTACAAGCAAAACTGATTAACTGATATTTTTACTGTGCAAAATGTCTATATGCATACACTGTGCGTGTGTGTATATATATATATATATATATATATATATATATATATATATATATATATATATATATATTTATATATATATATATATATATATATATATATATATATATATGAACATACAAATAGTCTTTTTTTAATCAGATTAAATATATGAAAGTCTCCAAAAGGCCAATAGTTGATGAACTGTTCACTCAAGCAAGATCAAGGAGTACAAGAAAAGGGCTGCTAAGGTCTGAGGAGGAAAACTTCGTCTTCCAAAACCTGTGTACTTAGGCTACAATGATTTTAATTTATGGACATTAATGAAAACTATCTTGCTACGAGCGTGGTGTTACAGAACTCAAGGTTCAAAGCCATTTCAACAGAAAGAAAGTATAATCTTAGATATCAGTTTTTCCTACGATTTAGGAACCGACTCATGTCACCTGTGTTTAAAACAAAATCATAATTATATTCTTACTTTTTTCATGTTAATGTTTTCCTGCATATTAAATAAAAAATTTCCAGTGAGTATCTATGACCAAATAAATACCAGTGATTTTCTTTCATCTTGTGTTTGGTCTTTTAATGTAATGGTAATATTCTTTGAAGTGCACACATAATTGGAATATTTATCGTTTATTAGCAGCATTCCCCTAGACAGTATTAATTTTTTTTTAGAATTAATCCATTGAAATTAACAAAAATATTAATCGCTTCTTCTATTACCATAAGTAATTGTAAACTACCCTGCGTACTTACAACATTGATTCTATTTGCAAGGAAAATAAGATAAACATATAAGTTATGAATTTTAAATGTATTTCGTACCACCAGTTTTGAAAATATTTTGACCTTTAAATATCCTTAATAGATTTTATAAATGTTACCTGTGCACTTTTATGCTCAGTACGGAAAGATGGAGAATGCTTTAGCATATTTGTGTGATATTCATGTCTATGGTGTTTACCAGACATAAATGAATGTCTGGTTGTTTTTTACCAGTTCAGAGACATTTAACCCGAAGTTATTGACGGCCCAAGATCCACCTCGTAGATTGAGTCCTTAATCCGAACCCACCAAAGACAAAAGACTAAAATCTGGTTAGTGTATATATATATATATATATATATATATATATATATATATATATATATATATATATATATATATATATATATATATATATATATGTACTAATCCTTTAAGACAGGGAAAGTTCATTCATGTTTGAATGGTTTCAAGCCGTTCACTGAAATCTCACAATCAATTGGATAAATTAAATCACACTTTTATATTTTAATATAATTTATTCTTCTTGTTTTATGAGATATTAAGTGGATAGGAATGTTTCAAAATGTATTGTTGTAATTACTCTTGTTTATGAATTATCTTTTTTGCTCATATGCATATGGTTAAGGGGGCGTTTTCCTTCTTTTATTTGATGACATTTATTGATTATTACAGTAAACTTGATAATTTAAAATTTGCTTAGCTCACATTCTACTTAATCATCATTTGAATATAGCTACTCTAGCTTCACTAGTTTCAGCTAGTGAATAATGTTCTTTTATAATGTGTGTACTTCTTTATCTCGCTTAATGTGTGGGAATTTCCTTTCTGCTTTATTTTATACTCATTGTTCTCTCAAATTAATCAATATATTATGTCCACCCCTTTATTTGTTTTGGTCAGTCGCTCTCTTAAAACGTTTTTTCGGAGGTAGAGCATAAAAAAGGACTGTCGGCATGTCCATCGTTGCCTCGTGCGTGCCAACTTATTCAACGTCTTACCCCCAACTAGCCGTAAAAGATGAGTTACGAGCGAATAAAGTTGAATAGCGAACACTGTGTGGAGAGATTTTCCTACGTAAGTGTTCGATCAACTACCGGATTACGGCTAAGGATTAATGGAAATTTCTTAACAACTTTTTTCCCAGTCTTGTTATTTTGAACATTCTTTCCTCATTCCTAAAGACTTTTCATATTCATTTTCGATATTGGCTGCTTTTAATTTGAACTGATTCATCATAGTTATCTAACTGTTGTTTGGCACGTCATAAAAATTTATGCTGAATTTTAAAGTTTCCTTCTCTCTCCCCTTCCGTCTCTTTTTCAGTCCAGTTTTCCAGAAAGCTCTTTTGCGCTACCCAGGGAGAGAGAGAGAGAGAGAGAGAGAGAGAGAGAGAGAGAGAGAGACTTGGTGCAGTAATTACAAGACGGGTTCAACCAGGCCTTTTCAAATAAATCATAAAGTGTTTAGTGCCGTATGAAGCCAATCAGGTCCTGGTGACAGGGGGAGGAGTCCGAAGAGGAACGAGAAGGAGTTCCTTGTTGGAGGAACTGGAGGAGGAGGAGGAGATGGAGGGGGATGAAGAAGACCAGCAAGGGAAGGAAGTAGGAGAGGAGGAGGAGAGTGAGAAAGAGAGAGGGTTCAAAAACGAAGCGTAGGAGATTTCTTTTTATGTTGGCGTGAGAGGTTAGACTAAGAAGGGGTTCATTTGAAGAGCATCGGCAAAAAAGAAGAAGAAAAAAAAAAACTAAACATAGGATTCTTACTTTTTAGTCGTTCATTCTCTCCAGAGGAAACGACCAGGTGCAGTATAATGAGAATGACTTATTGCGATAATTCGAATATTTTACATTTTTTGAAAAATACGGTAGCAAATGCATTGCCATTTAGTGATGGGAAAGATGGCAGAATAACTAAAACCAAGGAAATTAACACAATTTGTTAGCATGATATATCAAATAAGTCAAGAAGGAATCTGAGGATATGACCTAATGCACAACGTATCACTAGAATGACAATGAATGATGATGAAGAAATTGTGAAGAATAAGTTGCAGGAGTAGGAAATAGATAAGGACGACTAGTAAATTGCTTGAAGGAAGGAAGTTCCAAATGTCCATTATGTATAGAATTAGAAGGAAAACATATTTTTCTGAAAATTTTTACCCCTTAATCATGTAAAGTGAGTAAAGAAATAATTATTTATGCAGTACTATAATTAAAGGGTATGAAAGTTGACCTCTTAGGTTCCACCCTGTATAGAAATTCTGTTTTAAAAAGCGTGGTTATTTTAAGTTTAAAGGAAGGCAACGTAATATAAGATAACTTGACCTAACTTGATTGTCACTCCAAAACAACCTAGACCTAAACCAATCTAATTGTTAGAGGTTTAGTCATAATAACATGCGTTGTTTGTGACCAAGTTTATAATGACATTATAGTAAGATGTTGATGTATTACATTTAGGGATCTCGTCGATTGGTATAAATTGAGTGCTTTTCCATCTCCTGAATTTCTTACGTTTTCAGTATAATGCACTAAAAAGGATTAATACCTTAAGAGTTGTGCAGTGTAAAGTTCTAAACCTTTTAAAGGATCCACTCTTAAAAATAGAAAATGTGGGGTTGCATACTTTTGATCAATTTAAAGAAAAATATATAATTTATATAATACAGAGACTAATTGATTATAAACTTGTATAAATGCGTATAACTTAAATTTATAAGAATGCTAAGTGATGGAGAGTTTTCTAAACCTCGAATATAGAAATATTATTAAGATGTTTTAACAGAGTATTGTTTAAGGAAATAAAGCAGACTCATTACCTTATGAGAGATAATAAACCTTAGCATGCTCCAGTGCTATTACTATTTATAGATCAAGTAATGATTACTTGACGCTTATAACTTGTTAATAACAAAATTTGTACGAGAAAAAAAAAAATCTTTTTCTAAATATAATCTACTTAAAATCTTCCAATCGAAGTTTTACTCAGCATCTAAATGGGAAATTCCGTTTATCATAAGTATTTTACAACCTATTAATGATTATTTTTTCTGTATCAGAAGAGAACTTACTATTAAGAGAAAAGTTCCATGAAATTACTAAGTGATAAATTTTAGGAAAAAATTATTATAAAATTAAAAACTTAGGGAAAAAGAGGAAAAGATCTTAAATAGTATTTTAGAAGTGCCCTTAGGGGCTGAATAATTACCCTAAAAGATTAAACTTGTGATGAAGTTAGGAGGCGAGGGAGAAAGCAGTTTGTATCAGGGATTACAGAGCTCTGATCTATCTTTTAACTGGGTATATTATTCAACTAAAAATGCAAAGAAGAGATATTATAAAATTAATATATAGAGTGTCATAAGTAACACCTGAATCACGTGCGTATATTCTTTTAAGTACTATAAAAGTTAGCATGTTATTTAGTTGAAAGGCCTGCTATGATCAGTAGAGAAACGAGAGAAAAAATAAACTCCAGTAGTAAGGCTAGTGTAAGAGCAAACCTATTTGTTCATATTTTAGGCCCATTGAAGACACTCAAGTCAGATAGTGCTGTTAAGAAGACAGTGATTATTTCAAGAAGTACGTGTCAGAGTTAAGCTGTGTATTTCTGTAGAAAGTGGCGGTTATGCTATTTTCAATCAATTCTGGTGTTTTAGAATATTGACCTGAATCACATATAAAATCCTCATTGGAGTTACTCCCCCTCTCACACTAAAAACAAAAACGTACTTGTGTATCCCCCATATCTCTCTCTCTCTCTCTCTCTCTCTCTCTCTCTCTCTCTCTCTCTATATATATATATATATATATATATATATATATATGATATATATAATATATATGTATACATATATATATATATATATATATATATATATATATACATATATATATATATGTATATATATATATATATATGTATATAGATATACATATATATATATATATATATATATATATATATATATATATATATATATATATACTGTATTTCAACTTCTTAACATGATATATCTGACTCCTCTCTCACTACCGTTTTAAAAGTTCTGATTCTTTTCTTTTTAGGTAGCAGTTCCGTGAGTAGCAAAAGCTAGCTAGAGTCCTACCGGGAAAACAATGAGATTGAAGGTAAGTTGTTATAAACCGTTCCTTAGTCCTCTAGACTACGATTTAATTAATAATCTCCTTCACTCCCCTCCCCAGCCTCCCCATCTCAATTACCCTACATCATCTGTGTAGAATTTAGCAATTATGTTGATAGAGATACTGGGGTTATTGAAACAATTATTGGTCAAGTTTATTCACTGTTTTAACTCTAATAATGATAATTCTGATTATGATGGTACCACAGCTGAACATTAGTTTGTGAGCATCAACTGTTGTATTTAAAAAATATTTTCATGATGGTATTACATTACTGTCAAATAAGTATCTCCCTTTGCGGATGTAATTCCTCGAATTCTTTTAATAATAATAATAATCTTTATTTCAGCAGAAGCCATATACAGAGTTACAATAAGGGTACAGTGATCTTACACTTTTGACATCGGTACAAAAAAAAAAAAAAAAAGATGAGAAATGCAATAAATCAGTGATATATTATAAACATCAATTAGCAGGTTGACCACAGAGATCTAAGGTTTGGGTAACAAAGTCACATTAGAATTAATGCTTAGCAATGATGATACCATACATATTAGCAAACAAAAAAGCGGGAGAGAGAGAAAAAAAAAAGAGAAAACAAAATGGAGATGACAATGATATGTTGGAACAGAAATTGCTTGAAAATGAAGGAACACTGGGGAGGAAAAAAAAAATCTAGTCACTGAGCAGGGGTGTGAAGGAAATACAGGACATCCAGACAACAAAGATGTAACATAATAAAACACGTTATCATAACAATACTGGGAATCATACCAAAGTTATTAGTGATGAGGATTTGGCATAGCCACACTATCAAATATTAGTGAATACAATTCATTGTACTGACGCTTCCGTATTCCAGGTTTTCCACATTTTGGATTTTATTCTCGCTGCACTTACAAGCACATTTTGAATTAGGGGATTTTCACTAGATCGTAGGCGGGAGGTGAGACTTACTATAGAGCGACGAATGATGGTTTTCAGGTTATCCAGACTATTTTCAACAAACATCGCTGAAGCTGAATGGTGCCTCGGGGTATTGGTCAGGCGCCTTAGGATATCATTGTGGATGACTGTGATACGTCTCATCGATTCTCGCGTATAGTTTGCCCATAGCGAGCAGCCGTATACGTTATAGCAGTAGGTTTGAAATAGGAGTTTTTTGATATCTTGGCGGCAGAAGGCAAATCTTCTCGTTACCATGTTCCCTAGACAACACAGTCTTCGTCGCCTGTTTTCAATGTCAGATGTGTCCTTTAAATCTTTCGTAATGATGTGACCTAGGTAAGGAAAATCATTGACAAATTCTAGCTGATGGTTTTGAAGGTAAATATGTGGATCTTCTACGAAACGGAGCGATCTAGGAAGGACAGACATGCACTGTGTCTTCGATTCGTTATAGATTATGTCATGTTCAATAGCGTATGCGTTGCAAGTATTGATGAGACATTGTAAGCCTTGAGCAGAGGGGGAGATGAGGACCATATCGTCAGCGTAGCAAAGGTTATTTATGGTAAAGCCATTAACTGTACAACCAATGGGAAGTGAATTCAGTCTGATATTTAAGTCGTCTGTGTAAACATTAAATAAGTATGGTGAGAGGATGCCTCCTTGCCTGAGACCGTTAGATGAGCCGAATTGCTGGGACAGGGCATTGCCCCATTTGACACAGAACTGTTGTGTTGTGAACCAACAGTATAATATACCGATGAGATATAGAGGAGTTCCCCTTTTGCGTAGTTTCAAAAAGAGCTTCAGATAGTTTACTCTGTCAAATGCCTTCCGCACGTCTACAAAACATAAGTAGACAGGGGAGGCCGAGGATATATAGAAATTCAATAACTCCTTTAAAATATATATACAGGTGTCAGTCGAGTGGTTAGTCTTAAAACCAAATTGATTGTCTGCGGTGTGGAGAAATGGTGCAAGGCGACGGAACAGAAGTGATTCAAATATTTTCGATGAAATTGTTGTAATGGCGATGGGGCGGTAGTTTCCTGGGTCACTGGCATCCTTCAGTTTGTTTTTTATGAGAGGTATTAAGTGGACAAGTAGCAGGGTTTCGGGGAGATATTGGTGTAATATACAGGCATTAAATAGTGCAGAAAATAGGATATAAATTATAGGGTGGCAGAATTTGAAAGCCTCGGCAGGAAGGCCATCGCAGCCGGGAGCCTTGTTACTAGGTAATTTCTTGATAGCCTCGCACACGTCACTCGGGGAGATACGGTCACTATATTGAAAATCCATATTGACATTGATGAGAGTATCCACTTCATTTCGGGTATCTTGGTCATTTATACAATTTAGGATGGTACTGAAGTGATCCCCCCACATTCTTGCGATGGATTCTTCGCCAATTGCATCCCCTACTCTTTGGGATAATTTGTTTGACTTTGGGTTTAGTGAATTAATATCTTTCCAAAGATGGGGGAAGTCATGGTTGGTCAATTTTCTGGACAGTGCATCGGCTCGTAGCTGATTTTCGTTGCTGCGACATTGACGGAGAGCAAGTTTGAACTGTGCTCTCGCTTGTCTCATCTGAAGAGCGAGGGGACCTTCTCTCTGGCTACCATCGTTCCTCCAAAGAAGGAACATTTCTCGAGAGTGTGCATAGAGGTCTTTAACTAAGTCATTCCAACCAGGTATGTTTCGATGGTTACCTCTAGAGAGTCTAAACGTGTCTCTTCCCGAGCTCCGTAGGGCATTTATGATATTTACGTAGAATTCCTTCAGTTTTGTTTTATGCTGTTCGTTGCGGCAATTAGGATTATTGCAGAGCAGGGCTTCAGCAGGTTGGATTATCGAGCGGAGATTACTTTCAGATAAGCGTTTGAATGCAGTGGATTTTTGGAGGTTGGAGAAATCCCATGTGATGGAAGGTAGCCTCTCCCTTTGGATGGGTACCGCCGGGAGGGAGGGTGTGTGAAATGTGATCTGTATGGGTATGTGATCGAATGCAGACGAAAGGTCGTATCGTATAATACATTCAGTGATAGAGCTATGCAGGCGGTCAGTGGTAATACAATGATCAAGCCAGGATGTGATGGGCATATTATTTCTGTTTTGCATGTACGTAAAAGACGAAGGAGGCAGTAGGGCAACATCGCTAATTTGAAGAGATTGTTGAGAACAGAGACGCTGTAATTCATTATAGAAAAGTCTGGATGGGTGCGCATTAAAGTCTCCTATTATGCACACATGGTCAGCGGTGGTATCATTAATAATACCTTGGACTTCTCCTAGTAATATACAATACTGATCAAAGTTTGACTGGCACTCCCAGGGGAAGTATGCATTAATCACTAATATGGTTTTACCTTCGATCGTTACTTGCAGGCCGAGAAGTCTGTCAGTTTGATACGTCACTGGTTTCACGCACTTGTCCAGTGATCTATGCCATAGAAATGAGAGACCTCCTTTCGGACGACCTTGAATGATGTAGTCGTGAGTAACCATCGACGAGATAGAGAAACTGTTATAATCAACATGAACCGAATCACTGATAGCCAGGTCATGGGGGAGGAGTAAGGTTTCTTGCAGTGCAATAATGCCACGGAAATCATTGCAGAACTCATTAAGGACAGGTAAATTCCGCTTGATCCCGTATATGTTCCAAGATAAAATACTTAATGACTCCATGAATTTCGTCGACCTTTGGAGATAAGAGCAGAAATCTCAGGGGGCGTGGGAGTGGTTGGTGCTGGGGCGTTGACGGTGGAGGCTGATTGTCGTAGGTGACTTCGGGGGACTAGGGTCGCTGGGGGAGGGCGATCTCTTTTATGATCATAAAAGGACACATATGCTCCTGGGCCAAAGCTTTCGCCTACCAAGAGCTCTCGATGATGGAATAAACAGGAAACCCTGTATGCAACTTGACCTACTGTCTTACACTTGAGGCTATGAAGAATGAGGGGGTCTGATCCTGTTATATCCCTAACCTGGAGCCTAATGGCATCTTCAGTCACTGAGGAATGCAGGTTGTGGACAACGACGTGGCATCTCTTTGGGCGGAGGTGGAGGGGGATATACCCGGATGAATGCTGGTTGACCTGTTTGCGGTTACGGTCAGGTCGGAACTTTGTCTTTCGCTGGGAGGTCTGCCATCCCTCGTTGTCGTCTTGGGCCTTTGACATTAGCGCCCTGGCATATGAGTCAGTTGCAGGGGGGGAGGGGGGAGAGGTAGGAGGGGATGGTACTTCTCTTGAATCTCTTCTGTCTAGCGATAGGGAGGGGGAGGTGGTGGAATCCAAAACTGGCGTTTGCTTCGTAACGATCCTTGGCCCCGTAGCAGGCAGGCTAGAGCGGGTGTTTTGTGGTTCCGAGGTGGGCGTGGGCTCAGATGAGGGTTGTTCAAGTGGCAGGTGGGGTTGGTCCGTGGGGTCATTCAACTTATTACATTTTCCATTCAACTCTCCAATTTGATTTGTTATTTCATTGATTTTTAGCCCCATTGAAGCGAATGCATCATTTATTTGCAGGGTCATTGCATCACTGATTTGCTGCTTCATTGCAGTGATGGCATCATTGATTTGGTGACCCAATGCATCTCTGATTTGTTGCCTCATTGCAGCGATTGCGTCACTGATTTGCTGACCTACAGCATCACTGATTTGCTGCCTCATTGCAGCGATTGCATCAGGGATTGCACGGAGATCTTCAGAGGTATTTGACAGCGAAATTGACAATTCCAAGGCTTTTACTGCAGTGTTATGTACAGTCACTATATTGAGGTCAGCGGGCTGGGCCGGAGGTAGGGTGTATGGGTTATCCGCGCAAATGGTAACATTTGTTGTGGTTTTGAGCCAAGTTGACATGAGAGTGATTTTCTTCTGAGAAGTCAGGCTCTTTGCATTTCGATCATTCCGAATGCCGTCGGGCATATAGTCTTTGCACGAGACATATGCAATTGTGATATCTTCTTCCGTGAAAAGATTTCTCACGACATCTATGATGGACTCCGGATCGCTGTTGTTAGAACGAGAATTGATAAAATAAACACAATTGTTCTGTATGTGAGGGGTGAGGGGACGAGAGGCACTCTCGACACTCGGGGTCATTTTTTCTATGTCAACCTTGTGGTTAGGCTGAGCGAAGAGCAAACCGTTACTCCTCTTTTTATTTTTTTTTTTTATTTTCACTCTTTGAACCGAAAGCAGCCAATGGCACTGAGGGGGGAAGAAATTTCGGGCACTGATTGGATTAGAGGGAAATTTTCAATTATAGCAAGAAGCACAGGATTGCAAGTGATAAGGTACACTTCACTAGGCAGAGCAGCACTTCATGCACATACACACACATTTTTAACGGGAAAGCACGTAAATGACCATAGTTATTCCAGTAAGTGACCGGAGCGCCTCTGAACACGTCCACCTCACTCACACACACTTAACTTATTCCCGCTAATAAATCTTGAATACCGGTATTTTCAATCCACGAAAATAAATGAATAATTTCTACTCCGAATATTTATGCCTTTCATATAAATAGAATTATAATGATATCTGTATCACATTATTGCCAATATTATCTTAAAAAAAAGGAGTATTCGCTACAGAAATCCAGCCTGGCTTTGCCAGATTTCTATATATATATATATATATATATATATATATATATATATATATATATATATATATATATATATATTACTTCGAAAACCTTGAAGATGAATTAATGCAAACTGAAACTTGTTAGATTTATTTATGAAAAACGTCAAAGGTTAAAATGAAATAGGAGTAAAAACTCATAAGCTCCACTTACTGTATGTCAATAGAGCACCGTTTAACATAAGCTTATAAATTTACATACAATAAAGGCTGGAGGAATTTTGATATACCCTTTATTTTTTTCTGTAATCTATTCAAAGGGTTAACAGGAACAGAATGTTGCTATTTTTTCCTCCAATTAGTGTTGTAGGTATTAGTCTAGATAAATTTCAAGTGCATTTGTTCAGACTAGATCTTAGAATTAGACGCCTGCACTACATAATGCAATTGCATTTGAATGTGATCAAACCTTTCGGATTCATAGATCGTAATAATCATTTTGCCTTTTTGAATAATCGTGAAAAGTATGAAAGGTAAATGCAAGCTGTATGGTAGTTATGGAAATTTGAGTAGAGAATTACGATTCACTCCACATGCTGTCATTTCACCATCTGAATTCTATTATACGACTTGATAAAGATTAAATTTTCCAGATACATTTATATTAGTTACCTATTCCTAAGTAAATGGTTATAAAATTTTATATTTAAATTGAACCATGGCTTTTAAAGGTAGTTCCGGATAAAAAAGTATTTGGAAATTTTAATTTGCAACTCAGAAAGTTTATACTTCCTAATTTCATTAAGAGCAAAGGAAAAGAAGAGGAACTAGAAAGTGAATTACGACTAACAAAAAATTAGTGTATGGAATTAATCACAAACCGTCTAAGTTCCTACTTAACTTCCAAGTTCATCAAAATTCGATGTTAATATTATTGATAGTAATTGAAACTGTGATGTTTGTTGTAAGTCAAGGCCCAGGGTATTGAATAATATATTGGTTAAAATAATGGTTAATCTCTCACCACTTGCATCAGAATAACAGAAAAATAAAATTTTTACCTTTAGATTGACTTTTCTTAAAAGCAAGATTAGGGGAAAAATGTTTTTAGGGGGAAAATAGTCACTATTATTCTAAGTTTCATAAAAATCAGAGGAAATTAAAATGCGCCACCTACTAACTGATATAGGACCTTGAAAATAAGGTAAAGTAAAAATACTTAAAACAGCACCTTGGACAAAATAGTGTCGAATACAGTGGTCTAAAGACTTCTAACTAACATAATACTTGAGATTTAGTATGATAAGTCATTTTTTTTAAATATTTACCTGTAACCTTAATAAATAGGGTAGAAAATAAATATTGGTTGAAAATAATTATCAATCCGTATGTTATGTATCCAGCAAGTTGTATCATATCCAAATTAAAGGAAGAAGTGAGACTGGAAATAACGATAATATATCATGCATTTTAACTATTTAAAAATGAAAACCAAAAGCACATGCAAACGAACTGTAATCGAGGCATTTAGAGAAACGAAAGCTATTCACTTAGATTACTTTGCTGAACTGAAATGGAAGTGTTTCGTTTGAAAGGTGATACAGTGATTCCGGGAATTTTTGATCCTTCAGCCCAATTACTTTGCCATTTTTGAAACGAATGAATGACCGACATAAAGAAAATGCATATATTAGAGAATTATTGAAATAATTGCATTTATACTTATAATAAAGGTAACATCTTATGAAATTGATTTATTAAAGAAAAGGGACATTAATTTCGATTTCATTCATTTCAGGCAACTCTAACAGAATTTTATTGAAAACAGATATTTATTTCTGCACGAATTATGTTAAAAAATAGAAATATATGAAATATACTCTGTAAAATAAGTAAAAATTAAAGTTTTATTCACTAACTGTGGATTGAAAGGCATAACACTCAAACATGGTAAAAAATGGACATAGTCACCCATTTTAGCAAGGATTAAAGTACAAGGAATACACTAACGAGAATTTTATTGCTTTCATAATTGGTGCTCCTTATATGAAAAAAGAACACGTGATAATCGGGAGGAAAAAAGTTGGAAGAAAAAAAGAAGATAGAGAAGCAGGAATTTCTTTATTGTATCTGGAAAAGTATCGCCTTCGACACCTGCACTTCTTAGGGACACCAACACCTTCACTTCACAGCTAGAGGCCTGAGACTCTATCAAGATAGGACCCGAGATTCTCACTTCTTCAAAGTGTCAGTCATGGTTGATAGTCATTCATCACCTTCTGTTAGACACACACTCCAGATACAATCCACCACCTACCAATAAAACAAGGCACAAAATTGCTTGGTACTAATTCTCTCTCTCTCTCTCTCTCTCTCTCTCTCTCTCTCTCTCTCTCTCTCTCTCTCTCTCTCTCTCTCTCTCTCTCTCTTGATATTTATAATATCGCCAGTGAAAATAGGTAAATTATTATCTTGTATACCAATGAATCTCTAAGTTGGGACATATCTGGAGTCCTTTGAAAGAGATGAGATTTACAATTGATTTTAATTGTCCTTCCTTGTTATCAGCTTTTTCGTATTAGAATAACATACCATCCACCTTCTGCTTTTCCTCATTTGGATTCATAGAAACAGCGAATTTAAATGCCACGAAGGATATTTCAAGTCGTGAATTTCAGGTTTGAGGTATTTCTTCAAATGTTCTTCATTATTAGATCAAGAAGATAATATCTTATCACCGTGTGTAACATCCGGTGACCATCTGAATAAGCTTAGCATTTTACATTTGAATGTAAATGAAGAGAAAATAAAATTCTCAAAATTTACGGCAAAATTTACTTTGATATTTTATTAGGAAAATTTACCTTTATGGTAAAATCCTCAAAAGACCGGTAATTATGTTTTCTGGTTCATATAGTTTTTTTTTAAGGGAGGAGATATGCCAGCCCTTTGATCATGATATAGTGAAATAAAATGGTTGATGAAGCCGCTTTAGTCATAAGAAATGTACACTATAAATTTTAAATCCATAAAAATTACCTTTAAAGAATTATCGTAGCTTATCGTTGATTTCCATAGAAAAGTGATCTACATTTGTTTATTTTACTTAATTTCAGTCATTCATTTGTCTGCGTGCCCCATATAAACACAGCAGATTGGTTTGTGTAGCAGACTGCAAAGTCCAACTTGTATCAGGGATTGGATCGCACACCCCTCGGCCCGAGAGATGGCTCTGTCATCGCCTCGTTGCGGCATTTCAGAGAGATTAATGGTTGACTCTTGATTACAGTCTATAATGCACCGAGGTGCACATGCTCAATCTTGTAGGGCAAAGATCGCAACACCAAGATGGATTAATCTCTCATATCATCTCCATTTCTCACGAAAGGTTTCTTTCTGTAATTGAAAACCGGGTATGCGTCCTGAAGAATTTCCCGGTATGTTTGAAGGGCATTCATAATGTCGAATGTAGTAATTTTGAAATCAGAACTTATTGTATTGAAGGTAATGGATTACTGCATGACATCAGGTTAAGAGAGAATTCATATCTTCACCTTCGCCTCCATATATACTCCATATTTTAGTTTTATTGATGAGCGTTCAGAGAAAAACAATCAATCTGGAATGAATGTCAAGTACCTGGTAATTTCACGGTCTCGTGGGTTTTCCATCCATTTTTCACTCCTTTGGCTTCAAATTTCTTTATTTGCATTAGGAAAGAACGATACCTCGTAAGGCGTTTAGACTTTGTCTTTCTAACACAGGATTTTAGCAGGTTAGCTTTCCAACCTTGTATTATCATAAGAGCATTTTGCATAATTCAATCCTTTTAATTTTTTTACTTTATTTAATATCACTTTACTTGTAGATTGATAATAGAAACTTTTGATAATTATTGTTTTGGTTTTAATCTATTGAAATAGAATAGTATATATAATATTTGCATCTAATTTTTTTATTGGATATTAAATATTTTTCCCTTTCATTATTCTTTATTCAATCGTTTGAAGAATGTTTTATCTCTCACATGATTTATTTAGTATTATTATTTTTTTCTCTATCAACTTTTCTGCATTGTTTTAGATGAGTAATGCTTTCAATTGATTTTATATGACTATTAAAGAAATTTCTCATTAGTTACTACTTATTGAAAACTACTGATGTTTTACTTATATGATTCTTTCAACTTTATTTAGAGGTAACTGATGCTTCTCTATCTTAATTTTTATTATTATATGCCGGATATAAAGTTAACTGTAAGGAATCTTTTCGCTTTCTGTTTTGCAGTTTAGAACTACCACCTACATTTTAACCAATATTCACCGTCAAACGCCCTGACTGAAAATCATTTATGAAAACAGTAAGTGCAAAGCTATAATTTCAAAAGTTGGTCTCTCATTTCGCACTCCATTCTTACCTCACAGTACTTTCCAAACTTTTTTCTAATTGTTTTCAAAAAGAATTGTGAAATTAGACGTTACTTGTATATAAACTGTTTTATAAGGCTCCTTAAAAGGTGATATATGATAAAGATAGTCTACCAAGCGGGAGGTTTCTTGTTTTATAATACCCTGTTCGTTGTTTTGGTTCTTATTTCAATATTTTTTCGTATAAAATAAAAAAAATGTTCCAACAAACTATTTTAATTTATGAAATTTTTATTTTTTGGTTGGTAATTAATTTTCATTCTATAAAGGACGAAATAATTTAACAACTTGAACTAAAATATATCGCCTACTTTGCCATATCCTTTGTAATTTTTTTTTTCAAAATAATCCAGAGCTTATTTATCATCTAATATATATGGCAATAATAATAATAATAATTGTAATGATAATGATAATGATAATGATCATGATGATCTCTTTATCAAAAAAGCCTAACACGAGACTGTCAAATAAGGTAATGGATGCTTGTTGTTCAGGAGCACGCCCAGTAATATCGTTTAGCACCCTATATGCTAAAGAGCAATGCTTCTGACCTTCGAGGACCCTCAAATGCCGTCGTAATTTGAAGCCCCAATGGTTATACCTAAGGGTCGCGTGTCGTACCCACGGTGCTGCTATCTTCGGTGTAGGTTATCCTCGTTATCGGATTTTATTGTGCTAACTAAGAACCTTTGCCATGAGAAATGGCACTGGGAGATACCGCAAAGGGCTCTTTTCATGACTTTGGAGATCTTCGGACGTGTGGTATCATTCATTTCATTTATATTAATGCCCAACAATTTTCCATACTATTTTATTTATTGACATAATTAAGCTATATTGTATTCAATAGTTTTTTATTCCTGAACCTTTTATTCAACATCAAAAGTAATTATCCTTAGTCTTTTTGTGTATTGGTTTCACCCATTTTTTTCTTCTTCTCGCAAACGATTTTACTATTGGTAAAGTATACTGAAATTGCCTACTTGCAGACCAGGAATGGAAATTCACGAAAGATCCCTTTTCTCTTCATAAAACAAATTAGTTTTTGCAATATTTATTTTTCCAATAAGACGTTTTACCTCATCATATTTTTACACTGACTACAATATTTCTTTGAAATTTGCGCATAAAATTCAAAATTTGACTACTAATATTTTCTTTTTCAGTCCATCACTGAAGCTCTTTAGTGATAATAGTCTTTTAATTTTTCTTAGTTTTGTAAATAATAAATATATATGCAGTATATATATGTATATATATATATATATATATATATATATATATATATATATATATATATATATATATATATATGTGGAATCTAAAACCTACGCAGAATTGATAAAATGTAACTTGATCAGCATTAAAAATGATTATGGTCTTACTTTTGCGTCATGATTATATTTTAAATATCGTGTTGATGGTTTACAAGATAAGGTAGATTTTGAAAAGTATTGTCACTTTGGTTATAAAACCAGTTTTCTTTTTATAGAAAGGTAGTTTTATTCCATAGCTACTTAGTCATCTATGATTGCGAGGGAATTGTTGTTGTTGTTATTATTATTATTATTATTATTATTATTATTATTATTATTATTATTATTATTAAATTTTTTAAATTGTGTAAGGAGAATAGCTTCAGAGCCTCAAAGGTCATCGAAGGCGGCTCTTAGGTGAAAGAAACAAGAATCTTAACAAATACAAATACTGTGCTTGACTCGATTTGTCGAAGGAAATATTTAGGAAAGGTCACCCATAATCCTGAACTTGGCTCAAATGTCTTGACCATTATATTTTGCTAAGGAGGAAAGCTATTTGTGTTTGCTATCTCTTGACTAATTTTAAATGTCTCTTAGTTACCCACCTCCCGTCCGTGATTCTGTGTTATCACTTAGAAATATATCTGGGCGAGGCATTTTATTATAATGGAAGTGCTATTAAGTTATTGTCATTGCCACTCTATTTATTTATCTTCGATCATGTCGTCAGCAATAAATGTTCGATTGCTAGTGCAAAGACACTAAATATGATTCCTTTTTGTGAATGTATATATATTTTTTATTTAATTCGTATAATTATTTACATTTGAATGAGTGGGATATTTATTGTCATTATTGTTATTTTGCATTTAACAACCGACAGTTTTAATTATTTTCCTCATGGTTTTTCATTACTTATTTGTGACAAAGACCAATTTGAGCTGGATATACTCAAAATCAATCCCATTTGGAAGAAAATGTTCAGATGATTTCCAGGAGAATTAAATCGAATCAATTATAAATGAAAATTTACCAAACTTAACAAGTAATGTAGGACTATTTTACTTTTGAGTCGAAATGTACCTAATACCATATTAAAAGAAATTAATAGTTATATTCAGAACATTTAATGAGTTTCATGCTGTTTGAAGAATTAGCTTTCGTTATTATTATTATTATTATTATTATTATTATTATTATTATTATTATTATTATTATTATTATAAAGTTAGAACACTCGCTGAGACTGTCACAAGAGAGCTTAGAGGTCATCATCAACCATTACCGAAGCCATTTGAAACCTGTAAGTTGTTGTTGTGTAGAGTTTTGTAACAGAAGTCAAACATGATCCCTCTAACCTCTCCAACACAGCCATTACTGGTGTCATCATCATCAGCTTCCAATGTTACTGTCGAGTGGCGTAGGGTTCTCTGTAAACAATGTGAAGTGTGTTTGCTTACACTGTCGATGATGTAAACAGCATCGTTACGTTGGTTGGTTAGGGTTCGTTCTTTGTAGAAGGTCGGTTTATAACGATTCTCTCTCTCTCTCTCTCTCTCTCTCTCTCTCTCTCTCTCTCTCTCTCTCTCTCTCTCTCTCTCTCTCTTGTATCATGATACCATCCAGATATGTTTTCAGAAAATAAAGGGTAAGGCCTATTTCCACGAGCCGTCAAAATTATGAGAACATTTTGGTTATTAGTCGAGACACTGAATGTCAGTATTATAAATCGCCATTGTTGCATAATTATAATTCTAAATGTTATTGTTATTAAGATAGGAATGATTTTTTTTCAACTCCAAATAATGACGTTAGCTTAAATGATGGTGCGATTACTTTCCAATTACTCAATCTGTCAAAATATTTATGTGGTCAAAACTATTTATCGCAAAACATGTACTGTCAAGTAGGAATATTAATGATTACAATGTTTTGAGCAAATCAAGGACAGGTAATTCCTCCATTTATTATTCAGTAAATTCTCTCTCTCTCTCTCTCTCTCTCTCTCTCTCTCTCTCTCTCTCTCTCTCTCTCTCTCTCTCTCTCTCAACAGGGCCAGTAGAGTCTGAGAATAGAATATAAACGGCATTAGATAGATTAATCAGTACGTCGTAGAGTGAAAGAAATTAAGTATTAAAGGTAGCACACAGTTTTTGAAAAATGGAGGAAAAATATTTGTTACAGCTGAGAAGAAAATTAGGAAGAAATGGAAAACAATAACAACAGCGGAAGAAGCAGAAAAAATAATTTTAATTAGATAGTCATGAGGATCATAAGTAATTATTATTAGTGTTTTTACCAGCCAAGCTACAACCCGATTTCGATAAGCAGAATGCTACCACCCCCTTGCCTCCAACAATAAAAGCAGCCCAGTGCGGAAAGAAAATGGAGAAGTAGAGAATGAACTGTATGTAAGGAATAGTAAAAAGAAAAAATGGCAAGATGATTAATTAAGTTAAATTGATCTGTAATACATGATCTATGAAAAGAAACATTTGTCATCCTGTTAAAAAAAAATGTTTGAACTTCTGAAGTTCCACTGATTGAACCACCAGGTTAAGAATATCATTGTACCATCAGGTCACAGGTGTAACAAAACTTTTAGAATACTAAAAAGCATTAAGCGTAATGCTGGAAAATGCAAGAATATTAGAACTAACTACGTACCTATACAATGTGCATAAATGGTACAGTCTAGGAAGATCTGAATGCAAAGGTTTATGAATTATTACCAGTTTTTGCCGACCATGAGTTGACATAAACAAAGTTTAACATTTTATCAATATTATAATAATATCAAAAATAACGATAAGGAAACAGTTGAAGTAACGAAGAAAAAGATTGAGACAAAATCTTCCAAACTTTTGGCTTCCTTTTAACTTCACAGCTTTAAATGGTGTTAGTAAATTGGTTGTAGTTATATATTTTAATAATCAGACTGGACTTTGTTTGCCTGATGAATTTTATGTCACCTCGGTGGTTTGAATAGAACACCTCTGAGGAATAGTGGAAAGCTACCTTTGATAGATGTTAACAGTGTCATTATGTATAACAAAAAAATCTTATGGTTTATCGGGTTTACTTCGTAAACGGCGAACATTTCAAGATGGTTTATAAGTACGGTAGGAAAAGCAGCATTTTGGTTTTCCGGTAAGAAACGAACAGAACTCATGGCGTTTTTTTTTTTTTTTTCTTTCTTAGGTCGTCCATGATATTGTGGGAAGTTCATGTATAAATTCTAGAAACAAATTCATATGGTATTTTTTGACTCTCCAAAGTGTCAATTCATCTAGAAAGTAATAACATACAATGTGTTTTGGCTTCGTTGAACATTTGTTTAAATCTGTTATCTTTGACATCCGCAAATCTCTGAAGTAAAGCTGTAAAAGTATATATATATATATGTATAATATATATATATATATATATATATATATATATATATATATATGTGTGTGTTATGTATATAGGCCTGCAAATTACAAATGTAAACACTCACATGTACGAATATATTTGCATATATATATATATATATATATATATATATATATATATATATGTGTTTATATATTTTATATACATATGTATATATATATGTGTATATATATGTGTGTATGTGTATATATATAAATAAATAAATAAATATATATATATATATATATATATATATATATATATATATATGTGTGTGCCTAATAAGCAATGACGAATAAAACGGCACGATACAAAAGCGCAGATCAATCGAATCATCAGAAATATATTATAATTTGATAAGAGTCATGGCTGGGTGATTCAGACCGCATCTCACGATGTCTCCTTGCCTACCGCCTACTAGTTCACCAAGCTATATTTGAATACCAATGTCGGCTTATTTTTGCAACATTGCTCCTAAAAACTTGCTGAAATGTCAAAAGAACGTAACTTTACGTAGGGAAATCCTGAACTCTCACATGATATTAACAGAGCAAGTTCGCCACACACCGGGGTACTTCCTTGTAATTACTGCACATTTTCAATGTACAATGAACGTAGCAAGAGAATCAAGACAAGTGCACAAAACTAGAAAAAAAAGTGAAATCATTTAAACAAAAACGAACCATTAAAAGAGATTATACGATAAAAATAAAATTTTCATTACTCGCTAATAATCCAAACAATTTAACGATTAAAAAATTGGTTGTTGCAAAAGCAAAATAACGTTATCGGTATTCACCACAATCCATCATTAGAACACTCAATTAAAAAAAAAAAATCTGAATGAGGTATATTTTACATTTTAATGAATTATTCTGATATCTATCATGTGTGGTAGAAAATGCCAATTTTTATTTTAATAGTTTTTCTTTTGTGAAAATTATATTTGTGGGTAAAAATTGTTCAATAACGTTGTTTCATGAAACAATGGCAAAAGTAGTAACAGATGTTGGGGAAACAGAAACCTTTGAAGTTAGTGTTGGATTACACCAGAGGTCATCATTACACCCGTTTTTATTTGTGTTGGACTTGGATGTGTGAAGTTGTGGAAGTTGTTATATGCAGATGATTTGGTGATTATTTCTGAAAATGACGAAGAATGACAGAGAAGGGTGGTAGACTGGCAAGATACTTTGGAAAAGGGTGGCTTGAGGGTAAATGTGGATAAGACTGAAGCTATGGTGAGGAGTAAGGAAGGTAGGAACAGGATAGTAATACACGAAAGTTGAGGAGCAGTTAGAAAACGGGTAAACAATTTAGATACTTGGGTTCTACTATAAATCAGGAGGATGTGAGACTGAAGTTGAGAATAGGATAAAAACAGCATTGAGAAAGTGGAGGGAGTTAGCAGGGACGGGTGGGGGGGGGGGTGTATGATAGGGAAAGGCCAATCAAAGTAGAAGTTACAATCTGTAGCACAGTAATAAGACCGGTGTTAGTGTATGGATCAGAAACTTGGGCTTCAAGACGAATAGAGGAAGCAAAGCTGGAGAGAACGGAGATAAGAATGATGAGGTGGCTTATGAGGATATCACTCCTTGAAAGATTAGAAAGTCATGTAATAAGAACAATGGCAGGTGTAGTAAAGATTAAAGAGATGATAAGAGTGTCACGACTGAGATGGTGTGGGTTCGTGTTGAGGATGAATGGTGGGGAGGGAGTAAGGAGGGCTTGGGCGGAACCTGTTAGGGGGAGAAGATCAAGAGGGAGGCAGAGAATTAGATGGCGAGATAAGGTGGAGGATGATATGAAGAGAAGAGGTCTGGTGGAAGAGGGTGCCTTTGATGGAAGGCGTTCGAGAGGGCGCACCAGGCAACCGGCCCCTTAATGTAGGGGTAACGGTGGGGAAGAAGTTATTTCATGGAAATGTGCAGCAGTTACACGAAAGTACTCGGTACTGGGTTATTTTTTTTTCTATTTCGCCTCATTGTGGACGATTTGTGTATTAATACAATAGAGCCCAGTCGGCTATTGTGAAAGTTTTCTACTCATTTATGAAATACATCCTTATGATAATTAGATATCCAAAGAGCTTGAAGAATTTTCTCAATATACTATAATTTATGAAGCTAAAGGATACATATACCAAGTATGATTCCCAAAAGTGGGAATGGTTCAGTATTTTAGTCCTACCAACAATGCACTGAGTCTTGATAGGGTTTAACTTATTACACCATTTTCTGTATATAGTTTTTATACCCTTTCCCCAAAGAAGAAATTGTTCTATAGAGAGCGTTAACCTTTCACTTCTCAGCAAATATTTTGGGATGAAGTTGTTAGTCTTATGTCCCTCTATACCATGTGCTGACATCTACTGACTAACTGACTAATTCTTATTACTTGATTTTTTGCAGTCGAACTCGATGTGGTTTCTTCCCTTTAGATAATTTACCTGTGGTCTGTCATTGTAATGGGTTGAAGCCTTATACATGTTATATATATATATATATATATATATATATATATATATATATATATATATATATATATATATATATATGCATATAAATATATATATATACATATATATATATATATATATATTTTATATATATATATAATTTATATATATGTATATGTGTATATATATGTATATATGTATGTATATAATTATATATAAATATATATATATATATATATATATATATATATACATATATATATATATATATATATATATATATATATATATATATATATATATTACGCCTTGATCTTATTGGAGATTGTGGCATCAGAAGAGTACAGTCTATTTTTAACAAATGCTGGTATCCATTCGTAGCAAGATGGTCTGGTGGACAGTTGTTGCTGATTGTATAGTGTAAAGGTGGTTGGAGGGGTTGCTGCATCATTACGGGTATGTGTATATGTGTATATATATACATATATATATATATATATGTATACATATATATACTGTATATATACTGTATATATACATATATATATATATATATATATATATATATATATTTACATATATATATGTAATGTATGTATTTATAAGTATTCATTAATAAATTCGTATATTTATTTATCTATTCACATTATATATATACTCATTTATATATATAATATAATATTATATGTATAATATATATATATATATATATATATATATATATATATATATATATATATATATATATGTATATATATATGTGTGTGTGTGTGTGTGTGTGTGTGTGTGTGTGTGTGTGTGTGTGTGTGTACAATGTAACACTAGGTAGCGGTGCCTAGTTTTTTTTTTTTTTTTTTTTTTTCATTTTGCGAATTCACGTAGTAAAGCGACGTTGTTCAAGATGATTACAATCCTTTGCTCAGGAGCAACGTTTTGTGTGCCCAACCCGGTATGGCGCCCAACAGGAAGCCGAGTACTGGTGGCAGGGCCGTGGCAGACCCGCCGAGATGATGGGCATACAAACCCGAACTTTGGACCCCCTCCTTGGACCACTGACAACCCACCTAACCCCATCTTAGCAATTGGAAAATTTGTTGCCCCCTTCCCCCACTTTCTTTTTCTTTTCTTACATAAACAACTAAGAGATGTTCGTGAAGTTCAAGTTTATCCATTAGAGGATAAAAACAAATTATCGCTAGGGCCCGACAACTGCCGTCTGCCAGGAAAGGATGAGGCTTGTCGGACGCAGACCCCCTGACGGGAAAAGTGACAAGTGACAAACATGACCGGTACCTGCAGTCCTACTACGGGATATTGTGATAATGGCCTCCTTTATAACACTCAATAAATACAAGTTCTGTTCCAAGACAAGAGATCTGATGAAATTCTCCGGATAATCTCTCTGGAGGTGTTCTTTTTAGGAAGGAATTTATAGAAGCATGAGACCTAGAGTAGATCCCCCGGCGAGATGTGGGACAATTACAAACCACCTCATGATAGATAAAAATGATTTGGGATTATCGTGGCTTGGCAGCAGTTTGTTACCGAGTGGCTCTTAGGAACCTGTTTGCGTTTCTGTTTTACATTTGTGTTCATGAAGGGCAATTAACAGAGAATTTATATGCATAACTCTTGCAGATTATTTAAGTAAAACAACTTGCAAGATACGTCATAGATTTTAGGTTTATTTATTGTGATTGTTAACTGATAGATAGATGGATAGATAGTTCAATAGTAGATCTATAGATAAATAGCTAGCATATGGCTTTTGTAGACCTTGGTCGTGGGTTACGACTTTGCTTTCCCTCTATAATCACCTATAATTTTCTTGACTTCTGTGTACCATTGACCTTATAAGTATTCATATATCATGGAAATCCTCCCGTCTTTTTTTGAGGTTCAGGAAGAAATAACTTGGAAAAAATGTAGGTAAGGAATGTAAAAGATTCTTTCAAGAAAAAATGTTTTCCTATAATTTCAGGTAACCCAAGTTAACTTTTCTTAATTGGAATCCTTTACAATTACTACTTAAGTAAGGGTGGGATAACGTGCATTGTGTATGGAAAAGGTGGGGGGGGGGGGGCGGGTGATTTTTTTGCTTTATAACGGTTGAATAGTACTTATTTAAGATATGTCATATATTAAATATTATTTTACTATTGGTTTTTTGCAAGTGTATTCAATTCTGACTTTTAGAGGAAGAGCAAAATATTCCTCACAATGTGATCATTAACGTTATAATGGAACCTACTTGAATATTACTTTTATGAATTGAGCATTTATTTATTTCACATCACCGTGGGTTGAAAATGCACTATGTTTTGACCTTCAGTCCCTTAAAACTGATTTTGAATTTTTACCTGCTCTCTTTTATCAGTTAATAATCATACAAATACCAATTTCCAATAGATATTTTGAAATTTGGAAGCAACTGTTTCTAGGATAGTAACTATAATGTACTGTATTTCACTTTTCTACATTCAGATATAATTAAGCCTTTACTATTATCATGATCATTGTTATTATGATTGCTTGATGTAATTTTAATTATCCCTGTGAGGCCATAAACTTGTCAAATATATGTGAGAAAGTAAAGAGAAATTATAAAATGTAATTGGAGATAAACAATGAAACAAATGATCATGCAGGTAGTGCGTCATATCGGTTGAAAGTAACTTCTCTTCTTGTGAATCCTAGAATCAAAAACACAGCTGGAAAATACGATTTTAATTTTTGGACCTCAACTGTGTTGATAATAATGCGTTGAAAATCAAGTGGAATACAATACTTTTAGGAATGCGAAGGGCTGAAAGAGGTCACGGTCTATCTGTATTAGAATTCTGAAAGATAGGCAAAGAGAATATTTTAACGTGATGACAAAAATCCCGATTGATAATGTTACAAAAGGAAGTCAACCCTTCGAACAGCTTTTGTTGGAAAGGTAAAATCCGAAAACTGTTTTTCAATAAAATCTCAAACTCCTTTAATTAACTATTTTGGCATTTTGGATCTGCATTAAAATCAAGTGGCAACTTTATCTTGCATAATAAAGAAACGAATAATTGCATCAAGAAATATGTGAACTGTACCATGTGCTCTACTGTATCTTGAAAATTTAACTATGCCTCGATGAAAATTTGACAGCAACATGGAAATTGCCCAAAGGAACAATTGATTTGGTTGTTCTGAGCACATTAAGAACAACGCTCATGGTGTAGCAGTTAACAGCTAATTTTAAGGAGAATCTTTCATTTCTGGAAACAAGCACCAAAATTGACACATACTCCTGGGCAATATTTTATGAAACCCATTAGCCAGCTAAAAATTCAAAATGGCTGCTATTTTTCAAGATGGACGCCATTGAATATACAGAAATGTTGCATTTCACAGTAAAATCATGAAGACTTATGTGAATGATCCTGGTGTCAAATCATACATTATTCACTATGCAGAATCTGAATTTGGAACCGTAGACTCACTGGCTTCCTTGAATTAACCGAGCAGATGTAAACATACAACCAGAGCACACTGGAGGACACCACTGCTGTGAAACTTGGATGAGGTTTAGTATCAACTGAATAATTATTTTGTGTACCTAAATAATTGGTTTTGTGTCTCAAATGCCTAGCCAAGGGTAACAGTACATTATATTGCTTTGCGTGTAGTTATGTGGATGGTGTACAGATCACGTGGGACTTGAATGATACTGAATGAATTATTATGCATGATTATGATCAAGGCAGGAAAAGAATAACCTTGTGGCCTTGATTCACTGAATACAGATAGTTATCATGTTGTGATATCTTGAATACCCTTCACAAAGAGGGAAACTACAGATCCATGACCATCTCAATTCTGGACAGACTGGAGCTGGTGTTGTCTTTGCCTGAAGAGTTAAAACCACAAGTCATTACATTCACAACAACCAAAATAAAATTATGGCTACATTATGATTATGATTAATATTCCCTTCTTACAGAATTAATGACAAATCTATTGTTCTGGACAAAGCCATACTTAATGATGGTGGTGGCATTGAAGGTGCAATATGTTTTCACCTTATGTTCAACAACACAATACTGGAGAAAGCCAGAAAAAGAACAGTAGAGTAAGCTCAGCCATTAAAATTCCAGACCAAGCTGCGTAGAGCCATCCTTGGAGGAAAAACGTGTTTCATATGTGACAAAGAAGCCCCATTCTCTCAACTCAGACAAATTATGACTATGAACTTTAATAACATACTGCATGAGTGTGCCCCATCTTTAAATGACCGAGAACTTCATGCAAGACTCCTGTAGTCTTGCGACTTGCAGGCATAATTTACCTGTATGATGAACGAATATGGCTTCAACATTTCATGCGACAGGATGCTATAGAGATATCCGCACGTCTGGGAGATGCAAAAGTCACCAAGTACGTGGAGGATCAAGTGGTCTGTCCACTAGTTCTGCAGATAGGGTTGTTCATCACATAAGCCATGAACAACATAGACCACAATTCCACTGCAATGACAGTGACCACTGCTTTCCATGGAACCGTCTGTTTTCTATGGAAAAAGCTTCCACCCATTACAGAGAGCTGCTAGCAGCTGACTAAGTGTGGATGCAAGTCAGAATGTTGTAGTCAATGCAAATGTTACTGCTGTGGTCTGACCTGGACAGCATTGTGCAGCTGCAGATGCTAGGTTTAAAAACATTGTAGTACACTAATCGAGGTAGCAAGGCAATATGTGGCAAAGAAGAATAGGCCTATTGTCTACATGTACATCCAATAATATATCAGACTGATGGTGCCTATGATATGGACACTTTACCCAAATTATGATTTCAGCCTTATATTATGGTACAAGGAAGTTAGTGAGTAGGCTAGGTACATAGTTCCAGATGTGATATGACTCCAAGATCATTTGAATAGGACAATCTGTGATTTTATTGTGAAATGCAATATTTCTGTATATTCAATGGCGCCTCTTAAAAAATGGCTGTCATCTTAAATTTTAGGTTTTATCAAGGGAACAATCACCACGGTGCGTTTAATTGTGGAATCACTTCCGGTTCACAGATTCCCTTCGTTAAGTTGTTAAATCTAAAAGTAACCAAAAGAATTTAATTTCCTTTATGCCTTCTGGCTAATCAGGAAACAAGCGCTTCAAATATATGCATGAAGGTAAACTTGGTCAAGAATCTCAGATTACTAGAAGAGGCGAGATGAAAGTAATCATGAGAAGACTGCCGTATAACTTATATTTGATTTTTTTTCTCACACATAGTCATCAAAAGAATAAATTTGTTTTAATGGCGGTCCAATTATTTTATAACTATTTACTGTACTTTGTTTTTATCACAGAAATGCTTCGTCATGAAGTCTTATATCGTTGAACTATAGTGATCCAGGATGATAGGTATATTCACAAGAAACGATCTGACGCTGCTTTGCGGTAAATATATATATATATATATATATATATATATATATATATATATATATATAGATATAGATATATATATATATACTGTATATGTATATATATATATATATATATATATATATATATATATATATATATATATATATATATCGAATTTCCGTTACATGACTGTCCATTACATAAGTATGGTATAACTTTCATTTGATCAGTTTACCGTAAATCTACTAACCTTTGCTCATTTGTCCATTTTTATTCCAATCACCACCGGGATGGTAGATTTTCTGTTTCATAGTAGTCAGTTTATTGATGCTGAAATAAATACTATTAATGAAATTGCCTTGAAATTTAGAGACCCCAGGGCTTTCATAGGTACATCATGGAATACAGCCAGGAAACATTTTACTTAAACTGTAAGAGTGAATTCATTTTGGAACATTTTCTTGAACAGCCATTTGATTAAAGGTTTCCAGAGATTCCCAGAATTTAGAAGACTTTAATATGGTATTTATTTTTAGTAATTTCAATGTTGAGAGTTTGTAAATAAGAATTTTTCCAAATGATAGTTTTGGGTACATGTATGAAATTCGTCTCAAAACTGGAAAAAAAATGTATCATGGATAAATTGGAGATTCATGAAAATTACGAATCAAACAGCATCATTGCTAAAGGAGATTAGCCAATTGCTAATGCTATGTTAGTACATAATATTAACTGGTAAGAAGAAAATGCTATACGTAGTTCCATGGAAGGATGTAGTTGAAAGAAATATCTTGTTTTATCAAATCAGACAGTGGTAGTACTCTGCGTAAAGTACGAATGATCTTGGATAAGGATACATAGTTTTTTTACCTTTTTCATTTTTTTTTCCTTTTTTTCCCCTTATATTCTTTTGCCTTTGTTTCTTACTGTTTGTCATTCGTACCCCGAAGATGTGTGAATAAACAAGTGAAAGCTCTTGGTACTAAAAATAAACGAGTGAAAGCGCTTGTTACTGACTACATTCTGTCTTTTATGTTACCTTAGTATTTGCTTATATATACACCACCACCATAATATCTTATTATTCAATATCATAACTTTTCTAAAAACCTTGTAAAGTGCTGGATAATCTTTCCATGTTTAATAGTAATCAAAATATCTTGTTAATACTGTTATATTTTAAAATTTTATTTCAACTTTTGTTTAGAAATGCACATCGTGTAGGTTTTTTTTTTCTTTTTTTTTGTGGGGGTGGATATGTTAATTCTGTTGTAAGTATTAACATTAGTAATAATTTTAGAAATAATTCTAGTATAAAATATACATTTTACACCTATCATGTTATCCTTTGCAAATGCTCTAGTCATGTGATTTCATGACCGTTTTCCTTTGAACAGTGATCTCGCAATTCTTTATATGCAATAAATCAGATTTGTTGAAAAAAAAAATCCGAAGATTAGTAGGCATTAAATTTTTTGCCTATTATTGATTTCTCTGAAGCTGTTAATCTATTTGGATTTAGTTCAATATTGATTTTTTTTTCTGGCTTGGGACAAAGTTTTCTTTTCGTAACTTTTTCTTCTTTAAACTTGAAGTAGGAAACGCATTAAATTCCGGAATTTTCAAAATCACAAGTACTATTTATATTTTGTTACAAGGAGCTCAATATGTTCTCCTGTATGCATCACCTTTTATTATAACATTAGCTCAAATCTCTGTTTTATATATATATATATATATATATATATATATATATATATATATATATATATATATATCTGACAGAGTAATCTTTTCAAGTAAAACACTCAATTCTCATGACTTTTACTCTCTCTCTCTCTCTCTCTCTCTCTCTCTCTCTCTCTCTCTCTCTCTCTCTCTCTCTCTCTCTCTCTCTCTCTCTCTCTCTCTCTCTCTCTATATATATATATATACTGTATATATATATGTATTATATATACATGCATACTCCCATTTGCAAATGCTTTTCGATGTTATGGCATTGTTAATTGATTAAGACTGATCATAGGAAATAAGTAAAAGTTATTTATTCAATCGTAATATATATATATATATATATATATATATATATATATATATATATATATACAGTATATATTATTTATATATGTATTTGTATATATAGATATGTATGTATGTGTGAATGTACGTTTGTGTGATTTTATATACACTAATTCCTTTCCTGAATTATGAATGGCCTCAGAGAAAAAGGAAAGTAGACATTGCCTCAATCAGTCCCACAAATGCATTCTGCTAGTCACTTCTAAATGATGTTCGCCGCACCCTTTTACTGGCTGTTTAAATCCTTTCAACGCAATTCCGAATCCTACTCAATCTATCCTCTTTCCATTTATTCCCTCTCTCTTGCCGGTTCCGATTTTGTAAATGATCCATTTTGTCCATGTGAATGAACTATCTCGAATCACTCTGATCCATTATTTACTGCTGCCAACCTTTTTATCACTACGTATCTCCACATATCAACCTTTTGTACATATTATCCACAGAAAATTCTTATACAGTGATTTTTCTTTTATCGTTCGGCTTGCAACCCGCATCAAATCTATAGTTGTCCTTCAAGTCTTGATTATACAGACTTATATACTTTTTAATTAACTTTTAATACTATATATCTCCCAATAAATACTTGATAGGCACAATCTTTTTCTTATCCACACCACGCTATCCCCAGTTAGTCAATCTTTCTGACCTTTTTTTTTTTTTTTTTTTCTCAATAAGATTTCTACCATGCACTTTTCTTAGTATCGGGAAATGATATTAGCACCGAATTCTTAACCTACTTCACCACTTTTATCCATACACAAAAGAGGAATTATATTCCTCACTCAATCTTGTGTGTGATTGATTATGTATTTATGTATATACTCGTACACACACACACACTATATATATGTGTGTGTATATATATATATATATATATATTCAAATAAGCCATATATTTTGATTCATTTTTGTCTGGATCTCTTAACGACCACGGGATCAGAGCCCCAGGCGAAATCTCACAAAGACAAGAGCTTGTGACCAATCTTTCTTCGTGGCCAAGTGGTAGTCACTGTCTCTACAAGTTTGCCGGACCAGGGTCCGATTCCCAGCCGGTCACAAGCTCTTGTCTTTGTGTGATTTCGCATGGGGGTCTGATCCCGAGGTCGTTAAGAGAATCCAGACATTAATGTATCAAAAATATATGGCTTACTTGAATATGAAAAAAACATGTTTAAATGTGCAAAAATTTATCATATATATATATATATATATATATATATATATATATATATATATATATATATATACATACATACATATATATACATATCTATATATACTTTAACGTGGTGAAGACGTTTGTGTATTGCCATGATCAGCAAAGCTGCACTCATACCAGGTTGGTTTGCTGTTAGAGATCAAACAAGAAATCTCCCACCATCACCAAACCGCACTGGCCAGCGTAGTGATGAAATCTGGCCAAACCCCAGATATGGAATAAGGTCATGTCTGAGGCCTTTATCCTGCAATGGATTACAAACGGCTATATTTGTTGTTGTTGTTATTGTGTGTTTATATATATATATATATATATATATATATATATATATATATATATATATATATATATATATATATATATATATACACACATACACATACACACACACGCACCCTACACGCGCATTTTGATGTCAATGAGTGTAGTATAGGTTGTGTTGTCTAGAGCCTATATCATACATCCACCCATTTAATCAACCACTTCTAAAAGGAAAATTCAGCCACGTCTCTGGAAATAAAATCTCCACTACATTAACAATATCCTAAAAGTATGGACCTTTTTCTTTTCTTTTGACGAGAGTTAAAAAAATCTTCCCTTTAGCTAAACACGAATCCATCCTTCTTGCGGCCCCATGGTGGGAGCCGTGACAATTACAAACCGCCCAGCGATATGAAGGTCTTAAGTACTTTTCATGTTTACTGATTTTAATGTCTCTGGTATTTGCTATATTTTCGTAGACATTTTTTTTTATTATAATTCGATTCCTTACGTTGGTGTAACGTAATTTTATGTATGAATGATGAACAAATTGTTCTCAAATTGGGAGTAAAGAATAACATTAATTTTCTCCTCATAGCCCCCTGGTGGTAAGAGTGACAACTACAAAACACCATCCGTCTACGTGGAAGACGGCTCTAGTTATTCATCAGAAATGATTTGTTCTTTGTTCTTCCCATACTTTGATGAACTACTCCTGATGTTTGTGAAAGATAGAGGGCAAAATAGATTTTTCAAGTACTGGTCTTTGCTGGAGGGAAAGTAAGCTTCCACTTTATTCTAATCAAGGTACAAGATTACTAGCATTAATATTGTAAGGATATTAATAAAGAGGCAGAGTCCCTTTTCGTCATTTATTTATTATATTCACCACAATATCCAATTATGAATTATTTTAGAGCATTCCTTCTTAGGAATTTCACGTCGTTGTAATGCTGGTAAGTTGGTCTTCTTGACTGAAGAGAACGATGAACGATTAGCTCTGGTAATCTACAGCTTCTTAATCTCTATTCATCTGATAGTATGGAGCTATAGACCATCGATCATTGGCTTTAACAGTTGTTTTACAGGTGCACCATTTAGTAAATGCTCCTTGTCTGTTTGTGATTATTCACAACTTTTCGGGATGTTACAGTGGTGGCATTGTCCTGCCAATTATAGTTGCATATGCTGCTACTACGTTCTAAGGTAACCCCACATACCTTATGGCATAGGTGAAGAATACATTTTGACTTACATGAAAAGCATGTCTAACATTCAAGTGGATTCTTGAAGTAATTTAGTATTGTAATAAAACTGAACCTTGAGAATGTATTAGTCTTTTTCTTCTTTATTTTAAAGTCAAAGATTTTAATTAGTTCCAATTAATGTTATGATGCCTTTCCTTTTTGGGGGGAAAGCAATTAATATTGTCTACGGTATACTTTGCTTTAATGGCATATCTCAATGTACGATATACACTTTTTTAAAAGAATTGTCAATATCTCCTTTCGGATGTGGCTTGAGAAAAAACTCACACTAAAACGAATAAATCGTCAAACAATGCCTGTCATTCATTACTTCAGAAATGTATCCTTATCCAAGCTTATTTTAAGCCGTGGTAGCACTCGAAGAACACTATAACCCACTCGGTGCAGCATTCATCTTGTAATTCCATCAATTCCTAG
>NC_090725.1:83477378-83484610 GCF_036898095.1 Palaemon carinicauda
CCCTTTTTATCGGTCTTAATTTCGATAGTTAAATACACTCATTTTAGTTTCTCTCTAGAAAGCTATACCTTATAACTTTACAATTTTTTGTTTTCCATACATTTATTTACTTACCTCTGCTAAAAAAAAAAAATATAAGTAACAAGTTTGCCCTTTTAGAGTCCTTCAACGCAAGGTAATTGGAAACTTGTCCTATTCTGCAATTTACTAACTTCTCTTTAACCTAAATTCCGTATCAGCACAAGGCTGGTTTAATCTAGACACGCATCCCATCGTTTGTATCACAGGCACCTTACTATTTTGGCTACCTGTTTTCTATTCTTTTATTTTCCATGTATTTCATCGATATCTTTCTTAATTTCGTTACCTTAATCTTCTGAAACCACAATGGTAACAAATTTATTTTGTCGTTGCACCCATTTAATATTCACTCTACAATTGCCAGCGTTTTACCATTGGTTTGAAGTTTTAAAGGCCGCTCATGAATGGCAGAGGCAAGGGACAGTGACATTGCCCTATCAAGCAGTACAATGCCCTAGAGACTGACCATATTACATATAATCAGCGCCCAAGCCCCTATCCACCCAAACTAGGACCAAGGAAGGCCAGGCAATGGTGAGGATGCAGCGACCAAAGAAACTAACGAGTTTGAGTGGGACTCGAACCTCAACCTGGCGTTCACCACTCACGGATGTTACCATATCGTCCAAGACATAAAATAGACTCTAGGAATGTAATATTTTGTTTCCATGGAAAAGGTATTAGTCTTTTATGGCAGGAGGCTAAGCAAACATTTCAAGAACATTCAGTATCGCTTGGCATGGATGTTCTTAGGTGTCAGCCTTTAATAAGATTTTTAAACAATACTCGTGAGCATTAATTGTATGAAATGGTGCTAGAAATTTATTTAATGTAAGGATTCTAGACGTAGATACAGAGAATTTGTTTCCATGGATAGATTAGTTTTATCACATACTGAAGTTTCTTTTTTTATTGTGACCGAAATTGCAGTGAATCCATAGCCTTTCCTTGAATTACTAAGCCTTTATGAATCCCATACTAAGTGCCCGGTATTTCTGTCTTTATCTGTTAGTATTGCGTCTGCTTGTGTTCGCCCATCCTTCCACATATTTCATGATTATCCCTGATGCGTTTACCTTGCTTTCATATTTAGTATGTTATTTCAGGAGGAAATCAAAAGTTTTTACCACTATTACCAATTTTGCAAATTTTTACATATATGCAGATGAGGTCTTTCTGAATGGTCAGTTTCTATATTCAGTATTACACACAGCAATATATTTTTAATTACCATTATTAGTTTTTTAACCAAATGTGAATAAAGTGATCAATGTTATTGCACCGGATCAGACTTTACTGTACAAAGACGTAAGAAATAGATTACTGCTACCGAGGTGTTCATATTTCTTGCTTATTTTTCATCATAATACATGGATAAGTAAAACTGGTTAGTAAAATTATCATTTGACCTTACGCGAACTCTCGTATCATTGCCAACTTTGGTGTCTGTGTATTTTTTGTGAGTTCCTAATAAAAGAATCTGTAAATTGTACTTGTCTTGCAGTTCTCCCAGCTTCCATTTTGGTAATATGACATCGTGGACCTAAATTCTCACCTGGAACTAATTGTACTGTAGCTACAGAAGTAGTCAGTCAACTAAACCCTGGCGTATGTGAATGGAAACTTTTTTTTTTTATTTAATTTTTTCACCCATAAACCCTAATAATCAGTAAAAAGGTTTCAGCGATATTATGTGTACCGTTAGGATATTTTTCATATCTCAGTATGGGATTATCATGGGTTATGGGCCTTGTAATGGGTGTTCTTCAAAATGTGGGTCTACCCTTAATTTCACCAACTTCTTTGTATTTTTTTCGTTTAAACCAGAAGACATAACAAAAAATAGATGTCCCATTTCAGGCCACATCTGCAGAAAGAGATTTTCCTTATTGTCAGAATAAGGGTTTGGGTTTTTTTTGAGGTTTTTTTTTCGTTTATTGATTTGTATCTTGGAGGGCAACTTTCTATTTAGAGTATGTTCAACTGTGCATTGCAACGTTGCTGCGGATGCATAAGTGACCTTGGGAACAAACTGTGAGAAATGGTTGAGAGTAGTTGGAGAACGGAGGAGGTGGATCTTGCACATCTGTCCTTATCTATGGAGCCCTAGAAGCTCACCATGGAGAAACCCGAGTAAAAACCGGCTGCATCATTCAAAATTATCTATCGGAGGCTCCATCTAGCGGAGCATGCGGCGCTAGTGTCGGACCCCTAGTGGCGAGCGAGACAATTACAAGACCTGGTCTGCAAGTCGACCCTCTCCCTTGTCAGAAATCGTACAACTGTAAAAGTCAAGCTGAATCGTCCCGCTTATTTGCTAATAATTTTTAGAGAAGAGGACCTAGCTACTGGATCTTCATTTCGATAATATACATCTTTGATTTTTTTGCAGAAATGCCGCAGAAACTTCGAGTTGAAGCTCTCGTTAATTTGCTGATTATTGAAAAATAACACGTCATAGATATCTTACAGCCACGCTCATTTATTTTGAATTCCTTATGTGAAACATAAGTTCTCTCACAATATGCAAATGATTTATATAAATCATAAGTGTCAAAGTTTATTTCATCCAATGTCAACTTGTTTTTTAAGAAATTTTTGACGGCTTTCTGTGAATTTATTAACACTTAGGGTCAGATAAATGTCCTTTTATCTGAACTCTTATATTTATAGGGAATTTTGGAACACTTGCAGTATATTTTTTTCTAATATTTACATCAAATGGATATACGCATGACTGCCTTGTTTACAAAAGCTCTTTATACGGTTCGTCGTTACCAGCACTTACTTGCCAATAAATGTCATGTTTAATCGCACTTGAAATTTACAAACATTTGACTACTTCTGTGATTTTGGGTTTTGCGATATGTAGATATGCTCTTTCAGATGGTAAGTAAATCTATTAGGAAATTTTTTTTTTTTTTTTTCTAATGATTTTGTTTTGGAGAATTCACTCAAATAATTTATATTATGAACAGGTAATTTGTTTGTTTTGTAGTACTAATTTTTGGGATTCTAAGTTGTCTCAAGCCCGTGTATATATATATATATATATATATATATATATATATATATATATATATATACATATATATACACATATATAATATGTATATATATTTGAGGGAGCGTGCAATTTGGTTCGCTTTAAACAAGAGATGGCGTACCTGAGGAACTGACGTGAGTCTGGCTACATAGAATGAAATCGGGAGCTTCGTGAAATTCTGTGAAGCATTTTAAAAAATCATTTATATTTTTAAAAATTATCTTGAATTTTCGTATTTATATTTCAAAGAATCTAAAGTTTTCATTTATCAATTTTTGGTGAATGTTTTCCGAATTTCCAAATATTTTTGTATAAAATTTTCACCACTATAACCTTTATTTTAAAATGTAGTTCCAAACCTCAATGTAGTCATGAAGAATGGTCGTGAAGTGATCCGAAACACGTGTTGACACCAAACAATAAATGGAGAAAAGTAAATGTATTTCTGCTGTTATCCTGAAACCTGTCTGCAGGACAGTCTATCCGAAGAGAAACTATCTTCGATTTTTGGACGCTACAGATTTATTCATAAAAACTGACGAATAAATACTCAGAGATACGCACGCACAAGGATTTAACCGTTCCCACTCCCTCATTTCCTAACTACCACAGAGCACTTTAGGCAATTTGTGGGAGATTGTCGTTTCCGAGTAATTGCTACTCAGCGTGACAGGAAATTATATATATATATATATATATATATATATATATATGTATATATATACACACATATATATATATATATATATATATTATATATATATATGTATGTATATATAATGTATGTATATACCCCTATCTAATGAAAAGCAAGTGTGATGAGATGTGTGTGTATATATATATATATATATATATATATATATATATATATATATATATATATATGTATGTGTGTGTGTGTTATATGTATGTGTGCGTGGGCGCGGTAGCGCGTTCAGTACACCTTATGCGATTTACTGCAGGTATGAAGTAAAGGGTTCCTTGGTCTCCAAGCTGCGCTTGCATTATCCCATTTTTATTTTACCTTCACTCTTGCTCCATTTCATCCATCTTGCTATCCAACATCTTTGCACCTCGTATTCAATGAAACTGCAAGGTTTTTCCTTCGGTTCCATTAGGGTGCGGAATGGTCTAAGGCATAGATCTGGGCTCTCCAGTCTAAATTCATAAACTCAATTAATTCAAAATTTTTGTCCCATCTCAGATAATTATATATATATATATATATATATATATATATATAATATATATATACATACATATATATATATATATACATATATATATTATATATATATAAATGTGTGTGTGTTTGTGCGTGTACGCACTCACATCATGTACCTAGTACGAGGTATGCAGTTAATTCGGACAGTTTTGTTTTCTCTATCGTAAAGTTAAATACTACATGGGATTCCAGAAGTTTTGTTCCATCTTTGACAAGATTGAGGAATGATCTTCCTAATCTAATTAAATCGTTAAAATTTTCAGAATGTCAGACTTGTTGCAGATGCTTGTCTATGAAACAGGTTTACTCAAGTCAATTCTCATGGTTTATATAATACAGATCTATGTTAACGTTGGTACTGATCTTAAAATGCTTTATATTTTTATTCAATACTTCTCAACGCCTTATCTGTTATTTCCTTTTTTTCCTTCCTCACTGGGCTGCTTTCCCTGTTGGAACCCTTTTGGCTTACTTCATGGAAAATTTCCAAGAAACTGACGGGTGTTGAATCCCATTCTCATGTATTACGGTATCTTCATTAGTACGAAATCTTATATATTTATTCCCATTGTGAGTCCGTCGGTGTCACTGATAAAACGAAAATACTAACTCCAATCAAGTCTGTTCACTTATCCTTCTGTGGCTGTAATACGGCCATGCATATATTGTATGTATTTGTATATATATATATATATATATATATATATATATATATATATATATATATATATATATATATATATATATATATATATGTATGTGTGTATGTATGTATGTATTAATTCATGTCATTTGTTTATATGATCTCCTTGTTTTGAGGAGGCTTATTGCATTAGTTCATTACATATTTCAAAGAATATGTCCCTGTTATAATTACTGGTTTCATATGTTCAAAGTAATCTATTTAGTGTCTTTGGTATCCTCAAAGATTTTCGCACTTGTGGTGTTAAAAATTTTGTGATATACAGAAATCCATAGATTTGGTCAAGTTTTAATTTTGTGGCTAATATTATGATTGTATCTTTTAACTAATAGATAGCAAAGATTAATTGTTTATGGGCACCAGAAAGATTACGTGAATAAAGTGGCAAGTGTCTCTCATTACAATATTCTTAGCCTTTTTACCTTTTGACTTATATATGCATGGTATGTAGTTTGTTCTTGAAAATAAGCTTGTTGCTCATTCAGTTGATATTGTTTTCTTTGTATCGATCCCATCTCCTGATTGTAGATATGAGAATACTGAATCTCTTAATAGAGATTAGCTAAAATTACTGCATGGTATAAATTTGGGATGGTCATATCCAAGTTTAACAAAACTCAAAGCATGATTGTTGATATTTTTAGAACATTGCATTTTCCACGCCAAGATCTTTATATTAGCAGTATTCCTTCAACTAATAGCAGCTCATTTAAAATTATAGGTGTTAATCCTGAGTGCAGCTCACTTTTAAGAAATGAATCCTATATATCTAATTTTTCCTCAATTGCAGAAAGAATTGGCATATTGTTTATCTTGAGGAATTGTTTTAGTGCTCTTATTATATCATGTTTTGAATGTTGTTCTCTTCTCTGAATTGTTGTACAAGAATTTAAGGTCTGTTAGTCTCTTCATCCATGATATGAATACTGATCTCCGACAATGAAGTTCAGTTAGCTTTTTGTGCATGGTATATAATACTGTATATTAATTAATACTGACCATCTCTTTCATTCATTTGTTCCCAAACTGATCTGTCTATCATGGATTATTAAGAATGCATTTGATTAGTAAGGCTCAATAATATCAAGAATTCAAAACTTTTTATTCAGGCTCTGACCAAATTGTGGGATGATTTTCCTAATCAAATACGTAATCGATTTCCCTTCAAGTTCAAAACTGGGTACAAACGTTTTTTAATTTTTTCTTGAGCAGGTTGACTTGAGGTCCCATTTCATACTTGATCTGTTACGTATTAATATACCGTTATTATTTATCTAGTTTTTACTTTTTTCATTTTTCTTTTATAATGCATTTTCCACTGTTCCATTTCTATTTCTTACCGGATATAATTGAGTCCCTTGTGCGTGTGACATTTTACTTTTTTCCAAATAGTAATTAAGATAATAAGACCTAACAATTTTTTTTCAAGCGCACACACTTATGCACGCATACACAATCACTCACTCATGCACACACAAACGTGCACGCAACGTTAGAGAAAAAAATAGATCGAGAAAAACATATTGCAATTAAATAAATAATTTCAGCTGACCGAATTAGGGATGTTTTCCTCCTAGATACCGATGGAGATTCACGAGCATATAGACCTTAACCAGGAATAACCTTTCACTGTACGCTCTCTCTCTCTCTCTCTCTCTCTCTCTCTCTCTCTCTCTCTCTCTCTCTCTCTCTCTCTCTCTCTCTCTCTCTCTCTCAGGAAAAACTGTCATTATCGCACATCTGGTGCTTATGCTTCAGGTAGAGCTAGCTAATTAAGATATATCGCGTATCGCACAACAGTCTCGGATCAAACACTCCAACGGAAGATTTCATTACAGATCTCGGTGAAGCTTCACAGCCGATCTAATCTAGAGGGAGATGGATTGATGCCCCTACCCATCTTTCCATAGTTTTTATTTTTATTAGATCTTCTTTGGGCATAAATACCACAATTACTGTAAACAATTAAGATCACATACTAATTGCCGAAAATAATAAACGAAAAAGAAATTCAAGAACTCAGACATAGACTGCGTTCTGTCATTCACTTACATGCAAATTAATCACTAGTAATATGCTTCTCCCGTTTCAAGTAAAGAAAAAAAAAAGATGCTGGTTGTTCATATAACGAGAAATAGAAGAGATTTGAATTTAGATAAAGTTAAAGAGTGAAGGAT
>NC_090725.1:83485110-83492610 GCF_036898095.1 Palaemon carinicauda
TGCTCATTTGTATATGGCTAACATTGTTAGAGAAGAATATAAGAATCTTAGGGACCATGAGATATTGAGGAAGGTATATTGTAGACGTTTGACAGTAAATGTAATACAGGTAACTGGAGGGGTGCCTTATGAAAGTTGTGACATTTGAAAATAAAGGGGAAAAATTGTATGTAGTGTACACACACCTAAATCGATAGAGAGGCGAGGTAAGTTAATGACAATTTTTTACTTTTGGTATGATGGAAATAAAGCGTGTTATACCACTGTATATGTATATGGAAAAGTGTATTGCTTGGTATGAAAGTGAATCTGAGATGTGGATGCATCATGTCTCCTTGATTATTTATTATCTTTATCTATGTTGTAATTTGGAAAGCGAGAGAAAAACAGCAGATGCAAATAAAATAACCTATCCCCTAATTGTTGAATAAGGAGATGGGTTATCTTGTATTTCCAGAGATGATGTTATTAGCACCCCATGCTTTAGATCATGTGTTTTACCATTGTTTGAATTTGAATACTGTTCTCCCTATCGATTTGTCTTCTGTGTGCAGACATCTTAAGAATAGGGTTTTCCTTAAAAAATTTAGAATTGAGAATATGAAGTTCGACTAATGCATTGTGTATCTTCACTCGAAAAGTACTTGGTGCTCCTCCCCTGGAAACTCATCAATTGCAATTTGTTGTGACCCAATGTAATCTTTACCTATAGCCAGAAATCACTTATTCTTTTCACAGGTAAACTAAGTAACATTGTTTTCCCAGTATTCTGGACTGTGCTGCATGAAAATTTAAAAGTGCCTTCTTATTACTGTCAATTGTCATAGACTTTGTAATAAATTTTCTGACATGTTTAAGGGATGGGGAATGGACATGCTCATATAAACACTAATTCCATCTCTATTGACTTAATTTGTGAATTATCCACCTTGTAGTTAGACGACTGTTGGGTAACAGCAAGGTCTAAAACAGAATGCTGGCAATAACCATTGTATTATTCCACTTAAGAAATGAGATTGACCTAAAAAATGTAATGGTTAATTTGTGGAATATAGCCAATGTTGATAAAATGGGCTATATATTACAAATTTCTTTGTTCGGTCGCATGAATTATTATACGTTTGCTTAAATTTTCTCAGCATTCCTGTCTCTTTCACAACGAATTATTGTAGTCAATGGTAACTTGCTTTGCAGATTGTATCACATTCATCATAAAACTAAAATATCTAGAGGTGAAAATATAGATAGAAGAACATGACAGTTTTCCAACTTTGCAAACTATTTTAGAAACAATTTCAGATATATGAACGTTTGTTTTTATCAGCTCCGAATATGGGTGACCTTTGTTAAGTGATAAAAACAATGCAGTTTTAGCTTCATCCGATAACAGGAATTTCTTTAACTCGAAATGTGAATTTCTGTTGAAAACGTTTCTCCATTTACTGAATTGTCACCGGATCTTTATAATTTCCTTCACTGCCTTCTTCACGAGTCTAGCTAAACCCTATTGGAGTTTGAGTAAAATAATCCTTATAAGAAATGCTTTCTGTAACACTTTTCCTCTGAAGCTAATTTTCGATGAAACATTTAGATCTCTGCAGATTTAGTGATTGCTGCACATATTAGAAAAAACCATAGAGGCATTTTAATGTGAACATCTTAGAAATGGAAGCATGTATCTGAATGACCTGAAGACCATTTCGCCTTTGGTGCCTTCGCCAAAAATCATCATCTTTGAGAAAGTATATTATTGTCTGTATCTGACATAGCTCTCGAAACGAGCTTATCTGTTTTTAGTAACCATGTCTTTTAGGAGTTGATGAAATGATAATGCAAAATAAGATAAAACTGTACTCATCCACAGTAAATATAAAATGGTTGGAATTATATATGATAATAAAAACTAATCAAAATCATTCCATTACTTAGTTAACGGTGAATCTTTAATCTTTTGCACCTATATAACCAAAGAAATATAACGAAAGAAAACTACCAAGGCTGATCATACAATCATAGCACGGTCAGCTGATTCTTGAAATTAAGTATTTGTTTACGGTATAAAAATTAGATGCACTGCATATTCTCTCTCTCTCTCTCTCTCTCTCTCTCTCTCTCTCTCTCTCTCTCTCTCTCTCTCTCTCTCTCTCTCTCTCTTATAAAGCAGTTTTGAACATTGATAATAATGATAACGATAATTTAGTACAGTTTACCAGAATGATGTAAGTAGGCATATTTTCAATTATTATGAATCGGTTTCTTCATTGACCTGACATTTCCAATTCGTTCAAGGCAGAGTTAAACGATCTTATCAACACATTAAGATAGTTTGAAATAGTTTAATTTAAAAGTGCTGTAGTGAACGTTGCAGAAACGTCTAGTCTATAGTTTATATATATATATATATATATATATATATATATATATATATATATATATATATATATATATATATAGTCATTTGAGAGGATGCATTGCATTTGGCAAAGAATGTTATTAATTTAAGAGAAAAAAAAAGAATTAAAAGTATGTGTCCGGAGAAGGCTAGTGAAAGGAAACTTTTAGTTACGGACTTCCTTGGGTGGGTCATTAAAGAAAACATATTGAATATAAAAAGAGATGGAAGCAAGGAAAAGCGATTGAACACAAAGCAAAGACGAATAAGAAAAACAGCGAAAAGGAAGACTAGAGTTGCACATGAACTAAAGGCGGTTATATATAACAAATGACCTTTCCTTTCACTAGCTGTAGCAAAACGATTCATTACTTAAATGTAATAAATTTGAAAGGAGTTAACAACCTTGGTACGTGGACAGAACATGGTTCGGCGTCATCGTTAACAACCAGCCGGTGTTTTATGCGATATTTTAGACCAGCCAAATACCACCACTACAACTAGCCCAAGTATCGGCGTGGAACCATTACAGAAACTTTCTACAAACCATTGTTAATAAGACATAAGAGAGTTGTACTCTCTTTTGGCTAATTGATCAGTTTTGTTGAGAAACTTCTCTACAACTATTTGTGCAAATCTCATATATTTTATAAACATGAGTTGTAAGAACTTTATTTGTGCATAATTACAGAATTAGAATAGAATTTAAATTTTAACACTTTTTACCAGTTCGTGAAATGGCAATGTTCGCTTTAGACGATTTGATATTAATTCAGTACAACAAGTTTTAGGTAATTACAACACTGACACATTTTATATATATATATATATATATATATATATATATATATATATATATATATATATGTATATAGTACATATATATATAATATACAACATATATATACATATATATATGTATATATATATATATATATGTATATATGTGTGTGCATGTATATTTGTGACTAAATATATATATATATATATATATATATATATATATATATATATATATATATATATATATATATATATATATATATATATATATATATATATATATATACACCTGGACAGACAACGAAATTGTAATGACTATAACAGAATGAATCGTGGGAAAGTTCAAAAACAGAAAGCATATACCAAAACATCATTGCCTTTGAAATAAAAACACTGACACACCATGATAATTGTGATGAAAAGCACCGCCCCCAATGTACCCAAATGGGTCTGTGACCAATACTATAAGATTAGATGTATAGTAGAAGGTTCTAGATGAAAGCTAAGTTGGCCATATGACAACAACCCTTAATAAAAGAAGACATAAAGCCAAGGGCAAGCAAAGGGATCATACCTCACGTATGTATATAACAAGAAGTCTTCATTGGATAACCTTATCAAATTAACTGCAGTGGTTCACCAAGAGGATAACTATAGGTGGCTGATGACTGCTGAATCAGTGAACATCACACTGCAACTTCCTAAGTTGAATGTTCAGATGTTCCCAGGCTATGTTCTACTTTCTAGTCAGAGAAGATTCCACTGCAAGGCTTTTAAATTCTAGCTAGTGTTGTGAAGCTTCATGGAGGATGCAGATGTCTTCTGTGATATTTTTATTTAATTTCTATTTGGAAATTAACACCTCCTGCAATTGTGCATCATGAACAGCGAAGCCATGGCAATTCTAATATGGTTTAATTTGTTGTACAATGTCCTTTTTTTTGTATTTGCCTGCAAGCCAAGTGCCATACATCAGCAATTCGTGTATGCACATTACAAGAACACTCCATTAAATTACCTTATCAGGGAGGTTGGTGACAACAGAAGTAGTTTACATCAGAATGCAGCAGCCTGTGTTGAACTTAAAAGTTTCCTCAAATTATGTCCCCCCGTCCTGTAGGAGGACATTCTTCACCATGCCTCTAGAAGTTATCCTTAAGCCTTAAGAACTGATGTTGTGGGTCTATGTTGTGAATCTAAATTTTTTCTCCCACTCAAGGTCTTTGGAATTCAAACTAGAATTTTGAAGCTTTGTTAAAGACGGAGATACAAAACATCCTAAAATTTTCATATATGTTTTTAATTTTTTTTAGACTTAGATTCCTTTTAATTTTAGCTTGTGAATGTTCTGCCATTAGTTATATAAAAAATAAGTTTTTGGGCATATACCCTGATGAAAGCCATTAGTTATTGGATGAAATAGCTTTTGCCAACAGTTGAATAAATGGAGCAGCACAATAACAAATTCTGTCTTTACCTTCAAATCTCTATCCTGAAGTTTAGGAAAGATACAGAAATCTAGGAAAGTATGACTTTGAAATAAAAAATGCCACATGTACTTACCATTTAATCAAACTCTATAAAAATAAAAGAAATACTATGCACAAAGAGCGTGTATATATATATATATATATATATATATATATATATATATAGAGAGAGAGAGAGAGAGAGAGAGAGAGAGAGAGAGAGAGAGAGAGAGAGAGAGAGAGAGAGAGAGAGAGAGAGAGAGAACGAAGTACCATTACCAAAAAAACTTTTAGGAGTTATTGGCTGGTAACGTTGATCCGCATTCAGAGGGGCCATAAAACATAGACCAAAACAAAACGCTTCCTGATGACTCCAGTATAGTCGAGTCATTCAGTTTGGCAAATGAATACTGATAGCGATGTGAGATAGCAGCCTCTCCATCTTGATTGTTTTCTCTCCTTTACATTATAAAGGTGCTTTTAAGGTTCCAGACTTATTCATTACCGTCCTTAAAGCAAGTACACCGTATAATGGCTTGGGACATTATCCATATTAATTGATGTTCGATCTCGATGTTATCAGCAATGAAGGAAAAGCTGTTAAGACAGTTAAGAATTATGTAAATCTCTCTCTCTCTCTCTCTCTCTCTCTCTCTCTCTCTCTCTCTCTCTCTTTCGTCCGAACAAATGATACCTCTTCATCAAAAATCATATGCCCACTTACATCATAACTATAACCATTAACACTAAGATTTCATATTTAGGAAATATTCCGTTCTAGTTTATGAATATGTGTGTATGCATTTTTGTTACCGAAGATATCATACTCAATTTTGTCCTTGAAAGGTTCTGGTGATATATATTGATAGGATGGTGTTTTTGGCTTTAATAACAAATCGAAGTGTTTTACCTAGAAGCAGTGCTGTCATACCTTTTGTTGAATAGACTGCTCTGTTTCCAAAGTAGTCTTATAATAGTAAACCCTTTTACGGTAATAATTACATGCATTGTAAAACTATATTTGAAACCGCACCTACGTTATGTATGATTTAATTGAATACATATACCGTGAAAACTGCGTATGTATACAGAAAAAGCTAAGTGTCCAAGTGTGTCTTTTGGCAACCCTGCGAAGGACCAGTCAAACCGGCAGCCGGCTATGCAAGGTGCTGATCGTTGGACTCAATGGTGGGGGTGCGGGTCTCAACACCTGGCCTGAGAGAGAGAGAGAGAGAGAGAGAGAGAGAGAGAGAGAGATTTTGTTATATTTAAAAATTTCCCAAGTTGTATTTAGGGAGATAATATCATACAGTAAACATAAAAATAACGTGGTCTCATAAAGCGTATATATATTTTACTTTCATAAGTCATTTCTTAATGATCGTAATATGATAAGGAATTATATGTTGATCCTTTTATTCTAAAACATCAAGCGCTGCATATGTTGTCTGTTTTGCATCGGTGTATATTCATTGTGAATGTGAAAAGGAGAAAGGATAACAAACAGCACTCTACTGTATGCAATGTGTACACACAACGTGCACCCTGTGAGCCAAAGGGGCAATACTATCATCACAATTCAATCATATTTGCTGCTTGCACGTTTTTTTTGTGTTAAATAGTAAGTCCTTATCGGCACTTTCTTACGCTGATTGTCTATCTCTCACTTTAGTTGTGATGTAGTTTGGTCAATTTTACTGATTCTTTTATGCTATCATATTTACGATTTTTGTTTACTTTTATTTGCAGTTCCCCTTGTAGTCACCCTTAAATCTACGTTTGTTGTTATTTTAATTTTGCTTTTCGTGTATTTTGACGATTTATGTAATTGGCAGCTGGTTCAGCTTTATATCTTTATCATTTTTAATTCTTTGTCTCACTCGCCTTTGTAACTTTGGGATAATTTACGCACACACACACACGCATATATATATATATATATATATATATATATATATATATATAGATATATATATATATATATATATATATATATATATATATATATATATATATATATATATATATATATATATATCAATCATCATCAGTGTTACTTGTCCATTGCAGAACGAAGGACTCAGACTTGTCCTTCCACTCCCGTCTTTATGGGCTGCCTTAGTGCAAGAGCCCGCGTCTTGCGAATGCAGGGCAATCTCATTCCTACTCCCATCTGTTTATGGTCGTCCTATACCAGTCTAAATTTTCATAGCTCGTCAATCCATCGTCTTCTCTTCTCCCCCTTTTTTCGTGTACAATCTGCAGGGACCCATTCTGTTATTCGTTCTATCCATCTATTATCTGCCATTCTCATTGTATGTCCTCTCATTTCCATTTCTTTTTCTTATTTGTTGTTAGAATATCCTGTATACATTAGTTTCCTCTCATATCCATGTTTCTGTTTTTCTGTTGCTTATTGTTATTCCCATCAGTATTCTTTCCATATTTTATGTTATAAGGCTTTAACAATGCTTCAAGTTTCTGATGCGTGCGTTTATACTGGTAGGACCATATGATTAGATACTTTTCTTTTTAGAGAGAGTTTCATTTTACCTGTCATGATCTCTCTCTCTCTCTCTCTCTCTCTCTCTCTCTCTCTCCTCTCTCTCTCTCTCTCTCTCTCTCTTTTCTCTCTCTTTTTTTTTTTTTTTTTTTTGTACCAAACGCTCTCCATCCCATACTTATCTTTTAATTTCGGTCGTATGTCATGGGTAAACATTTACTGTCTCTCCTAAGTATGTATATTCCTTAGCAATCTGTGGAGGTTCGTCCATAGCCCTTATTTGTTATCTCGGCATTTTCATTGAACATCATCTTAGTTTGACTCGCATTCATATTCAGTTTACATTTCTGCTT
>NC_090725.1:83500110-83507610 GCF_036898095.1 Palaemon carinicauda
CACTGCAGTTGTGTTTCATATCATAAGCCTAGAAACCAAGACAGCAGGATAAATGATTGATATAGTTGTCGAAATTATTTTAAAGCCAGAAATTTGGTCAGTTACCACAAATATATGTTTTGCAATCATTATTTTTATTCGAATCATTTCATTAGTTATCTTTAATGAATTTATGAAGGCCGCAACCTACATTTGAAACGAGCAATGCTGTCCAACTGTTTATAATAACTGGATGGCTTTGCTTTATCTTACCCACGAGAAAGCTTGGTGTATGCCAGTGTATGATATATGTAGCAAAACAGGTTTGGAGCTCACATTCAACAATGAAAACTTATAGATATTTATTTCCACTGATTGTATTAAGATGATAATACTAATAGCTTACTTACTGCTCGAGATACATACATAGCCTACATACATACATACATATATATATATATATATATATATATATATATATATATATATATACAAATATAATATATATGTATGTATGTATATATATATATATATATATATATATATATATATCACATATATGTATATGTATGATAAATTATGCACATTTAGACGTGTTTTTCATATTCAAATAAATCATATATTTTTGATACATTAATGTCTGGATTCTCTTAACGACCTCGGCATCAGAGCCCCAGGCGAAATCACACAAAGACAACAGCTTCTGACCAGGGTTCGACTCCCGGACGGTCAGAAGCTGTTGTCTTTGTGTGATTTCGCCTGGGGCTCTGATCCCGATGTCGTTAAGAGAATCCAGACATAATTGTATAAAAAATATATGGTTTATTTGAATATATATACATATATAATATATATATATATATATATATATATACATATATAATATATATATGTATATATATGTATATATATGTATGTATATATATATATATATATATATAGTATGTATATATATATATATATATATATCAATATATTCCTCACTTAGATTAACAAACTAAATTAATTGTTATAGATTTTATTGAGTAATAAAAATACCTATTAAATCCAAATAACAGGCGACCTCGAATTTATTTCCATATAAAGATTATAGCCTTTAAAGCGTATTTTTAGGAAACTATATATTTCAATTCCTTTTACTTGTGATGATGTTTCTTTGGATATTTTCAACTAAAAGGCATTTCACACTTCAGATGTATAATTATCCTCTCATTATCTTCCTGTTCATCTCCCTCCCTTCTCATATTCTTTCCTTATGGTCCTTCTTTCACGCACGTTTTCTTTCTTCACTGTCTTGCTGGAGTGTGTAAGGTCTTCGGAAATCCAAGAAATTAAGCAAGAGCGAGCGAACACGAACAAAGAGAGCAGAGATTTCGTGTGTCCCTTTCCACTTGTATACAAGCTGGAAATAATGCCGCGATTCTGTCCCCGTAAGTGTTTTCAATAGTCTACATCCGGAGACCGACGGACGCGTTTGCATCTAGGCGGATAAAAGGGATAAAGAGGGTAATTGAGTCGGATAAGGGGATAATTCGGGTAAGCGGGTTGGATAAATGGGTAATGGGCGTCGTCCGGTGCGTCAAGTCACATTTCTATTATGCCGGACCTTTGATAATCCCGGGTTATGTTCTGGTGCTGGGCAGCGAGTATCGGCAGCTTTGATCTGCTTGGATTTACCATCCCCAGCGACTGACGGGTCTTGTCCTGATTGAAGTGAACTGTCACTACAAACATATGACAGACTTTCTCTCGCTTATTCTGCTGATCTGCTGGACATAGTTTGAGTATTTTCGACAATTTGATCTAGTTATTCGTTTTTTATGCCTAGTACACAATTAAGTGCGTGTACTTATTTAAATACGTAAATTCTTCTCAATTATTCTGCCTGAGCCCAATTGTTAATGTTGTTGATTTTAATAGCATTATTTAATAGTATCTGAGGATCATATAAAGAAATTAAAAGTAAAATCTGCACATTTTCTGCCATTGAAAAACATACAGGTCAATATCGATATCTTTGATAATTTCTGTAGCCCTTTTTTATCATTACTTAGCCTTAGGGGTTCTCATAATAAATTAGAACTAGCTGATAGTGTGTCTTCATTACGATATTTCTTTCGCATGATCTATATCTTAACAACAGGCTATTAGTAGACACATTTATTTTGTTGTCTTACTTATGTGCGTTACATAGATAATTATTGACATTCCAAATATTTAGTTTTTGCTTAATCCTAACCACGGCCATCTGTTTTAGGGGTGATAAGGCTTTCACTCGCATATAAACTACTACATAGCGTTCTTTATGGAAATCCGTATTCACTATTCGATTTTTATTCTTCATTACTAAAGCATAAATGCTTTTTAGTGCATTATTTGCAAGTACAGTATTTTCTTACTTTTCTCATAATGCAGCTTTTTTCACCTTCATGAGGGCGTGTTATTAAAAGGATACGACCTTTTGGCTTCGCTTTCATGACTCCAGTATCGGTTACGCCATAATCTCCTTAAAGGGGCACTAGGGGAGTGCGGCTTTTCAATGTTTCTTCGAATTTTCTAGCCCCTACGTCCTTTCCTTGACTTAAGCAGAAGCTAGTACCCATTTACAGCTGGGGAAGACTAGTGGATTGTAAACTGGAGTGACCCATGTCACATAAAACATGAATTAAGTGATGTACCAATCAGATAGGTGCCTGCATCCTGTGATTGCTCTTTGAAGATGTTGGGGGAAGGGAAACTGCATAATTTCTGCTGCATTATATATATATATATATATATATATATATATATATATATATACACATATATATATATGTATATATATATATATATATATATATATAAAAATAGAGAGTAAAAATAACGTTCAGATGTAAGAAAAAGTACATGCAAGATTTCGTTTCGTTTTAATAGACGAAACTTGTAAGGATTCAGATATTTAATTTTTTCACAGTTTGATTTTATCTTGTTATATATATATATATATATATATATATACAGTATATATATACAGTATATATATATATGTATATATATATATATATATATATATATATATATATCATATATATATATATATGAAATATCACATGAGGATGGGCTCAAGATAAATAGTAAAAAGACAGATGATGAGAACGGAGCATGCAATAGAAGATGAAATATCATTAGATTATTGAGGTAGAATAATTCAAGTATTTAGGAATTATAATCTTCAATACAAGGTCTTTGGAATTGGACTTTATTGAAAGATTGAAAAAAGCAAATCAGACAATGGCTAGGTTTAGTTAAATTTGGAAATCAAATCACCTGAGATTACGTATAAAAGTCTGATTATACATCAGTTTAGTGAGATCACTGTTACTATTTGGACATGAGTCATGGTATGACAATGAGTACATTCTCAAATAGATTTAATAGATTTGAGAACAAAGCCCTAAGAAGGATATTGGGAGTTAAATGGTAGGACAGGATTATAAATTAATTTATGAGAGATTACTCGAGTACCATATGTGGATGAAATCATGATGAGAGAGATTAGTTCACCGAACGCTCAGCTAGGCTCCACAAGCACTAGAAGAGGTGGAAGACCCAGGCCTATTTGGTTGAGGAATATGAAGCGTGAAGTAGGAGATGATGGTTAGATATTGATAGAGACGACTACCGAAATCTAACCAAGGCCCTTTGCGTCAATAGGCGTAGGAGGAGGTGATGATGGTGGTGAAATCACTATCCTATTATGCTACAAAGGTGTATAAAGGTATAGTTCAAAACATTCATGGATGAGGTAATTGAAGCAGTCATACAAAGCACTAAACAGATGATGCGAAAAAGGTTTTGAAAAACATAGTCTCCAAGTCCAAGAAGTGTTAGACGAACAGTCAAGATATTTATAGCACACGGAGAAGGAAGTTTACAACGTTACAGTGTTTGTCATGTAATCGGCTTAGTGATTGTAAGCTTTGTATGTGGGTGCATGAACCAACTAATGTTTCAAATGTATTCTGTAAAAGTATGAATTTGGAAGTAAATATTGGAAAAAAACTCTCTTTGAAGCCAGGCTCTGTTATGGGCAGAGGGTTAATGTTAAATTTAATATATGTATATATATATATATATATATATATATATATATATATATATATATATATATATATATATATATATATATACACAGCAAATGCAGTCATTTCGAGTCTACTGCAGGGCAAAGGCCACGTACATGTCCTTAGTCATGTCCAAAGTTTTCCTATTTTCATCACCACGCTGAGTATTGGTTGAATAAAATGAGATTACGGAAAGTGAAATGCGACACTCTTTAAAAAGAAAAGTATTGACCGAGATGGTCTTATGAGTATTAACTTATGCATCAGAAACTTAGAGCCTTACTAAAACCTTAGAACATAAGCTACTTGGAACTCTAAGAGCTATGGAGAAAATAATGATGGGAATAACACTAAGAGACAAAAAAGAGCAACTTGGTTAAGAGAGGAAACTAAAGTAGAGGATATTCTAACAACTTGTAAGAAAAAGAAATGGATATGTGCAGGACATATAATGAGAATGACAGACAATAGATGAACATGAAGAATAACTGAATGGATCCCTAGATATTGTAAAAGAACCATAGGAAGGAAGAGAAGACGATGGATCGACGAACAAAGGAAGTATGCGGGCGTGGACTAGCACAGAAAGACCATACATTTACACAGGTGTAAGAGCATGTCCAAGGCCTATGTTCTGCATTGGACTATTATAGTAATGGCGGGTGACATATATATATATATATATATATATATATATATATATATATATATATATATATATATATATATATATGAAAAGGTCCCACAATGATGTAAGACGTGTTTGAAAACTTGGTGTATATTTGTAGATATTACAAAAAAAGACTTTTTTTTTTTTTTTTTTTTTGTAATATCTACAAATATACACCAAGTTTTCAAACACGTCTTACATCATTGTGGAACCTTTTCAAGATAACAAGGAAGTACGACATTGTACTTGTTTGCACCATATGTATATATATATATATATATATATATATATATATATATATATATATATATATATATATATATATATATATATATGTGTGTGTGTGTGTGTGTGTGCATGTGTATGTGCAGAAGCCATTTCCGTAACTGGCGTTGACTTCAGCAGAGAAAACAACATAATAGTCATTACCACATTCATCCTTTGGGTATGGAATCGTGTATTCGCAGTAACACTTCCGCAACATCAATCCCATCATAAACCTTAACAGAGTGCTCACCAGGTGCTGCTCCAGCTCCCTTACACACAGTGCCATTGAGTCGTATGAGTGTGTGTAATGATTTGTAATGATATTGATAAATATGCTATGGTTTTCAAAATATTTATATCTATATTGAAGGTTTACATTACTTATTAATTTTAGATATAATGACCTGTTAGATTTCCTTTCAAACATTTCTTGCAGTGAGTGATTTAATGTATTAGTTATGGTGGCCTACACCAGGTTTTTTTTTTTCCTCCGTCTTGTCGCTTCAAAACCACAATTGAAAACCTCTGCTTCATTCCCCATGGAAAGATAAGAGAGAAAAATGACCCGTTTTGCTGATACTGTTGCTGCACTACAAGGTTTGTTCTAGCACTTTATAATTTTAACTCACTTTCAAACACTAACTATTCACATTAACAGGCCATTAGGAATTCTATTAATCAAGCTCTGAACGACCAACGGTTGGACCTCTAATTGGGCGAGCACGACTGTAAAGTGAATAATTGAAGAAAATGGACTAAATTGGCCAGTCTGATTGTTCCTTGATGGTCGTAATTGCCCGCCTTAAGGAACGCCACGATTTAGGAGGACCCAAAGCCCCTCTCTTAGCCCTCCATTCGTCCCCCCCCCTCTCTCTCTCTCTCTCTCTCTCTCTCTCTCTCTCTCTCTCTCTCTCTCTCAGATTGTGGCCTGTTTCTTGGATTTATTAACAAATGAATGTCATGTCGGATTTTTTTTTCATCAGTTTTAAAGTGAATTTGAATAATAGTTTACTATTTGTTATGCTATGAAATCATTTTTGTTACAGTTATATAAGAGTAATTCGACAATCAAATTTTATCCAAAGTAGAGAAAGAGAAATAAAAGGGGCAATAAAAAGGTCAGTTCCAATGGACATTTTAGCCCCAGGCATTGTGGGGTGGACTGAAAAGGCTGGCAGGCAGAAGTTAAACAGCGGCACGTGGAGTACCAGTAAACAAATTGGTTGTTTACTTTAAACAGGTTGCCTTTGTTGTCGTCCTCATTCGCCTGCATTACCCAGGTTTAGCTGAAACTGGGATGTTTGTTTTTGCCTATATATTATTCATATTGAAATAGACAAATTTTCAGTGATTTTTAGAGGCGTCTGACTTGTGTTTTCCAGATTAAACATACTTTTTTGAAAACCTCTACTTTCAAAAGCTATATTTGTTTGTATTGGTATGCAATGAGCTCATCATTATTCCACAAATTGTAATAACTCTTCTCACTCGGGTTTTCTTTCCCAACCTATTCGTTCCTATTTGATGCCAATATAACCCCTGTAATTGCTCTTTTTTTTTTTCTTTTTTTTTTTTTAAACTTGCAGTCTGTGTTATCGAGTACCGTCACTGTGTAAACATAAAATATATCGTAATAAATTTAAGCCAGTATATTTGTTTAATCCATTATTTATTATTATCTTGTATATGGTTTTTTAATGTGTACAGATAGCTGAATTAATTGAATTATATGCATATGTATGTATATATATATTATATATATATATATATATATATGTGTGTGTGTGTGTGTGTGTTTGTGTTTGTGTGTAAATATATCCATCATCTTTTAGTTCTTATGAAAGTATTTATTATTTTAGATTTTGCCCATTTTTCTATCATACTATGATTAAGACCGGGAAAAATGGACATTGTCAATACATTCAACATTTTTTGAGAAAACTGTAATTATCCTAGGTAAGCTCTCCAGATAAGAAACGCACCTTCAATGGTCTTTTCAATTCAAGACGTTGAATGTATAGTCTATTTCAATTACAATTAAGAATGTAAGTTGAATTTATCAAACAAGTAAACTCTGAGTAAGAGACCTAAACCAATTTAAACGTGTGTCCGTCTTTTCCCTTCGAAGAGGTTTAGTCAGGTCTCTCATAACAAAGGCGTGACGTCACCACTATAGTGTTTATGGCGGGCAATTTCAACCGGCCTCCGACCCCCGCCAAACTCGCACTTACAACAATGGAATAATTTATAACCACCACCAATCACCTGACTATTAATTGAGCCATAAAATGAGAAAAGGCTTCCATGGCCTATAGCTGCCAGAAAGTCGCCTTTTAGTGACAAAAGGAAAAAAAAAAATCAATTTTTAAGCACTTGAGGAAATTCCTCTATCGGTTGAGGAATCCTTTTGGGAGGTTCGTATGAAATTTAGTCTGGAATCTTTATATCCTTGTATAAATAAATAGATAATGATAGGCTGCT
>NC_090725.1:83512610-83555110 GCF_036898095.1 Palaemon carinicauda
TTCGTCTTGCTCTGACCTCTTCATTCGTTTGAGCGTCTGATAGTTTATTAGCTTTGTGAGATGGAATTTTAGATACAGTAACATGAATTAAGACCCGAACCTCCTCCCCCAGTTCCACCACCTCACCCTCCTCACTAGGAAATAGTAACAAGAACAGCAAAACATGCATTTACAAAATTGTTATTTAATGAATGAAACTAATGTATAGAAAATCAAATACAATAGAAAAGTAAATAGATAATTACAGAGTAAACCACTGAATCACAAATCATTTACTAAATATAGAAAATGAAATACAAATATAAAGTGAATAGATAATTACTGAGTAAACTACTGGATCAGAAATCATTTAATAAATATATATATACATACATACATACATATATATATATATATATATATATATATATATATATATATATATATATATATATATATATATATATATATATATATATATATATATCATTTGCCTGGGGAATAAATATTTTGATACTTGAAAGCTCACCCGTATACATTTATCAATCTAGCCTTCAGAATATAAAATCCTATGCCAAATAACTAATAAATTTTGCTATATTTTCCAGTCCTTGCACGTTGAGGTTAATTTAATATCTTGCTGGAAAGAGGTTTACTAGTTATCACTTAAGACCTGAGAGTGTTTTCGATTATTTCTTAATAAATAATATTGACCTCAGGCATGTCGTGCCAAGATGATGATAAATACCCAGGAGCCTTTGGTTGTCTTGTTATCTTTTTTATTCCCACAAAAAGGTGTCTGAACAGGTGATAATCTACCACTGTTAACTTTCATATGAAAATTTATATTCGCTATCTTGAAGTTTTTGATTAGTCCTTAGGCAATATGAGTTGCCCGAGAAGATTGAGAAATGATTAATTTTTAGCCTTTGTCGGAGTGGTTGTGAAGGGTTTGGACAAAATATCCAAGAGCTGTTAAACTAAATGCTGGAACAATCAAAGTTCCATTTTCAATTTTCCCGCCCTGTTTATTTTGATCGATAAATCAGGTTTAGCAGAAAGGAATGGCCAGCCTCTTTTTCGAATCCAGCATCTACCATCTTGTGCTCTGAGTGGCAACAGACATTTAATTACTCGCGATGAGCTTAGAGATAGCAGCTGTCTGAGAGCATCATCTCTTCGCGTTGTACCCGAAGGTCTTACAACACTTAGTGGCGTGTTTGCGGTAGACTGACGTTACGGTGCAATTGAAGTCATTAAAAAAGAAAATAAAAAGAAATAAAACTGAGGTAGAACATCGCCACTTTATCTGGCTGAGGGATAAAGGAAGGGGGAGGGGGAGGCGATCGTCCGTCAGTCTTATCATCATCTCCATTAACGATCAACAACATAGTCCAATCTTCCCTCTGCCACCTATGTGGGGCTAGACAGCTCTGGGGTCATAAAGAATCTTATTATTATTATTATTATTATTATTATTATTATTATTATTATTATTATTATTATTATTATCCGCTTAATTTCAATATTTAGTCGAGAAATTAGTTAATATTTGCTGACCCGCAGAAACCAACAAACACGTGCATATATATATATATATATATATATATATATATATATATATATGTATATATATATATATATATATATATATATATATAGTGCGTGTATGTGCATTTGTGCATGTATGTGTGTTTATATGTAAATATTTGTATATCCGTCTATCTGTATATCTATTTATCTTTATATACATAATATATATATATATATATATATATATATATATATATATATATATATATATATATATATATACTAAGATTACTTTCAAGTTTTGCACTATTTCATTCTAATTCGCATAAGAGTCTTACCAGCTATCGAACTGAGTAGACCAAACTTATTTCATAATATTTATGATTTTTCCGTACATGTTTCTCTCTCTCTCTCTCTCTCTCTCTCTCTCTCTCTCTCTCTCTCTCTCTCTCTCTCTCTCTCTCTCTTCTCTCTCTGCCCCCATCCCCAGCCCCAGCCATTATTCTGGTCTTCATTAAATAAGACCTTCGAGGAGGAAGAGGAGGAGGCGAAGGGGAGAAAGAGGTTCCATCGCCTTCAACATTACTGTCAATTACGCGAAAGTGTCGGTGTCGGCCGGAGCTTTTAGAGTCTTCACCTCTGACAAATAATGGCTGGAGAAATATTCCAAAGTTCCTCATTAGTGGGTCAATCTCCGAGGGCCGCTGCCGGTCTATCGCAGACGCCAATCAGGAAAATCAATAGAAATCATGAAAGATGCATGTTAGGAAGGTCGTTCCCTGTCTCTATGGGCTATACCAGGTACACCTTTATGCAGAAAGTAATGCACAATTAGATTCAAAGAGCCACAGGATTTGCCCTTTTTTATTATTGGTTTCTTTTTTATGAGCTAATAATTTTTGTAATTTAATTGTGTTCTCTAATATAGCGATGATATTTATTGGTATGAAACAATGTTGGTGATGATCAATATTGTTACAAAAGTTGAATGTAACACTTCCACAATGATTATATTATCCAGAGTAATTTAGATATATTGATTATTATTATTATTATTATTATTATTATTATTATTATTGTTGTTGTGGTTATTATTATTATTATTACTATTATTATTATTATTATTATTATTGCTTATTTTTTAGTTATGACCTATTCTTATACTTCACTTAAGTTGGTTTTATAAATGGTAATAGTAACATTGTTTATACTGTTTATAAACAAGTATTGAGATCATAGAGATTGAGAAATGGAAGTTTTGAAATAATTTTCTAGTTCATACAAATGTGTAAGTTCCCTATGAGGACATACTCTGTTTCACATTTATACTGCCATATACTTAAAAGTTTCCTTTCAAATTATTTGATTGAAAGCGTCGATTTTTTTGCGGGGGTCATTTTTTTTCTTTTTAAAGATGGCAACATAACTTAGAAATTAAGTCTGGATCATTGGATATTAATAGTAATACAATATAAACAATATTGACAATATGAATAGGAGTGCTGCTTATGCAATTGATTTTATGGTAACTACATTAAATGCAGGATAAAACACCGATGATGTGATAACGATAAGAGCAACAACATTACTAAAAATTATTTATTACCAACACTGTGTTATCAATCTCCATATTTGCATATGAACTTTAGTAGAACCTTAAACGTAAACTATAACTGCGACAGAAATTGAACAATAAATCTATCTAGAATTGAGATATAAAAATCTCCTGAATTATACAGTCGGTCGATCATTCGATTGAAGTAAACTTCGACAATAAACTTTCCCGTTTTGGTTTTCATGTTGATGCTTGTTACGTGTTTTTATAACTAGTGTTTGTTGAACGAAAAAATAGATTTGGTTTAAATAGCTATTCATTGAATATTGATTTTTTAATCACATGTGAATTACTATTACATTTTCCTATTTTCTGCATTGTTGCTCATTCATTGGTGAGTTATGATGCTTTAATTGAAAACTAAAAAGGAGAAGCAAAAAAATCAAACTAACATTTGCTGGAGGTGGTTTTTTTTTCTATGATTTTTGGTGCTTATACTACTGAGGCATGTATTAGGGATGAAAAATTCCTGCTTTAGCCCTTTTCACCAGTTTTTAAGAGTTTATTCGAATATGAACAATAGAGGAGCTGAAATGATGAAATTGTTTTCAATACTGATTGGTTAAAGTAAAAATATATCTGAAGGACTAACTTGACTCGTAAAACTATTTTGCGAAAATTGTATAATCTGTTACTAGAAAAATTTGGAGGTCACTTGTCAGGTCGAGCAAAACCCACCCATGTTTGCTATTATTGTCCCACAAGAAAATAGTGATCGAAACCAGGGAATTGAGTGGACTTTTGACTGGCACAAGGGAGTTCTTGAAATATACAATGCATTGAGCATTATCCCCAGGTGTTTATGAAGAATTTACTGCTTTATGACTCCAGCTCTGTAGGAGTCAACTTTGACCCATGGGCTGGTGAATCTCCTTGCTTTAAGAGAATAATAAATATTTCCTTATGAAAATAGTCGGGAATATGGTACACAATAGGTTATTGATGCTGAGCGGAGTTCCTTTACTACAGGACACTTTTCTTAGACATTCATTAAAGGAATTAAGAAAAAAAAAATGTTTCAATCTCATTTTTCCACAAGTTACAATCAACCTATAAACTGACGGCATGTCAGTTTATAGGTTGATTGTAACTTGTGGAAAAATGAGATTGAACTAATAAGGGGTGAAAGAAGGGTTCCGTACTTCACTCGTATAAAGCAAAAGTAAACCTTCTTTAAAATCCTTTTTAAATTTATTCCACGGTTTTTGGATATATGTTAGATACTTAAGAGGATTAGGTGTTGAAATACTATTTGTGGTTACTAATAAAAGTATATTAGTTCTGATTGCAATTGATAATTAGCAAAAACCTTAAAACGAAGATAAAGTTTTTACCAGGTGCCCAATGTTAAAAACATCATTTGTTACTATATAGTTCCATCTCGATTCTTCTTGAACCGCATTATGAAAGCACCCAGCAAATATCCTGCATTTCAAAGTAGTGTTTCTTAGTAGGATATTCTTGAATTATATTGGAGTAGTATTTTAGATTTACTACTAAGTAAGAGGTATGTGACCTGAAAGAAAAAATATCTTCATTGGTCCCAGTTCCTTATTCTGCTACACTGCTCAATTTTGATAGCCATTATGTTTATCAATGAGGAGACCATCACTCGTAATCGGAAATTTCTACCCATCCTTTCACAATCAAACATCTATTTTCCTTCATTAAGAAACCTTTTTATTACTTCTTTTGGATTATGCCTTTTACCTTTCCTCTTCGCTTCTCTTAAGGCGTAGCTGGTTTCTTTGACTTTTATTTGAATTTAGGCACACTTTTTTTTATCAATTGATAAATAGCCTAAAACATTTTTATGCTGAAACATATAAGGTGATACAACAGGATCAATAGACCTGTCAAATGCTTATCATTAAAGAGTAAAAGGATTTTATCAACATATATATATATATATATATATATATATATATATATATATATATATATATATATATATATATATATATATATATTACTATGCCGTTAAAGAATGTACATGAGCAATATCCTTTATTCCCGTAATTCAAGTTTCACATATTTTCTTCAGCAATGACATTGATGTCAGTTTGATATTTTTTCTGTAACTTAGTTTAACTTAAACAATAATTGCATTATGGGGATCACCAATGTCTCCATGATTTCTGACTGCCTGTTATTTTTCATTTTAGTGATTTGTTTGATTTTATAACATTTATTCTTTCAACATTCTCATTTCAATTTTCCTTCGTGTTGGGTTTTCAGTCCAGATTTTCAACCCTCCTCCTGCACTCCAACCACACCTTATCCAAAGCTGCTTATGGTAGGAATAAGCCTGTCCGAAAGGAAGGCGGCTCCGTCAGGCTTCACTAACGATGGTTGGAAATCACGCAATTTTGCCTGACGGGTCTCAACGCCCTTTTTGTTTCACCTTTTGAATTTTTGTTCTTACGTCGAAGAGACGTAATGGCTCATGTCGTCGTTGCACCGTCTTTTTTTTCTTTTAAGGGGGAAAACAACTTGCGATATTTTCCATCGCTGTTGGCAGTTTCTGACTAGTTCGAATGGAGGGCTAATACTATGTAGGTATGTTCATTTGTGTAAGATTTTCTTCAACATGGCAGATATGGCTGTTACAGGGAACACATATTTGTACATTGTATAGCTTTCACGTTTAATACTTTAATGACAAGCGCCCTTGGAAATCTGGAAGATATAACCAGTATATAAACGTTCAGATTTCATGGTTGTTCTACTGAGAACCGTTCTCGTTTTTTTATATAGTATCTATTGTTAAGAATTAAATCCTTTAGACTGGAACTAGACAGGTATTTTCCCCAAATCCTCATCTCATCTTAGAAAGGGATTGCTCTTGTAGACGATACCTCTTACTCACATCTTAAAATCTTTGAAATTGGTATTATTCCATTGAAATAAAAATTTATTGGATAATTTGTTAAAATTGCAATAAATTTGAATCCGTATCTTCTGCTTGTAAAAATGTATACAATAGTTAAGATATAATCTTAGCATGTAGTTCCACTCATAATGGTATAATTTAAGTGATTTGCAGAATGGAGTTTAGCTTGTATGATACGGTTATTGTGTTTTATATATATATATATATATATATATATATATATATATATATATATATATATATATATATATGTGTGTGTGTGTGTGTATATATGTGTATATACTTATTGTATATACACACACACACACACACACATATATATATATATATATATATATATATATATATATATATATATATATATATATCATCATCTCCTCCTACGCCTATTGACGCAAAGGGCCTCGATTAGATTTCGCCAGTCGTCTCTATCTGAAGCTTTTAATTGAATACTTCTCTATTCATCACCTCCTACTTCGCGCTTCACAGTCTTCAGCCATGTAGGTCTGGGTCTTCCAACTCTTCTAGTGCCTTGTATAGGCACACACACACACACACACACACACATATATATATATATATATATATATATATATATATATATGTGTGTGTCTGTGTGTGTTTGCTTATATGTTTAATATATCATAAAAATAATACTTTATAAACATGTGCAACAGCTTACAGTAACTGTTCATCAAATCAATTACTTGGAGAGTGCATATCATTTAACTTCTTGTCAGAGAGGATTATTATCATTGTGAATTCCTTTGCCACGTCTTGTTGTTTTATTTATACTGAATTATTAAGGAAAAGTACTTGTTTTTTCTTCTTTTTAGTTTTACTTTTAAATCGACTGAACTCCTGAGCGATGTTTCATTTAGTTTCGTATAGCTAGTTTTTGGTTAGCCTCTACAACCGTGACCTCTACTTCAGAAATAAACAATAAATTAGAAAATTCGTTTTTTTAAATCCTACTTTGGATTTACACTGTCAACCGGAAATAACGTAATCCATGCCCACTCGGCCAATCAGCGTTACTGCATAAACTATACACAATGCACATAATATTTAATATATGTATTTAAGATAAGATTTTATTTTAAAACAAACACTAACAAATGCCGAAGGGAGTTGACTGGCTTAGTAAATGACTATCAAAAAACTAAAAAAGTCTGAGAACTATTCCCGCAAAAATGCTTCTTTATTCTTCTCTGAAGGATTGTGAAAAGGGAAGATGTTTTCTCATAAAGTATTCAGGGACGAAGGGGCGTTTTCTGTATGAGGGAGCGATAAGGAGGTACTCGGCTATGATAAATAGTCCGGTAAATAATACATAACTTACTGTTTTGCTGCCAAATATTCCCCAGATGAAAGGCGATAAATAAGTAATGGGTGGACAAGTGTAACCGCTACAGTGGAAGGTGTCGGAGGTCAACTTATTGTTGTATTTGCATATCAAATCTGGATGTTTTGTATTATTGTCTCGGTGTGTGTTAGTGTGAATGTTTGCCTGATGAATGCTGGAAATGTTATTGCAAAATACATAATTCTATGTCAGATGTATGCAACTTTGTTATGAATATTATGCATTACTAGTCTATTTGGAAGTTAGAAATTGGAAGAAAAGTGAGTAATTATGAAAGAAGAAACCCTTGCTTGTGAACATAGGATGTTCACAATTTGCAATTTTTGTGTGTGACTCCAGTTTATTGTATCAAGACAAACATCATTCGTACATTTTGCATATGTAAGCTCTATCTAACGTGATGGTATTTCGCACATTTGCGTTCTATTCTTAATAAGAACTACTTTGAGCCTTAGAGTGCTAGTTAAGTTCTGTACCATGAAACACCACCTAGCTTTTTTATTGTCTCATTGTAAATTTGAAGATATGCCTTTACCTGATTAATTGTTTGATACCCTTAGATTACTCAAATCATTCATGGTGGAATCAACTAATCTAAAATCTTACAAAGCAGCTTTGATCTAAACATCATTGTTTCCCTGAATAAGACTAGAATGACGGTATTTAAAATGCTATGGGATATATTACTGTTTTTTTTTTTTTCCAAAAAAGTTTGCCCCTTACAAAAAGTGTCGAGTGCATAAGCTAAATAACCTATCAATATCTTGTGATTTTAGATATTTGATTTTTTTACATAAGATTTCAGACACGGTTATTAGCTTTTATGGTATACAACTACCATTACTAGCACTAATATGTGTCAGCATTGATGGCTGTTGTTATTGCATACCTACAATAAACGAGTACTGCAGAAGTCAACCTATCACAAAAGATACATGCAGAAAATTGGATTCGATTACAATTTAAAAAGATGAGTATCAACTGGCTGGGCTAAAGGATGAATGGATAGATTGCTGCTGGAAATTTGAATTGAAAGGCACTTTTCTTTCTTTATGACTTCACATTCCTACGGACTTGTAAATATAGTAACGTTATACACATCTGCTCTATCATATGTGAAGCACTTTTAAATCTGTACCCTCCAGCAATAATGAACATTTTCACATACTGTATATCTTTACCTGTAATATAATCAATTGTTCACTTTCTGTGGGGTTAACGTGAACAGTCCTTTGCTCTTTTTATTCATGGAATCCATTCTGGAAATAATGAGTAGAGAATACCTATGGATGGACAGCAAGGCTGTTAATATTCTCATCCCAAGGTCTTTTGATTTCAGCATGCCAGTATTGTCCTAGATTGAAATTGTAAACACAGCTTTGCCTAAAGAGACAGTAATGAAAACATTCTACTTTTGCCTGACTTCTTAATTGTTTTCAGTGATTTTGTGATCAATGGGATAAATGGGAATGCGGTTTTCCTATGTATGCTAATTTCCGTCATTTTCTTAATACAACAATATATTCCTTGCTTCCATCTGTCTGTGTCTTGTGTCCAAGTGTGTTAAGTTGGTAGATTATCTTATTATTAAGTTGAACAAATGATCTGAACACCATTTTGCAAACTCGATGTTCAATTTTAATACGGATACTTAAATGAAAATATAAGGAGATTTATAAGAGAAGAAATTTGGGATGAAATGCAACAATGGAAACAGAATGGATAACATTTAAATTCAAGTGAATACATGTCTGTTCTGTTGTTGAGTGTGATGACAATGGGTAATAATCAACAGAGGGGGAGTAAATAAGGACATTCTCCAAGATAATTACCATTGGCAATGGAAAAAAAGATAAGAAGATTGGGAGGAAATTTTCTTTGTAAAGGTATTTTACACACCTTTTCATTCCCATAGACGTATTGTCGCTTTGTATCTGTTCAGACGTTTGAGTGTTTATATTTACTTGTAAATGTGGCTTTCAGCCAGTTAATTTACAGAAGGAGCGATAGATTCACCTCCTGAAAAAAGGAAATTGCAAGCAAAGAGAGAAGACTGATATGTGCCATAAATGATATTCACACGTTTTTTAATTAGATAGAAGAGATGGTGATCAAAGCACTTTTATATGCAGATTAAAAAAAAAAAAAAACATTTGAAACGACGTAAATAAGTTTGAAGTAACACGCGTATATATGTTCGTGTGTACGTTACCTCGTGCCTCAGGGATACTCCGGAATGAAGTTTCTAGAAAGTACTTATGAGCAGGTTTTGGTTTCGCATCTCTTTGATTCAAATACATTGTTTTCGTTTCTTGTGAAGGCAAAAGAAATACGACCCAGGCGATGCATAAGCGATATAATAAATAATCCCTTTGTCAAGTGCGGAAGGAAGCTTGTGTAACGGGGGTTGTGCGAACTGCGATATTCTTGTTAAAAGTACAAAATAGTTGCAACGTGATATAGCTGATAAATCTAACTCAAGTTCAATGGTTTATTTTACAAAACATAAGAATATATCAACAAGGGTGAAGCCCTGGGTGGGGTTACTCGAGGGGTGGGTGGGTGAGAGATCCTATCCGGAGGTACTTGGTCATCGAAAAAGTTATAAATTGGTGAATGCCACAATTACGCGTAATCTGATAAATAAAGAGATGAAAGAGTCAAGAGGAAAAAGGGAGGATGAGGAGGTGGAGGAGGAGAGTGGTGATGATGGGGTGGATAGAGATAGTGTGTAATAAACTCGGGGAAAATCATATCACGGGTCATCTTGAAGAAAATATGGATGTAAGATGATCTACGGATTGGCTTAAGAAAGTTGTTATAATTTTCGTCTGCATTCAACGATCTCTCTCTCTCTCTCTCTCTCTCTCTCTCTCTCTCTCTCTCTCTCTCTCTCTCTCTCTCTCTCTCTCTCTCTCAAGATTTTAGATTTTTATTTTAAAAACTACCACGATTGAAAAGATTTATTTTTATTGTAATTGTCATAATTATTATTATTATTATTATTATTATTATTATTATTATGGTTATCGGAATTATTATTATTATTATTATTATTATTATTATTATTATTATTATTATTATTATTATTGTAATAGGCGTAGGAAGAGATGATGATGATGATGATGGTGATTATTACAGGAATTTTTCATGTTGTAACGGAAATCAAAATTACTTTCAAAATTACAATTGATACGATGAATGGTTGTTCATATATGTATATTAGATACACATATTCCGTAAATTTTGCATCACTTACATCATGTACCTTTTCATTTTCTTTTCTCCTTTGACTGAAATCAAGATTTCTTCTTGTACCACATGTGATGTTGCCGTATCATTTTCCCTCATAATTTGGCCCTGATTTGCATGTCAGCTCTTCCAGCGATGCTGGAATCCTTGATGCTCCATGGATTCGAAGCTATCTTCTCCCAGTATCTCTCTCTAAGAAATTCGTGCTCGAGAAAGGTTCTCGTCCCTGATGCCTAAACTACTATGAAATTCGTAAAACTCTGAATGGACATTGCAGAATCCAGGATTTCCTTGAGAATCAAAATGTGCATTGATTTTGAGTTGTTATATTCTTAATGGAGTCGACTGGCATTAGTACGAGATACTTCAATATGTCCCATGTTTGGTTTTCATTTCCTTTGTGAATAATTTTGGAGCACACCAGGAATTCTGTGCTACTATGACTATTTTGCTGAGAACGGAGTAAGAGGAATACTTAACAAATTTCCAAGTTTTTTTTTATTATATATTCGTTCTATGACACTTGAAGTTTTCCTAATCATATTAAAAATAGTATCTCTAATTAATGGACATGAAGCTATGTCCAGTAAATAATTCCGCAAGAAATTTCAATTATAAGTAAATAGCTCTAAAATCTCCGTTTGTGAATCTGATTTTTTTTTATAATATGTTAGAGAGAAATATATCCACTTTCTTTATAACGTATGACCATTTTTTTTTTGCCAATTTACCAGCAGTGGAATTTTGCTATTAAGGTAGAGAAACTTTTTACTAGTTAAGACTCCTTTTACGTCAAAAATATTTGTCTTGTCTGTTTAAGATTTAATTTTTTTTTCTTTTTTTTTTTACGTATTTATTAAATCTAATTACCTGATGACCACCTTTATTCTTTTTTAGGAAATATCTATTTACAATGTGCAACAACATTTCATGATTTTGTAGAATACATTTGTTCTAGAATGTTGCGGTTGTAACTCGAATTGCAAGTTATTGTTTAACTTTAGAAATATCCTTGAGAGAATTCTATTTGTTAATTCAACAAAGATTTAAAATTCATCATTGCAGATTACAATAATTTTATTCAAGGAGCATCTAAATTCTCTTTATATGATACCGGCAATTGCTAATGAATGAAATCAATCCTTTAAGAGTATGTCACAGTGAATAACGCTTTAAAAGCTGAAATCATCTGAAATTGACTTTATCACAGAGTAAAACAGGATTCTCCATTTATAGAGAATCATGAACAGCAAACATGTAAACACTTTATAATAATGTAACTTATAAATAAAATGTATCTATAAAAAAAAATTTCAAAAGCTCAAAAGATTCTTGTCGAAAAAACTCTCTCTCTCTCTCTCTCTCTCTCTCTCTCTCTCTCTCTCTCTCTCTCTGCATGAGTGATTTGTGGTCTCCTTTTCCCATCATATTTTGTCCTTCCATCAGCATAAAATGGAGCCGAAAAAGATACGATTGTTAATGCACATCAGTGAAAGAAAAATATTCCCTTGAAAACTGACCTTTAGAATCTGATCTCGAAGGCAACTGCTTTTCCAGTAACTCCGGATAAAAATCCTGTTGAATTTTACTCATATCTATAATCTGAGGTCAGAAAGGTTATTCATAAATTTCATTTTCGTATTAGCCTTTTTTCACCGACTTTAAAAAGTTGTGGTTTTAAAACAGTAAACCTGAAGCCATCCTCTCTCTCTCTCTCTCTCTCTCTCTCTCTCTCTCTCTCTCTCTCTCTCTCTCTCTCTCTCTCTCTCTCTCTCTCTCTCTCTCTCTCTGTATATGTACTGTATATGTATATGTATATATATAATTAATTAATTTTCGAAGTTTTTAATCTGTTTTGTCATGACTCTAGGAAATAAGGCAAATTTGTTTAATACCGGGGCACTCTGGCAGTACTTGTACCAACTCTATTCCAGAATTCATGTTCTCGATGTTGGACTTAACATTAGACCATCCTTGTGTTACTACGGGCTCTGACTCCCTTGAGTACCTTGTAAATGAAATTTTACATCGTTAGAGTATATTACGTATTTTTATCTTTTTTATTTTTAAATTATATTATTATACCTAAGAAACTCCGTATGATCCGTGGGTAGGCCTGCTAATTAACTCAGACTTTTCAGGTTCCACTCCTCTATCTATCCACCTCTTTTTATCTATATTACATTATCTTGTTTTATAATTCCTCTTTTATTATTATTTCTCTTCTTACGTGTTGTGTTGTTTATTAAGATAATTAGCTTGTAGGTACCAGCCACACGTTGAGATACTACCGCTAGAGAATTATTGTGTCCTTTGACTGTCCATGCAGTACTACATTGGATCTCTCTCTCTGGTAACGCCTCATTTTAACTTTGCATACACATAAACCGAATAATCTGGCCTATTCTTTCCACATTTTCCTCTTTCCTCATACACCCGAGAGCGCTAAGTTAACCAAAAATTCTTCTTCGCTCAAGGGGTTAACTACTGATCTGTCATTGTCCAGTGGCTACTTTCCACGTGGTAAGGGTAGAAGAGACTCTTTAGCTATGGGAAGCATTTCTTCTTTGAGAAGGACTCTCCGAAATCAAACTGTTGTTCTCTAGTCTTGGGTTGTGCCTTAGCATCTGTACCACGGTCTTTCACTGTCTTGAGATAGAGTTCTCTTGCTTGAGGGTACTCTCGGGCACACTATACTATCTTATTTCTCTTTTAAATGTTTTTTTTTTTAATAGTTTATAAATGAATGATTTCTTTTAATGATTTTACTGATCTTAAAATATTTTATTTTGATTGTTCATTATTTCTCACGTAGTTTATTTATTTCCTTATTACCTTTCCTTACTGGGCTACTTTCCCTGTTGGAGCCCATAAATTTATAGCAAGTAATGATAATAATAATAATAATAATAATAATAGTCATTGACAGAGAGAGAGAGAGAGAGAGAGAGAGAGAGAGAGAGAGAGAGAGAGAGAGAGAGAGAGTAACAATAAAATCAGAAACTATCTGTAGTAATAGTGAAAGTATTGGAAACAATAACTGAGTTTACAGTGTTAAAAAAAATAAAGAGATTTTGTCTCTGAAAGTTGCTTTCTTAAACCTCTTGAAATTGAATTATTTGTAGCAAGTCACGAAGAGAGCAGTAGAAGAATTCTGTTTTTTTCTGTATCTGCATATTGACAGACATAAACAAACACACAGCCCGCCAATATAGAAGAAATCAAACTACATAACTTAAATTCCGTTAATCCAATATCGTAGGTATGCTACTCATATTTACCACATTGGTGGGTTTGTCATACCAACTGTGTATTCTCTATCTCATCTATATCTAGAAATAGATTTCAAAGTTATATTCTTGTTTGAAAGGTTATAGCCAAATTTGAATTCATTAAGATATGTAGATTTTTATTATGAACTTAACTTTAACCCCACTCGGCACGCCAGCACCATGTTAAAAGTGTTCTCAATAGATTTGAAGAGCACCTTATATCATATAGTTCAAAAGGTATGACCATGGTTTGAGTTTCCATTCACATTTGATCTTTGATATAAGTTTAACTTTGGCCACTTTTTGGCCAACAGCTTCCTTTGAGCATTTTGCATAGCATTTATGGAATCTATCTTGTATTGTTGAACATTGTGGCCTAAGTGTGGCCTTTTGACATCTAAAAATTAAATTAACCTTTTAGCATTATTAATAGATTATCCCTGTTAGACGATATGGTGTGGTTCAAATTATTGTATGACTTTTCACTTTTGATTTTGATATTTACTCTGACCTCATACAGCACATTAGCATCACAAGATTATTATTCTGGTCAGAAATGAAGTCTCGCTCGTATAGTCCTGATATAGATTCGTATGTGTTTAAGAGCTATGGATGTTGACCTAGCAAATGCCGTTGGCATCATTAGTTGAATATTCTCGCTAATAGTCAGTTTCTATATCGAATAATTGAAATGTTATGGCCAAGGATAAATTTAATTTTGACATTTGACCCCTGAAAATTCAAGTTACAATTTGATCAGTTACGTAAACTTAATAAATTTTGATCAATCGGAAGAGTCATCTTTGTGACAGTTTCAAAAATATTATTTCTAAACTCTGTGTAGTCCTGTCAACAAACAAACGAATCAGACCCAAAATGCGACCTCCTTGTATATAATAGCAATCTTTGATAAAACGTTTATAGGGGAATTGGTGGAAAAACTATAGTATGTATTTTAAGACGTCAGGATCAATACGGCTTATCTGTCAATCAAAAGTCAAATTTTGAATAAAATGTATTTTATAAATTAAGTACTGGGATTTTTTTTTCAGTTTATGTAAAAACTGACCTATTGCACAATCATGCCACTTCTCACTGGGATAAAAGTAAAGTGTGAAACCGGGTAGTCTTTGTCTCAAATCATATTGTGATCAGGTAAGGTACATTACTATTTATCTAAGATGAGGAAATCTTAGTTTGTGCCCCTTGGCTGAGAGTAATAAGACAAAGAAAAGTTTCATCCACAATGATTAAGTTAAACATCCAAGTTGGGAAGTTTTGCTCTCACTTAATTGATATATCTAACGCATCACTTTTAGGAAACTATGATATAGCGTCATTTCCATTAATAGTTATCTAAACTACACTTAATCTGAGGCTTATGAATGCAAGATTATTGAATGATATCCTTATTTTTTTATGATTGGGGAAATTTGGTTAGAACAAAATTATTTACACCATTTTGTTGCGTGGATCATCACCGTTATTCCTGCAAAGAGGTTAGGCTTAGTACATGTTTTGATGTGCGTAAAGTTTACATTCTAAAGGATATATGTAGTCTTAAAATGTTGGATATCCTTTTTACTAGTTTTCTTTAGGTATTATCTGTATTGTAATGAAGGTTTCAGATAACGCAAGATGTTTCTTTTCTTCAAATCAACTGTTCAGGGAACTCCAAATTATGTAACCCGAACTCTCTTTAGTCTCCTTGCGCAAGAATCTATGGATGAGGAAGACCAAAACCTAATTGCAATTGAGAAACCTCTTTGCTCCTTGAATCTTAGGATGAGCGCCATCTCCCTTGTCTATTCATCCTTTATTACAACTGGATCAAGATGTCAAGTGACATCTCTCACGACACTCACTCCAAAACAACACAATGGATGCTACTGTGCCCTTCCCCCACAATTTGGTTGTGTCAATTAAAGCCTGTTAAATAGAAATGCTGATCAGTCTCGTCTTTGGTCTTAAGAAATATAAGCACTCGCCAGATAGTCCCACCCGGATCAAGGTTCAGGGAGTACCCTAGTGGGGGAAGGGGGGTGATAGTAAGATGAGAGGAAGAAGAAAGAAGTCTACTACTACTTCTCTTTTTAGAAGAAGAAGAAGAGGCTGGAGAGGTTACATTAACGATTTTCCTCAAGAGTCCTGATCTCTGACACTGAAAGATTGTCGATGAATGAATAGATCCTATAGAGAACCCTGGAACAGATTCTTGAAGAGTCCCAACGACATAAGAGCCCTTGTCAATCGTTTTCATAAGTGCTTAACTGTTAGACGAACCCTCTCCCATCTTGAAAAACAAATGACAATCACGTGGAAACAAAAGTGAATCGAGAAGCGCGATGCTTCATGGCGATAGACCACGTTCTTTGGACCCCAGTCTCTCTTCCTCTTCTCTTCGCGATAAGAAGATAGCAAGGTCAAAAAATGATTTAACCCTCTGGAGAATACAGCGGAACGGATGTAACTAAAAAAAGCGACTCTTGAACTTTCAACTAAAGGGTCATTTTATAAGGAGAATAATGATCTTCAAATTTCAATCATAAGACCAGTGTCGCTGAGTATCAGATCATCGTTTTATATATATATATATATATATATATATATATATATATATATATACATACATATATATATATATATATATAATGTATATATATAGTATATATATAACGTGTGTGTGTATGTTTGTTTATGTGTTCGTATGTTATCTATATACAGATATATGTGTAATTATTTATGTTTTATTTGTTCTTGTGTACATTTAACTTTATGAATTAGTATATGCAATCTCATTGATAGAATATTAACGTAAATGTAAAATTTTACAGTAACAATTATTTACATATCTTACTGTTTGATGCGAGCGTCCTGTCTACCTTGGTATAAGGACAATAATGGTCCTCAGAAATAAAAAGGTGATTTTTCACGTCGCTGATTATTTACTTATATCTGAAAGAAAAAATTATTAAATCTTTTATAATTGATGTAAAATCTTTAATTGATATTATAATCCGTCATAAAATAAGATCTGTTTTTCATTCCAAATGCCTAACTACTGAACCCTATGCAATGTTTCTCTTCTAAATAAATACCATTTAGTTTTACCGTCGATAGACAAGAAACCAATCCACTGATATATAAGGAAAAGTAAAAAGGGGGAACTATTTATTCAGTATTGGAAAAAAATTGTAAAAAATATATTTATTTTAAATGCAGAGAATGATTTAATAGCTAGATTATTATTATTATTATTATTATTATTATTATTATTATTATTATTATTATTATTATTATTATTAACGGTCCAGAGGAAAAGGTAGACGACTCTAAACAGGATTGAAAACTCCAGGCATTTGAAACTTAAAAACGGTATTCTACCGCGAACACAAGAATCCGTGTTTAGACGTCGTTGCATGATGTCCGCTGTCCTGTACAGTCACTTTTTATTCCTTTTCTGTGTAACTTCACGAGCTTTCCTTGCAGGTTACTGCTTAACTCATGGGAAGCTATTATATTGATAGACGTATTGCTTGTCATAATTTGCATGATATAACTTTAATGATTTTTATTTATACATATTTTTGCCAACGTTTTCATTCTATTTTACTTATACTGTATAGTTATTCAAATTTATGTTTTTCAACTTCTGGTTCTTATATTTCTTTTTGATAAGCATTCCCTTCTGTGACGTTTATAATTTGTTCTATCGATATGTATATGAATATTATCAATAATGATTACCGTAATGTACTTTACATAACTGCTCGTCTACATCGTCCCTCGAATATCGATCAGTTTCTTGTTCCATTAGCATCTTTCAAGGTATGCGTTGGAATGCATTGGAAGTTCATTATGCAGAAAATGTGTGTGTGCTTACAATGAGAGAGAGAGAGAGAGAGAGAGAGAGAGAGAGAGAGAGAGAGAGAGAGATTGTGCTCAGAATATCATAAGGGGAATTGATTGTGCTACGTTCCTATTCGTTTCTAACCTGCATTTACATTATTTCAAGATAAGTCTTAAGAAAACAACACTAAAATGTTAGGTAACACCTCAGATATTTTTTTTCTCAAGAGATATAAACCAGAAGATCTTTTTATTATCGTGTTAGTTTGTCACATAAAGTAATGGAATATGCATTCCTCAAATAATGATCTAAAGAGAAGAGTTGTTTGTAAAGAGTGTTTTGCAAATAATTATGGGTAAATCTATTCAATAAGAAAAAAATTACACTTGCTCCCAATATATGTTTGTATAAACACATAAACCCACACACATACGCGAACGCACACACACACACACACTGTATACTCAAGTTGTCCGGAGATGCTGGTTTCTACTCATGGACGTTATAAAGATAGTCTAGTTATTACAAACATTATATATATATATATATATATATATATATGTATATATATATATATATATATATGATAATTTTGCATATTCAAACGTGTTTATACATAGATTCATATAGGCCAAAAATACGTCTAATATTGATATCTCTCCGCCTGGGGATCCGAGACCCAAGGGGTAATTAACTTTATGATAATAGCATCTTGTTGGCCGTGGATTCGATAGCGGTCCAAAGAAACCAAAGTTGCAGTGTATGTGTGTGGGAGGGGTTGCTCTGTAAATATTGTGACACAAATATTTAATAATGTCAAAATCACCCTACTAAGGGAATAACATATTCAAAGAGAATTTAAATGTTATAAATAATTAGTGCATCTATTCGAGCCAGAATTCTAACCTACGCGTCTGATCTAATACAAAACTAGGAACCAGAGTTAATCAACTGAAAACTAGTTTTATATTGATTCTGAAGCTTAACCTTGACTCCAAGCTCAAGCAGATGTACATGTCACACACGAATACCCCAAAAAATGTCACAGGGTATGAAACTAACCCCATCCTTCCCATGGACATGAGAAACTAGAAAGGTGGACTCTTGAGGCCATCCCCTTTAAAGAGAAACAGGAATGTATCTAAGTATTTCGTATATATATATATATATATATATACATATATATATACATACACATATATATATATATATATATATATATATATATATATATGTATATATGTATTGTAATGCAATATAGCATGAGGAAAAACTCCTGTGTCGTAGACAATATTAGATAAACGTCATTATTTGATTGCATTTTAATCCTAGTTATATTGCTTAAAGTGTTTTATTCAACTTTATTTAATGTAAAAAGAGTCAATAGTAAATAATCATAAATCACTGGATGGTATTTTTTGAGATCGTCACGCTTTGTAAACATAAACCAGAGAGAGAGAGAGAGAGAGAGAGAGAGAGAGAGAGAGAGATTAGATGATCTTTTACCGAAAGAAAGAAAAAAAGGAAGGAAAGAAATCTTCCCAGATATATTCACGTCCGAAAGGAATTTGGTGGTCGAATGGACTGAAATGTTTGTGTGCATTCCAACCCTTAATATAATTCAGTCCCTTTAAATGACGTGTCCGAAGGCTGCCACCTTCCTTTGGTGCCCATATAAAGTAACCTGATTCTCTTTTGAGACCGCCGTCTTCCCAGACGATGTTCAATAGACGTTTTCTTTGAGAGGCATTCAAGCACTTGTTACCTCGTTCGAATGTAACACTGTTACGTTGTGTTCTTTGTGTCTACATGAAGTACAGAATTCCGAATCATGCTTTTAGAAATATAGATTAAAGACTAATGAAATCACCTTTACTTGCATTGAAATTTTAATATATATTGGGTAATATATAGCTCGAAATAGTCGATGGCAATAGCAACAGATTAAGTACAAGTGAAGCAATTCCTTCCAATTTTGGGAACTGTACAAAGTAAACGACAAAGGAAAGGGCTGGTTCTCTAGTTACCAACCCTTTTATAAAGCTCGCCATTCACGGATTCTTAAACACTCTGATTTCAAGCATTTCAAGGTTACTCTCTCTCTCTCTCTCTCTCTCTCTCTCTCTCTCTCTCTCTCTCTCATACATATATGCCTGTACCCATTCTTAAAGATGTGTATGCACAAACGGAAACACACTTCTGATGGTGATTATATATACATATACAGACACAAAAATATGTATGTCTGTTTGTTAAACCAATATGAATGTATGAATACATATGCGTAAAGAAAAATATCGATTTTATAATAACAGATATATTCTTTTAGGCTTGCAAAAAGAATGCTATATTCTGAAGGCCTGTCCGGGATGTTTAAAAAAAATAAAAGTGAAATGCTATTATGCTGGCTCTTAGTACCGTAGAACTTATAAAGATCTATGAACCTGATTTTTACCTTATTTCTTGATATAAATTACGTTATGTATAGTTTTTCTTGTCTTCATATGAAATTAGCAGCTAGAGAAATGACCAGGTGGTATATATTGTTGATAGTTTGTATACGTTTTTATCAGTCACTTCTGGGTCTATATAGCATTCCTCTCACCTTCGTATGGCTACCTATAGTTATCGTACCGAAGAATATTTTGAAATTACGGGACAATATTTCCTCGTCCATGACATTTATCCTAAATCCATCATCTGTATAGATGTATCGTGTTTTTTTTTTTTTTTTTTTTTTTTTTTTGCGCATTATTGCGTTATCTAGAGAATTAAGCTTCCCTAGAGAGGCAAAGTTTTGTGATAGACTGTTGTCAAGATCCCAAGTCATTTTGCTGACTGTAACTCATCTCAAGAAACACGAAGGCAGCATACAATTGGACTTCAAATTATTTTAGGAACATTTGCAACTCCAGTGATTGAAGCTCTCTTGCTTAACATACAATACCAAACTAGGAATATTGTATAATAAATGAAATATTAGAGTAATATCTGTAGAAGTCATACACATGTTACTTTAAACTTGGGAAGCGATTGTTACTGCTATTTTATACATTAAAACTTACGAAGTCTTTTCAATGTCCCCATTCTTTAGATGATTAAAACGGAAGACGTTTGAGGGTCCAATTGCTGTAATGACCACTGTATCGTAAGATCAGTGGGTAGGTAAATCAACTTTCAAGTCCTATCATGCCAACTGTATGAAGGAAGAACTGATGATGCCAGAAATTAATTACACGGAGAAAACAAGTACTTCAAACTAATTGATTAAACACTATAGCAGGCACTGTTTTTTTTATTACGATTACTATTACGTTGAATGTAGTTTAAGAGGAAAAAAAATTAAGATTTATGGAGAATGTATTAGCGGCTTCTTAATTAGCAGATTCCAGTGTACGTCTTAAACGTTTACCCAGTTTTGATTAAGTAGAATAACAAATTTATGTGAGTTTAATCTTAGATGATTTTTCTGCTAACAAGGAGATTAGCACTGATCAGTTGATGTTTATAAAACTTGCTTATAAAACTGACACTTGAGGAGTTAAATATATTTATAAGCCAGCGATCAAAATATAATTCCTTGCATTTTGGTGTAATAAAGACCTCTATCGAAGCTTGATTGGTAAAAATATAAAAATTTCCATGATCTTTTCCTTTCTGTATTTATTTGGCTGAAGTGGAGTCTCAGAAGCGGGTTTTCCTTCTATCCATACATTGTAATGCGATCTCTCTCTCTCTCCTCTCTCTCTCTCTCTCTCTCTCTCTCTGCACGCACGCACTGAGAGTAGAAAAACCTATTTAAGCTTACCATTGCATGTTTTATATTGTTAATGCTTTTAAGTTATTGTTATCTTCAACCTTTATATATAAGCTTACAATGTCGCTTTAATAAACCGTCATGTCCCCGCCCCGTCTTTCCGTTAAGAACTAGTCGCTGCTTGGCACATTGGTGACCCTGGAGTGACCCGGACACCCAGCCTTCTGATCTGGAGTCATTAAAAGAATATGTATTGGATCTTATTTAAAGGATGAAAATGTTTTTTCTCTTTTAGGCAGTTGTGTCCTACGTTTCACCATTCATTGCTAGGGTTGTTAAAAGATACGATATTTTTTATCGACCTTCGTCTTTTATTTCTTGTTTTCAATCAAAGACATAATTAATTAATAATGACATTTCGATAGTTCTAAGGCATTAAATGTTTTATCTCTCTAAGCAAAAGGTATTTCACCTGTTACCGTTTAATTTTAACAAAAGCAACAATCTAAATTATTATGGTTTTTATCTTTTGAAAGTGTTTAATACTACTTTTAAATTGATGCAAAGTCCACAAAAAGTTTCTTGAGGAATGGGAACTTTTTGTCCATCATTCCATAGTAGAGGAAAGGTATCTGGTTATCTGTCTTGAAGACCGAGGCTTAAAAATTCTTTATTGATATTAGTAGCATGTTAATTGAAAAACCTTTAAAAGTTATTTTTTGCGCGTCATAATTTATTTTCTTCATTAAAGTTGATAGGTTTTTCATAACTATTATGATTTGACTTCATGTTTGAAATGCTCCTGAACATTTATCAAAATTTAAATGTTTACTTTTAGCTTAGCAGTTTACTTTGGTTGAATCGTGATTTTCATTTACCGCCCATTCTATCATTTAATTAAATAAGTGAGTGCTTATTATAAAGATTTTTTTTTTTGTAATACTTTTATAATGGCTGTCATGGCTTAAAGTTTTGTAATCTTATAATATTAGGAAGGTTATTTTTCACATTACATTTTCGATGTTGATTATTAAGCAAATTTCTTTTATATGTTGACACAAAAGTTGGAAAGGAATCGAAAGAAAATAAACAAATACTCAAAGCAGACATGTTAATGCTGAATTGTTTTCAATTCATGATATAATATTGATAAAAAATAAAAGTAAGAAGGAATATTATTTCAAGAATTGCTGTGTAGGCTAAGGACACGATATATTTTTGTCCTTCTTTTCCGGAGTGAATTTCTCCCTTGCAACACAAAATACTTTTATATATACAAGCAAACTTTTTTATGCAAACTTTCTCTCTCTCTCTCTCTCTCTCTCTCTCTCTCTCTCTCAATATATATATATATATACACACACATACATATATATATATATATATATATACACACACATACATATATATATATATATATATATGTATATATATATATATATATATTAATATTTGCCATTATTAAATCCCCCATCCGCCTTTCTATTCATCTAAATATCTTCCTGTCCCCGTCCATCCTGGTTTCCTCCTCGGCTGGAAATTTGTCGGATGCTATCGCTGTCATCTCAGTCATCTCATATAGACGATAGGTCACCTCACTTCACCTCTGTCGCGGCTTCGTCGTTGTGTCTTGGATGCCGATCTAAATGCCAAATGGCCGATAAGATTCCGCATACTGATGGCCGGATCGGGCAGGGAATATTAATGGGGGCTTATGCTGCTGTGTCCTGAGTGAATCAACTGAAGGGATTATTAGAGAGCCGATCTAGACGACGAGATAATTAAGAACTCTTTAATATTTAGGCGTTAATGCGTGTAAATGTGGCAATGAAAAAATATTTACAATTGATCCTCATTTTCTTTTCTCAGAGAGAGAGAGAGAGAGAGAGAGAGAGAGAGAGAGAGAGAGAGATTTCTACAGAAAGGAAAAGCCTATTCGATAAACACTTTTTATGAAATATTACTTATCGTACCAATTCTTTCTCAGTAGGTTCTTGGTGTAACGTCAATTTAGTTTTTATTGGAAGTTCTTTTCCTTCTTATTGGTACATTTTACAAAGGCACGATGATAGGCTAACGATCCTCAAACAGAATCTTTGTAATCCCACTAAAATATAATCACCATGTCATAAGGACCAAATATACCTCTTTTATACCCTTGTCATTTAAACTTTTTAAAATTTTCGTGTGCCTATATTTTTTGATAAATTGCATAATAGTTGGAAATTCCAGCTATTACATTTTTATTATCCTTTTACATAACATAATTCGTGTTATTATAGCAAAACGTAATGCCTAAATTTACCTAGCATAGCTCGTCTCTTTTATGCATGTTTTGCTGCATTTAGCACTGTCTCATTTTCTGACATCCATTCATTTAGCTGTCATCATTTTGTGATGTGATTTAAAATTCTCTCATTTAAGACGAAGCTATAGAAAAGCAACCACACGTAAAATACGATTACGATCTTAAAGATGGCATCTCAATTTTTATTGCATTATAAATGAAAATTTTCGATGAAAACTAATCAGCGACTAAAATGAAATAGAATTATTATGGAGAACTTAACGTTCACAAATTTTGAATATCAGTCTACAGTTACAGTAAAAGATATATATATATATATATATATATATATACATATATATATATACATATATACATATATATATATTAATATATATATATATCCTTACTGTGGGAGATCTTTTGTTGGAATATGATATTACCATATTATCAATAATTGTTCCATAAATTTTCATTAACACTATTATTTATCTCTTGACAGTATGTTATAATGTTTTACTGATAATGTAAAATTGGTATAAAAAAAGATTAAAACCTAGTCACCGGTATCATCACCGCTAATAATTTATTCTAATCGCATTATCTTGATAATTATTATTTTTGAAGTGTTTAAAAGACAGAATACAGTATTTAACACACAGGTGAATTTTTCATATCAGAAAGGTTTTATATAAAGCATAAAAGATTGAACGTGTACATGCATACTTAGACAGTATTCTTCCATTGATAGATACATCAGTTGATAGAAGTTAAACACCAAAGCTCCACAAAAATAATATAGCACAATCGTATTAATATTTAAGAAAATCTTCAGTGTATTCTATTATCTTTAAGGTCATACCTCTTTATGGCCCTCCTATACTTATAAATTATATTTGTACCTTAAATTTTAAGGAATGTGAACCAAAATAATCGGTACAAATGACAGACGTTATGGCCTTTCATCCGTCGTGAATTGGCAATCAAAGTTGGTAATATAGACTCCTGCATGGCTGTCTATAATATCACATTCATCTGATATCCAGGTCTCATAGTAATGCTATTGGAAATGTTTCTAAATGAGATATTTCTTGTCCGTGGTATCTTATTTGTCAGAACAAGAGCTGAATGTATAATGTTATCGTGTACTATTTACCTATTATTCGCAGTTATGTGTCGTTATTCGTCATAAAACGTAAACTACGATGGTTTCAATCATTGTATTTCGATGTTAACCCAGAAATATTTTTAATGTTGTTAGACAGCCGTTATTCTGTAAACCAATGCATAGTAGGCTTGAATAAAATTTTTGCTGTTAGGTCTAGCTTGTCTTTTTACTTTGCACACTTATGAGTTTTATTTGTTACTATTACTGGACGCCTATTTGGTGGTCTCTATTTACTGGTCATTGAAATAATATTTAGGCCTTGGAAAGACGTTTTCCTGCTTTGCTCATTTCAATTAAATTTCTAATGGATTATCAGGTATGGTTTTATAAAAAATTAATAATTTCCACAAATTACATAAAAGTTTTGTAAGAAATGAAGAGCTAAATAACTTATAGGTTGGAACTTTATTGAGAACAATGAAGATATCGAATTGAAATTCAGGAAATATGGCTTCACATGAGTTGTAATAAGGACTTTACAGTTAATATCAAAAGTTTCTACTTTTGAGAGATGTTTTATTTTTGACAATTTTTTTTTTTTTTTTTGCTAGCCATATTAAAGGGATATTCATCTTACGTCTATTTCCCATTTTACATCTTCCTTCATTTCCTCCATTTTATTTTATTATACATTTATATTATCTTCAAAACACTTGTCACCTAAGCATATCCTTCACCTCTTGAATAATTCATATGATTATCATTACGTATTTAACCCGAAAGTTTTGGTTTTTCATTTTTAGTTTTGTTTGTGGATTTTGGCATTTCTCTAGACTTTGTACCATATCTTACAAAGATGCTAATAGGATCCTGCTAATTGATCTCTGGTTAGGATGCTTACCTCTTGTCGCATTTTGCTCTCAAATAGATTTTCCATCAAACAATTGTTTAGTTTAAATTAATTAGTATCAGCTAGATTCGTGGTGGCTCGGGTATCATTAAACGGATCTTCATAATCAGACTGTTATAAAATGATTTTATGCTGATATTTTGTGGACGTCCATGGATGGAAAAGGTTTTGTCACTGACTTTGGCCCACTGCAGGTGGCGGGGAGTGTGGACGTGAGAGAGCAATCTATCACTGGAATCTCTTCTATCAGTGTTCGAATCCTTAACAATGGTTTAGAGGATCGCTTGGAATTCGGTTACAATCATCGACTGTCTATTGTTTAAGACCGTGGTTTTATGAGCAAGTCAGCTGCCCCTCTAGACCCCTACCAGTCTCCTCTTCTCTTCCTCCTCTTCCTTCTCATCCTCTCCCTCTTCCCTCCCCAACCCTCAGCCTCTTCGACTCCTGTTCGTGATTTTTATCTAAATGTATTAAGATTCTAAGGTGATATTTTATCTATGCAAGTTATTCGCTTTCCCATTGTCCTTTACTTCAGAACTTGCTGGTTCGTCTCGTTGATGACGTCGAAGCTCCAGACGAATATGACTCGAACATTAAGTTTGAATCACTACTTTTAATCTCTCCATCACATCACTTAATTGTTGTTGGTGGAGCCCATAAGGAATCCTCCATCCCCATGAAACGATCATTGTTTATTGCCCTTGTTAATATTCAGATATCTGAGGAGAGGTTTTCCCCTCTCCGCGCTCTCTTGCTTGCATCATTTACGAAATCCATCAAAATGTCATTCCAATTTTTTACTCACAAGTGGCGGCAATTCCTCTTCCACGTGCCTATCATACTTATCTTCTCTACATCCGCCTATCTCCTTATTATCTGGTATTTCATATCCATTCAGTATATATGATCTCTCTCTCTCTCTCTCTCTCTCTCCTCTCTCTCTCTCTCTCTCGTGCTAGATCGGGCTAGTTTGCAATAAACTTTTTTTGAAAATAATATAACACTGATTAGTTTTATATATATATATATATATATATATATATGTATATACATATATATATGTATATATATATTTATATATATATACATTTATATATATATATGTATATATATATATATATATACACAGAGAGAGAGAGAGAGAGAGAGAGAGAGAGAGAGAGACTGGGCTTGAGCACTTAGTGAAAATTCGAGTTAAGAAGTACAGATGCGCAGTATTTTGCTAAACTGGCCTTCAAGAATGAGACTCACACAGACTATATTATTAAGCCGATTTTGATCATGTTATTTGTAGCAGAAGTATGGAGTGCTTTATCTACATCTGCATTTTTCGAATCTTTTAATTGGTCTTTATAAAAAGACTGAAGAGCTCTTGAAGGGTGGTTTTCTCTCTCTCTCTCTCTCTCTCTCTCTCTCTCTCTCTCTCTCTCTCGTCACAGCAGTGGTACTGTTGTATTAGGGCAGAAAACCACCCAATTTTCGATCTTAGAATGTTACCACTTGAGATTGACATTCAAGTAAAGAAATTTCTCACGTTTTTTAGAAGAAAATGTTTTGATTAAAGACAAATGGAATGCTCTTGTATTTTACCTTTCTACTGATACTGTATATTAAAATCATATGAGATATTTTTTCAGCTGAAATTAAATTTTTTCAGTCTTGTCATATTGAAGAAAATAAGCGCAATTTATTTGTTTTACCAAATGCTGTCAATTTGTTAACGCACGCATATTTGAGCTCATCGGCAGTTTTCATCCTGATACAGAATGTTTTACATAATTATATGTATATGACTGCGTGTGGCACGCGATGACGACCCATTAATTATTATTATTATTATTATTATTATTATTATTATTATTATTATTATTATTATTATTAGCTAAGCAACAACCCTATAAGCTCAAGAGCTCCAACAGGGAAAAATAGCCCAGCGAAGAAAGGAAACGAGAAAATGAATAAACTACAAGAGAAGTAATGAAAAATTGAAATGAAATATTTCAAGAACGGTAACAACTTTATAATATATCCATCATATATAAACGATAACACTTGAGAAAAAACAAGAGAAAGAAAAATAACTTACAATAGTGTGCTCGAGTGTACCCTTAAACAGAGAAGTTTACCCCAAGACGTGGAAGACCATGGTACAAAGGCTATGGCGCTAACCGAGACCAGAGAACAATGTTTGATTTAAGGGTGTCCTTCTCCTAGAGGACATGCAAGCCATAGCTAAAGAGTTTCTTCTACCTTTACCAAGAGGAGAGTGTCCTTTGAACAATTAAAGTGCAGTATTCAACACATTGAACGAAAAGGAATTATTTAGTAATCTCAGTGTACGTGGATATAGGAGTATGTAGAAAGAATAAGCTAGATTATTCGGTGTATGTGTAGGCAAAGGAATAGTGAGTCGTAACCAGATATAGAGAGATCTAATATAGTAATGTCTGGCCTGCCAAAGGACCCATAACTCTCTAGCGGTAGTATCCCAACGGGTGGCTGGTGCTATAGGCAACCTACTACTACGAAAATATATGATTAAAATTCAGTTGGAACTCTTATCATAATGAGTCGAAATATTATACACTAAAATGTATGTAGTCAGGAATTATAGGTCGTGATTTCCAAATTGAATGCTGGCCCATTATATTCAGTGTTACGCTGTATTCCTGTTGCTTATCGTATAATCCAATTTTTATTATTCATATATTGATTTATCATTCTGTTATTTAATTTTATTTTTGTTCAGTATTGTTTATCTTTAATTTTTGTTAAGTCGCTTTAAATGATAAATTCCATTGGTAGTAATAATGAGGAAAATTATTCTGCCACTTTATCACTTATCTCTATCATAGACGGGAATTTTAAGAATATTAATGAAGTTGCAAATTGTTCAATTTTTGCAGTGATTGCAATATCAGATAACTGTAAGTAATGCATTAAGTAACACCCCGTTATTTTTATTCCTGTTATATATATGTGTACATACATACATACATCACACACACACACACATATATATATATATATATATATATGTATATATACATACAATATATATATATATATATCTATATATATATATATATATATATATAATATTGAAGGAGCATGTCATGTTCTCGATAGACAATTCCTTATTATGTAATTCTTGGAAGAATACGTGTACCTTTCAGAATCCGGCTGTGTCAACTTTTTGTCCATTCCAGTAGAACGTTATATTTTTTATTTCCATGATAGAGAGAGAGAGAGAGGAGAGAGAGAGAGAGAGAGAGAGAGATGAGAGAGAGAGAGAGAGAGAGAGAGAGAGAGTATATATAACCTACATTAATTCATAAAAATGATAAATTTTTGCTCTTTTGTTTTTTGTATTGAAATTCATTAATCTAAACTAGTTTTGATAAAATTATGGGAATGAAAACTTAATTTAATATTAATGCTATATAGTATATGTAGCTCTTGAACAGTGAGTACACTTAACTAATGATAACAGATAACTATACAGACAGGTAGAAAGTTATTATTGAGAGAGAGGAGAGAGAGAGAGAGAGAGAGAGAGAGAGAGAGAGAGAGAGAGAGGGGGGGGGGGGTGGCCAAGTCTGTGAGCGGCCAGCTCCGAATGCCATCCATAGTGGAAAATCGTGGTCCCTAATTCCTCGTAATGTCCTATGATGTGTGTTACTCATTGGGCAGTGCTAATACCTTGTTAGCAACACTGGGTAGCGTCAATGGCTATGCTAACTGATTGAGTAAAGTTTTTATCAGTCTTTCGAGAGGGTCAGGAATGCCGGATTGCTTTTAGTTTTGTCTTTCTTTTTGTGCGTTAGATAATTTGCAAAGAAAGCTGCGAAGCTACGACGCTTTCCACTTATTTTCATTATAATAATCATCCTTATTATTATTAGATATGTTTTTACTGGGTTGTTTGTATCCAAATCTTATCATCTAATATCCGATTATGCGTTAAAATCATATCTTTATGTGTGAAAGTAATAATGCATTCTCTCATAGTTTTGCCAACATTCGATTAGAACTAATGATTTTAATCTAGAATTCCTGTAACCTAACATCTCTCATGTAGTCATAATTTTTATTTTTTATTTTTTGTAGTGAAGGCAACATTAGGATTTTTTTCTTTTTACGTGGGTAGAATGCGACTATATTGGGATAGTTCCACATTTTGCAATTGTTCTTTCAGTTCATACTTGTTATCAACATACGAAGTACAATGCTTCTTGGCTTTGGTAAAAGGAACAGAACTATCGTCTTTGTTAGGGTGGCAGAGTCCAGATGTGCACACGAATCTTTTACTTCTTTACACACCCTGAATTCACATACGCACACACACATTTGTGTGGGTCCTGCTCAGACTCGACAAGGTTCTTTATTAGCGGTCTTCGAAATTACTCATGAGACTTTAGTGTTAGTAAGTCAGTCTCACCAATTGCTGTCTTGTATATTTGTCAATGCTTGTTACGTACAACCAGAAGAAGCTACAATATTATTTAGCATTTGAAGTCACCTCACATGTCAAATAATTTCAATCCAAATATGAAATCGGTTTACGCCACCCGATATAGATCGATCCAAATTTGGTACCTGTAGCAAGATGACTTTTCAGTAACAGCAAAGTCTTTTTCTGTTTTTATCTCACAGTTCCAAAAATTTGCGGACATTAAAATGATAAGAATCACTTGTTAATTGAATAATAAGGAAGAGGCCATTCCTAATAGAAAATGCTGGTGAATCGAAGCATATTAAAATAATTTTGAAGCTTCATTTGTGGGCTTTGTTTTGTTGGTAACTTAACAGTTGCTAATGTACATGACTACTGAAGGTATGCTGGTTTTTTAAAGCTAAAAATATTCTCATCAAGGCTTACTGGTAAATGTCACCTCCTGGTGAATTAGTGAAAGTCTTCTAACAACCGCCATTCTTAAAGAAATGATTAAATGAACTGTAAAAAGTTTATGACTGAAAATAAAACCTTCTCAAGAGCCAGCATCCGTCATTATTTTTTATTGTTTTTTTTTTTTTTTTTTTTTTTTTTTTTTTTTTTTTTTTCATTTTTTCGTTGATAAAAATCTTATCCGGAGTAATTTTGCATTCATGCTCTCAAATGATTGGAATAACATTTTTTTTTAACCATATTACCGTTCATTACTTATTTTTCACATCACAGAATGTTCAATTCTCAGCTATCAACTTTATTCCTGATATGTTTTTGTATTTCCTACGATTTGTTAATATCTTCGTCCAGTGCCCCTTTTAAAATTCTCGTCTCTCAACTTTCTTCCTTATTTTTTGCCTTTATTACGTAGCCCCGCTCTTTTGTCTATTAATTTTTATTTTTAATTCACCTCCTTACCTTATTTTCTATTAAACCCCCCTTAAACTTCTTCCTCCCCCCCCCCTTGTAGTGGAGTAGTTTCTTCATCCACGTCTTCCTTTCTTTCTCGGGCTGTTTTCGGCATGCGAGAAGAATGCCGGCCTCGCGGTGGTTAAGTGACTTCATAATGTGATTCCGATTATCCATTCTGGAGATTAAATTCACTTCTGGAGAGGTATGTGAGTTTTATATTGTTCGCCCCCAAGTATAATGGCTCACCGATCGTTTTATTGAAGGGGTTGTAATCTAAGTTCTTTGTCCAACATACGATCAATCTAACGATCTGATGTCTAGCATTTTATGATTTAAGATAAAAAGTAGTTAAAAGAAGCTGAAGGCTTTGCGCGCAGCTGAACGTTGGAATGAGGCTCCTTTTTGTTTGTTTGATCATGTAAGATGGCCGCTTCTTCTATATGGGTGACATTTGATGCATCTTTTTTCCTTATGAAATTTGAACGTTCCACAAAATTCTCCCTGCTTTTTATGCGTTAATACGCTTCCCTACGAATATATTTTTTCTCAATAATAGTGACATGTTGGAAGGTGAAACTGATAGAACAAATAAAGGCGCTCGAATAGAGTTGCAAGTTTGGAGAATTAATAATTTTGACATAAAACCTTGAAGGAGAGAGAGAGAGAGAGAGAGAGAGAGAGAGAGAGAGAGAGAGAGAGAGAGAGAGAGAGAGAGAGAGGGAAGGAGAGAGAGAGAGAGAGAGAGAGAGAGAGAGAGAGAGAGAGAGAGAGAGAGAGAGAGAGAGTATGATACTGAAGTAGTACAGTATTATAATGTCACCTGTCAGCAGGTGTTCTAAGAATTACAGGAATATATATATATATATATATATATATATATATATATATATATATGTGCTGTTCTATCTTATATCTCTTCCTCTTTTTTTCAAGTTTTAATAGATTATATGTGAAGAATCTAATTTAATGTTGTCACTCTCTTGAAATGTTTTATTTTTATTTTTTATTCCTTGCTTGTAGATTTTTCATTTAATATTTTCCTTTCCTCACTGGGCTATTTTTCCCTGTTGGAGCCCCTAGGCTTATAGCATCTTGCTTTTCCAACTAGAGTTATAGCATAGCTTGTAATGAGAATGATAATAAAAATTATAATAATAATAATAATAATAATAATAATAATAATAATAATAATAATAATATGTGTTTGACGAAGGAAATTTTTGGTTAACCTACCGTCCACCTTTGGAATATGTTATCAGCTGAAGTTGGTACAATCAAAGTTTAAAGAGAATCTTGGGTGCAATGACTAAGGGCTCAGCTCTCGTTCTTGCTCGATAGGCCTTTGGTCGCTCCCAGCTTACTGCTAGTTCAGAAATTATTATTATTATTATTATTATTATTATTATTATTATTATTATTATTATTATTATTATTATTATCATTACTTGCTAAGCTACAACCCTGGTTGGAAAAGCAAGATGCTATAAACCCAGGGGCTCCTACATGGAAAATAGCCCAGTGAGGAAAGGAAATAAGGAAATAAATAAATGAAGAGAACAAATTAACAATAAATCATTCTAAAAAAAGTAACAACGTCAAAACAGACATGTCATATATAAACTATTAACAACATCAAAAACAAATATGTCATAAATAAACTATAAAAAGACTCATGTCCGCCTTGTCAACAAAAAAGCATTTGCTCCAACTTTGAACTTTTGAAGTTCTACTGATTCAACTACCCGATTAGGAAGATCATTTCACAGTGTAGTATTGAGCCTCATGATGGAGAAGGCCTGGCTATTAGAATTAACTGCCTGCCTAGTATTACGAACAGGATAGAATTGTCCAGGGAGATCTGAATGTAAAGGATGGTCAGAGTTATGAAAAATCTTATGCAACATGCATAATGAACTAATTGAACGACGGTGCCAGAGAATAATATCTAGATCAGGAATAAGAAATTTAATAGACCGTAAGTTTCTGTCCAACAAATTAAGATGAGAATCAGCAGCTGAAGACCAGACAGGAGAACAATACTCAAAACAAGGTAGAATGAAAGAATTAAAACACTTCTTCAGAATAGATTGATCACCGAAAATCTTGAAAGACTTTCTCAATAAGCCTATTTTTTGTGCAATTGAAGAAGACACAGACCTTATATTTTTCTCAAAAGTAAATTTGCTGTCGAGAATCATACCTAAAATTTTGAAAGAGTCATACAAATTTAAAGAAACATTATCAATACTGAGATCCGGATGTTGAGGAGCCACCGTCCTTGACCTACTTACAATCATACTTTGAGTTTTGTTAGGATTCAACTTCATACCCCATAATTTGCACCATGCACTAATTCTAGCTAAATCTCTATTAAGGGATTCAACAACCCCAGATCTACATTCAGGGGATGGAATTGATGCAAAGAGAGTAGCATCATCTGCATATGCAACAAGCTTGTTTTCTACGCCAAACCACATGTCATGTGTGTGTGTGTATATATATATATATATATATATATATATATGTATGTATATATACACATATATATATATATATATATATATATATATATATATATATATATATATATATAATATATATATATATATATATATATATATATCTATCTCATACTGCGATCGAACCCTAGTCTATTCAAGTGAAAGACAAGGAGGTCGCTACCAATCATGCCACCTGAAGTTCTAAAAGAAGTCCTGACCTAAGTGCTAACTGCATTTCAGGATTTACGTGGTGAGACATCAGTCTCATACCAGCGAGTTTTCCCCTACTTCCCAACCCACCTGGTGACACAACTAATTGTTTTTAATTCGAAGTACTTGTCTTTCACTTGAAGAGACTAGGGTTCGAGCCCAGTATGAGATAGAAATTTATTTCTATTTGAGCACGATATTGTGCTGATTTTCAACCCTATTGACTCATTAGGGGTAATTTGAATTAAAAGCAATCAGTTGCGTCACCTGGTGGGTTGGGAAGCAGGTTAAAACTCGCTGGTATGACACTGATGTGTCTGGTGGCATGATTGGTACCGACCTTGTCTTTCACTTTAAGATGCTAGGGTTCAATTCCAGTATGAAAAATTTATTTCTATTTGAGCTCGATAATTTGTTTATTTTCATTTATATATATATATATATATATATATACATATATATATATATATATATATATGTATATATATATATATATATATATATATATATATATATATATATATATATATATATAAACAACGACTGTGTTCTTACCTGTTCCAAAATTCGTTACTAGTTTTTATTAGCTTTTGTTGAGTTTCGATGAGGGGAAACCATAATTATGTCTTACTCGGGATTTTCAGGAACTATAAGAAAAAGGAAACCCAATTTAGCAGATAGCTTTGAGATCTTGAGATCGCAGTGATAATAGCTTGTTATGGTGCTCGCTAATAGTGAGCCCATTATTTGTTTTTTTTCTTGTTTTTTTTCCTTATTCATAATAAATTTTTCCCCGAACTTGGATAGATTAATTCTTTAGGAAATGCAATGAAAATAATTATTCTCTCAAACCATTCTGGATACACTACGTGTAGAGAGAAGGTAGAACCAATCAAGAGGGCTAAGAAATTGGCATTGTTTGGGAGGGGGAGTGTGGGGTGTCAACTGATTAGAGGGATGGATATGGTGAGGAGGATTATTGGTGGAGTGGGATTCGAGGAAGGTGATGCGAGGAATAGAAATTGAAGGAGAAACTTTACTCGATTTACTGTTATACAGTGGGACTAATAAGGTCGAAAGATGGCGTATACGGTTACCGTTGAGTAGCAGCCACACAAATTTTCCACATTATAAAGATAGAATCATGAATACCAGAAACCTTAAAGAAAATTGCGGATACATATCACCGAATGGCCGAACTCATATGAAAATTATTATTATTATTATTATTATTATTATTATTATTATTATTATTGTATCATCATCATCTATACAGTCAATATGTAACTAGTTGAAAAGATGAAAGTCATTCAAGAAGATTATTCCACATTTTTTTTTTACACCGGGAATAATATCGGTTTTGTTCGGGCTTAGTGTTATCAAATTTATAAAAAAGATTTGATGGTCAATATCATAAATAATGTAACATTAGAAGTTTCCTGGTTTCGAAGAAAGTAAAATGAGTATTTCTTCAGGTTATGATCCGATAACTGGCACAACTTCATCATTATTGGAAAACACTTTACTCTAAAGCCAGGCTGACACTTGCACGAATTTGTGGCGCGCATTGTCACGACTCGAGTCGTGAACTGGCGTGAACTCGTCGTGAACTGGCGTGAAGTGTTCGTAAACCCGTCGTGACATCCTAGCATGTCGTGACGAGAATTTTGAAATGTTCAAAATTTTGGTCACGACAAAATTTCGTGACCGGGTCGTGAATTATGCGTGAACTGTTCCTGAACTTGTTGGGACGATGCGGGAAGTGCGCAAACTATGCGCAAACTATGCGTGAACTCGTCGTGAACTTGACGTGCCATTTCGTGTCAATGTGGACAGGTCAGCTGTGATTCTGTTTTTTTTTGGTCAAATTCGTGCCACAAAATGTCACGACTTGCCACGACAAATTCGTGGCAAAAAGTCGTGCAAGTGTCAGGGTACCCCAAGTAATAAGAAATAGTAAAAGTATCAAATCGCTGATTATTAACATAACTGTTAGGGTCTGAAAACATTCAAAAAATTTTCAATTAAATTCTTTGAGAACTGAAACATTCGTGAACTCCATCCAGGAACCCCACATTCCCTTGTAAGAAAATTATCTTTGAAGCATTTGTGCCTCAGAACTTCTATTTGTCATACATTTAGAGATATTGGCAAAACTCTAGATATTAATTGTATGACTTTAATGTCTTATATCGAGCACAATTCTTTTCTCGACAAATAAACAAATTTTTTATGCCTTTGGTTGGATGTTTTAGAATTTATTTGACTTGTAGCACCTTGACCTGAAACACCAGTGGTATAATCCGTAGGGCTGTTGTGTCATCAGTATTACTGAATAGTCGTTGCATCGTTCCTTCGACCTCAAGATGCACTTGCTATATATTTTACACCTTACCTCCGTTCCTGGTTCCATTTTTCATTTTAGCTGTCCAACTTCATCTAACTTTTATTTCATATTGCAGTGCTGACTTTTTCCCAAGAGTTCTTTAGCACTGAATGGTCTCTTAGTCCCCAACACATGGCTAAATTCTTAAATCCAGTCCAGTCTAGTGGCAATCGATATAAGGTCGACATCAACCATTCTAAGTCATTTCTAATAGGTCTCAATAATAATAGAAAGGGCAACTTAACGCCGTCTGTTGTTATAGTTTTAGATCTTTGGTTGTAGCTTAATGGAATAGTTAATGACATTCAGTCCGTAGGTGTAAGTTTGAGTCACTATTACGGTATGATGGATTTTACCAGGGAATACAATCGTACCATCTTCGTTAGCTTATATGTTTTGGGACCCCATTGGGTTTCCTGATGGGTCATCTGTAGCCATTTCCAGGTCCCCCAAGGTCCTAGCTTGGGTGGATAGGGACTTGAGAGCTGGTCATATTTGTATATCAATATACAGTATAGGTTAGGGCTGTAAATTCGAATTTTGTAGAAGTCTGTGACGGGGGTTCAATCCGCAGCCAACCAGTCAGAGAGGCGTACACTTTATTATCCATGTAGACACATAAGGATATGTAATCGACAGATAGGTTTGCTTAAAGCAAATGGGTGTTACAGACTAATACACACACAAACAAAGCCACTGCAATACTTTCTAAAAACATAACAGACTCCTCATACGTCTCGAACTGTTGACCTAACCACTCCAGGACTCCTCACTGCTTGGAGGAATGACGCTGGAGACTGGTACAACACATAAACATACGCTCCCAGGGTCTAAGCAACGTCAATCAGGGCAGCCAATCGGGACTATGGTCTGCCCCCAAAAGCCAAAGCAAAATCATTCAAAAAGAAGACAGCCGTGCTTACCCCATACAAATGGAAAAAAAGCATGTTAATAGAAGAAGATCCAGAACATTTTGCGCTAGTACAATGACTTTCTTCTTGCCTCTGCCGCTTATGAGCGACCTTTATACCTCGACTCCTTTTGACTAGAATTTTACCATCCATATAAGATATCAAGTAAATTCCATAAATATATAATGTGTCTTATACCTTACAAGCCCACCAAGGACTTGTTCATCGTATGTGTGGGTTAGCATCACCTGACTGGTTCAGTTAAAAACCTCTTCCGTGTATAACAGAATGTAGAGGAATGGTGTCCTATATCTTTTAATTTTTGTAATTGTAATAAGAATAAGCAGTACAAACACCGAACTAATACTAAATGTCTTGTCTAGATATTATAACAGCATGTTGGGTATAGCCCTTTCTGGTATTTTGAATATTTTATTTTTTGTATAGAATTCTGCTGATAAGTGCACCTAACATAAAAGGCTACCAAATATCCTTCTTATGTCGCAAACATTCCGTCTTATTCTTACCCCTGTATAATTTTAAGATGCTCACCACTAAATAATTCAAATTTTTCTTCTGATTAGCTGGAGATCTTCTTTCATTCACAAGAATGAATGGATGATTGTGGAATTTAGGCCTAAGGCTGGCCACCAGGGTTTATAATGTTATCCAGAGATGCGTGTCAAAGTGGCCATCGTAATATGATCAGATTTTTGTGCCGGTCTTGGTTATAGGTTTGCAGTTAAAGTTGATGGTTTATGTCCTTCCTGCTCATTCTGGAAAAGGGTTCATCTTTACTTTTTGCATATTTCTTTTTGTAATCTTGCTTACTTGTCATGCTTTTTATAAAGAATTTCTAGTAAAGCAAAAGATTATGTTTAGGAAATCAATTTAGATTATATCAAGTTATATATTAGGAATTAGATACTAAAACGTTTAATTATGAGACTAGCTTAAAAACCAAGGAGCTCATATTAAGAAATAGCGTAAAGGATATTAAATGGTTTTAAAATCTACAATGCTTACCTTTAATGTAACAATTTTGTATAAGAAGAAATTGTTCCTCTGACATTTTTAGTCTGTTTAAGCAAATTTAAGTAAAAGTTACTTCTAATTAAAACAAATTTATGTAGTAATTATAGTTTGATATTAGATGGCTTACGTAATGATGAGAATGCGTCCAATTCATTATTTTGTTGTCCTTTTTTTTTGGTTATACACAATGTATGAGATAACAAAAAAAAAAAAATCATGTAGATGTTGAATCAAGCATCAAATTTGGCACACTTGTTCTGCAAGTCATAATAGTCAAATCTGGCTGGTTGACCTATTGAATATCCTAAGTAGCCGTCAAATTAGCCACCCGAAGTTGATGTTTTGCTTATAAATATTTGCAATTGTTCATATTGCATGATCTAGATATAGATTTCTATGTTTTCAAGGCTACTGAACTAGATTTTAATGTCTATAATGCACGCTGACTTTTTCCCTGAGAATTTACTATTCATAAAGTAAAATTATACATATATTTCAAGATTTTACTGTTTGTAAACACACCAACACTTTTTTCATTAATTTTCTGACTGCAATTCAATTGTAAACAGCATTAGCTCACGGGCTAAACTAGATGAGGGTAGCACACAGTAGGCCTCTGTGTGTTTGCGTACGTATAGCTCCAAAACTTTCTCGAGAATGAAGTTGATAAAGTTCTCGAAGCAGTGATTATCGGGCATTACCAAGGCACATTGGTGGCATCACTGCTGTAAATCTCAGTATGGTGTTTAGTGTCAGCTAAGTAAGAAATGTATGTTGACATTATATTGCAACAACCCCCTAGCATCCCAAATGCTGCACTTTAATGGACAGGACATGCCAGCGCTGGAGAGATGAGCCAAGGATAACAGGGTTTTTGTTATCTAGACGGCGTACAGATAACAGATCGTAGAGGACGTATGATACTGGATGAATGATCAGAGTAGGGATAGAGCATGGTGCAAGAATCTAGTTGTATCCCATACAGAAAAATGTCTATTATACATGTACAGTGTGGAAAATGGATAAACCCTCGGCTCTGAATGCCATACTAACCATGGACATTAGTTTTACTTGAAAATTGAGGAGCACTGATTGGACCGAGTGTTGTCATAATCGGGATGTGAAGAAAGAAGATGTAAAGTCCTCCCAGGCCAATCATCCAAAAGTGGGATTGATGGATATATGAACTTGACAAAGACTATTCCTCTGCGTCACTCACTCAATGCACTGCAAATCAAGTTAGATCCTGCAAGACTTGGCAGAGGTGGTGGGATAGAAGAAACCTTGAGACAAATGAAGGCAGTAGATCATGAGAGTTGCTAGTTTTTAGTTATCAATACAAAGTTAAGCAGAAATGAAATAAAAGATCAGCTCTGTAGGTAACAGTGAGTAGGGCGGTAAAAGTAAGATCCCATGAAATGTTCAAGAAGCTAAAACACAGGAATGTTTATTTTGTGAGACAAAGGGGGTGGATGGAGCTTAGAGAAGCAATGACAATGCAAGTGAATAAGAGAAAAAAATAATGTGCAGAAACACTCTTTGATAAGAAACTCCTTGCCAAACTAAGTACAGGAGATGTCATAGCACAAGAGCTGAAATATCACCCAGCCTATTTGATGGCATTGTTTAACCGAGAGTGAGCCTACCTAAAGGTGCAAGAGGACGAGAAAGAACAGGAGCACTGCAAGGAAGCATATCAATTTGCTTTCTCTAAACTAGTGACCTACATAAGTGAGATGAAAAAAGGCCAATGATGGTGGTGATCCACTTATTTTCAAGCTTGCTGACTAGCCCATGCTTTATATGTAGAGGCTGGAACAGCATGGTGTTGAATTGCCTGATGTTCATGTTATTCTGCTCAAGGACCAGTTACTTTTACACTTAACCGAGCTGCATGCTCATTGCAGAGAGGGAGAAGTTCTGTTGGCCTTTGAAACTAATGTAGATTTCTTAATCTCACAAGCATCCAAGTATGGTGAAGCAATCCTTTAAGCAAAAGCTGAGATAATAACACGAGACATGCTCCATCACAAATCCAATTTCAGCAGCACCTTCCACGACACAGGCCTACAATGGTCTGTACCACCATCATTGCTGTAATTTGTATGCATGATTGAACATGTTGCAGACATCAAATCCCAAATCCATCATGGAGCATTAAAATCTGACCGTTTTATATCACAAATCCTAAAGTACAACTGAATTGCGAAATACGGGCATTCCAAGGACCATGAAACACCTTTTGCATTGTACATCAGCCTGTATGTGTTTGCCAAGACGAGGAAGACACAAATCAATGAAATATTCCTTGGGAATGGGCTCAGCATATCATACAACAGGATCATAGAAATATCAGCAGACCTAGGAGAAGCAATAATAGCACAGTATGTTGAAGCTGGAGTAATCTGTCCCCTGGTGTTGAAAATGCAGTTGTTTACACAGATCATAATCCAACCTTTGATGACACAGCTCAAATATTGTTTCATGATACAAGTTTGTCCATTTTACATCACCCAAGCGCTGAAAATGCTGGCAATGAACACGAGCTCTCAAACTGTAGTCAGAAATGGAAGTAATAAAGTTCCAGAGATCCCAAAAGCATATACCAATATTCAACCAGCATACATCATGCCAAACCCCAATTCTCCTCCAGTAGCAAGCTAATTCTTACCAACACCTCAGTCAATCTTGTCACACTTGAAAGAAGAATATTCTAGGTTGAAGGTAGTCTTCCTCAGTGAGGATTTAGCTGATGTCATAAGCATCTCACGGTCAGCGCACACCATGTAATATTGAGGTACAGCCAATTATTTAAATTGAACATTTCAGCAATGCTGCCTCTGCTACGAGACCAAGCTCACTCTATTGCAATGATGAAGCATTCCATGGCAAATGTCTGTGATATAGTGGCCTTAATGAACCCAGGGCAGACACCTGTCATAGCTGCTGACAAACCATTGTATGCCATGGCCAAACAAATGCAATGAACATGGTCTGAGTATGAAGAGGAGAAATTCGTGTTCATGGTCGGCAGACTTCATATAGAAATGGCTGCACTGTGATCAATAGGAACATTATGTAACAGTGGCTGGACCAGTGCTTTTGAGGAAGCAGAGGTGGCCCTATTTGGTACAGCAGAGTCTTGCCTGTCTGCATCTAGTGACACCAGGACAAGACAAGCACACAAGATCAGTGTATGCAGCTTGTACAAGCTTATGAAAAGGCATACCAGGATTACTGCTCTGAATAGTGTGGCATATCAGAAAAAACATGCGAGGATTTGTGTGAACAATGGAGAAAAGAGAGCCTGCAGTTTCAGTTCTGGAATCTGGTGTTGGACATAGAGCTCACCATATTCACCCTGATTCTCTCCTTCAGAGAAAGTGACTTCAATTTGTACTGTGAAACACTTTCAAAACTGGTGACTTACTTCTTTGCAATTAACAGTGCCAGTTACGCATGATGGATCCCAATTCACCTCGGAAATGTAATGTCTCTTGTTGTCCACAAGTCTTAAAGAGAATGCTCTGTCCAAGTGATCGATTAATCAAATGAGCAAAATAAAGCAGTAATCAAAGGTGATATTGGAGCAATTGAGTAAACAGATGTGTCAGTGCTTCGTAGGTCTAGGGTCGCTGGACCCAAAGTTAGTAGTTTAGCCACAAAGTGACTTTTCAGCACCTTCTCTTTGGAAGACTTTCAAGTCACCTTCCGGTGTATTCAAGAGAGTTCTTCGTCTCAGCTGACCTCGTAACAACTGTCAAACTAACTCTAACTACAGTTTTAGGTCATTATCGGTAAACTTTGGATTCCATAGTTCAGTGGCTGTTTCCATAAACATCTAAGCTATAGAACTATAGCACTTTTAACCTTCAAGCGGTAGGTTTGCTGCTTCTGTCGTAGCCTAGGAGGATTAATACTATTTTTCCTCCAAGGTCGGTGGTAAGTCTTGTTCATTTAGCTTGCCTTTCTTCTCTTATTTTCGTTTGGCATAAACTTTTGTCTTGTCTCCCCTGCTTTCTGTGAGACGCCATTTAAATTTGTTTTAATGTGCATAGTCAAATATGTTTATCTTCAATGTTCTCTCGGCAAGTCTTATCATCGGATAACAAAAAAAAATTTTTGAAAATAGTTAATTGTAAATCTTGATAGATTCGGAGGAAGAATAGGTAAGGTAACCTGCAAAATACATATACAGTACCTAATGGGTTGCCGACGTTCGGTGGAAATTTTGTCTAAAAGAAGTCTTGAGTAGAAAATAAAATGTGTTTGC
>NC_090725.1:83560110-83565110 GCF_036898095.1 Palaemon carinicauda
ATATCCAGTTTCATCGTCAGACTAAGAGAAATGTCATTCGGCTGATAAATATAGTCTGTAGTGTTTTATTTTTATTTATTTTTTTTTTCTGCATATCCAATTTTATTGCCTTGGTCTGCCATTTTACTTTACTTATTTTTTATTATTTTATCTTTGTTGAGGACTATTGTCTTGTATTTCTGTTATCCTTTTCAATACTACCTCATTTTGTATTTCTTTATTCTTACTGTATTATTATCAGTTTTCCGGTTTACATATTAGTAACATTGCTCATTATTATTATTATTATTATTATCATTATTATTATTATTATTATTATTATTATTATTACCACCAAACTTTAGGTCATCTGTTAAATATATTTATTCAATTGTATTATTGTGGTAAATCTCTATTTTATTTTGTATATTTTATAATGTATATATATTTTATATATATATATATATATATATATATATATATATATATATATGTGTGTGTGTGTGTGTGTGTGTATTTATGTATAATAGTGCGTGTTTGTGTGTACATATATATATTTTTTAAAATAAGCCACAAATAACTCTGTATTGAATTCACTCTGCCACGGGATTACGGACCCATTTGCATTCTTTCAAGTGGCAGCCCAATAGATAAGTCCCTTCCTGGCAATCTGTTGGACGGGAGTTCTAGATCCGCTCAAGCTCTATTGTCTATTGTTTCTAGTAGTGTCTGCAACCATATCATCCATTTGTCCTAGGGATGGGGTGTTTTGGAGAGCCTCTAGGTCTACTGCTGAGTCATTAGCAGCCATTGCCTGGCTCTTTCTGATCATAACTTGATGAAGAAGTGGTCATTCATAAGCGAACCTTTTAATCTACAGATAAGTGTATGTATATATATATATATAATATATATATATATATATATATATATATATATATATATATATATAATATATATATATATATATATATATATATATATATATATATATATATATATATACCCCTTTGAATGGGTTGATGCGCGGAAGTTGTAGTCTTATAGTTTTAAAACAAGTCTTTAGAGATATAGTTTGCAGCCATTAACCATTCTTCATTTTTGGCCAAATTTGGCTAATCTACGTGCCTACCAAATATAGGCCAAGTATATATATATATATATATATATATATATATATATATATATATATATATATATATATATATATATATATATATATATATATCTACACTAACAGTTTGTCTGTCATCATGCTATTTCATTCATCTGTTGCACTTTTATACAATACTTTTCTTACCAATCCCTTTATACGTTCTTAGTTTGGGTCATATAGAATCTTCCCATGTGAGGCTAATCTTTTGCAGGCCGCTTTTACCATCTCAGTTTATTCTGTTCTTTAATTTACTTCGTCCCTCTTCTTGATATATCATTTGCATTTACCACTAGATCCCATAAGAATCAGCTTCTTACCTCTTTGCGTTCATTACTCTATCTTTTTGTTTTTCATATACTCGTATAACCATACTCCTGCTCAGTTTGACTTTCAAAGTTTTCTTCTTTCAAAATCAGTGATTTGTTTCCACTTCATCCATTCGTTAACTCGTAGTTCATTTCCAACACTAAAAATCCAGCAGCTTTCCACGCATATATGTGATATTTATCAATCCTACAACCTCGAGCATTTTTTGATGTCATCAAAATAAGTGATTATTTTTCTCGTACAACCTTAGCATCCTCTATATTACGTTTGATAGTTCTACCATAAGGTCCTGCATATCAGTTTATGCGAAAAACCTTTTTTTATACGTTGGGCATCAAATCTCTTTATACCAAAACTACTTTTACCTCGTTAGTTACTGCGATCAGTTTTACTTTCTACATCAAAATCTACAGACATGAGAAATATATATATATATATATATATATATATATATATATATATATGTATATGTATATATATATATGTATATATAGCCATATATATGTATGTATGTATGTATGTATACATACATACATACATACATACATTCATAAATACATATATATATACATTCATAAATACATATATATATGTATGTATAATTTATATATATATATATATATATATTTATATATATATATATATATATATATATATATATATATATATATATATATATAAATTTACATAAACAAATTGGAGGGTAAAGTTTTGAAATATGTCTGAATGTTAACACAAGTGAGTTGGATAAGAAGGGTCTTAATAAATCGTCGAGTCAAATAATTATTCTTTTGTTTAAAAGAAAAAAACTAAAAAGATAGCGGGAAGAGCTTTATTGTCATAACACTACTTAGTATTCAAAGGAAGGTGTATGATAGGATTTTGATTGAGTAAGAAAGACGGGCTACAGAATCGCTGATAAGTGGAAGGACGATGTATGTTTAGACAAGAAAGACGATGTTTTGATTAAGAATTTGTTATGAAATACCTGTGCGAGACTGTAAACAAAGGGAAAAAAAAACTTCTAAGGAGGATACATGGAACAAAAGCTAATGTTATAATTGATAGAGAGAAGCTGTGTTCAGAATGTTGTAAATGTTACCAACGATAGGATGTTAGGAGTGATGAAAAGTATTTTCTGATGAAGAGATAACGAGTATGTAGGCAAGAGAAGGACTGGTTTGGTGTGGAATTTGGTCTAAGATAAGTTGATGTTGTGTACTATTTTTCAAAATGTTACAGGAGTAATGTGAGAAATCGAAGAAAGAACAGAAGTAGGTGTCAAGTTTTGGAATAAGAAATTAAGGTTTGTAAAATGTATTTGAAGTGGTTAAAGTACTGAATATGCAAATGATACTGTATTGAATTAGGGCAGTGAAAACTGCAAATGCTGGCAAAAATATATGCAATTTTAGAAAAGTTGGAATAGATTTAGGTAATAAGTGTAAGGTAGTGAAGGTAAATTAAAACAAGGGAGATGGAGTAAAGAAATGAATGTTAATATGGCTGATGAAAAAATGGAACTGGTTGATATGTATGAGTATGTCAGAGTAAGTGCAACGGATAATTTCAAGGTGAGACAAGAGGCAAGTCACAGAATAACTATTGCAAGAAATAAAGCAACATTTGTGCAAAAATTATGAAAAGGCTTGAATTGCTTCTGGAACTCGAGGTGGACCTCTATGAAAGGATTACCGAGTCAGCTCTTTTTTTATGGAAGTGAAGTGTTCATGTTGAATTAAAATGAAAGGAAGAAAGAAAAAAATGTTTGTATAGTAAATGTGGTGCGAGAGAATTAATATAACTGTAAATTAGAAGATGCGCTGCTCGAAAAACTGGGAAAAAGACTAGTACAGGTGAGAGGATTGATAAGAATATTTGTGGCGGTTCAGCCATTCGGAAAGAAGGGGCGATAATGGGTTCGCGAAAGCAGTGTTAGGAAGTAGGAGGAGAGGAAGGCCATACAAGTGGATTGTCTTCAGTTCATAACTTGAAGAATGAATAAGTAAGGGACTTCTGTGTTGATTGTCTCTGAATGCAATAACATTACTTACTTCAAAGTGTTATTTCTCACCATAGTCTTAGGTAACAAAGAGGTACCAACTCACCTTCAAAGTATACGCATTTCTATAGTCTATGTATGGACAATTTACTACTACGATCTGTTTCTGGTCGGCAATTAGATTGCTAAATTTTTTAGCATAGCGGGTCATGTATTTTGGATGGCTGTAGTTTTTCATGAATACGATTACTGGAATCGAAATAAGAACTCTTCTTGACTATCACGAAAACGTAACGTTAGCGGATAAGATTTATGACAGAGGAAAAGAGGTTTTGGGCATTCTCAAGCAAAATACTAACAACAGATATAGAATATTACAAAGGAAACTCGGTTATATAGACAATCAATAAAACCATAAAGAGTATAGACCCATTGTTGATAACAACGGTCATTGCATTTACGGTAGTATACAGTACATTTGAGATACAGCTATCGTTAATAAACCCAAACTATTGTATTAGATAGGAGTCATTACCATTCATGTATGATAAAATTCTTAAGTTGATCATAAAAATTACCTACGAACGTCATAGGAAGAGTAGTATCACTGACATGTAGCCCTGGAGTAAACTAAATAGTATTTACATAATTTACTATCTTTTTAACGCAAGTTTTGAAGTTTTTATTGTCACTAGGATTACTTATTATTATACTGATATAGGAGAAATCACTCCCGTTTGATTTTTATCTAAAATATTGTAAAAACAATATTGATTTGTCCAGAAGTATCATTTCCATTTATTCTCATGTTTTATTCTGTCTATCTAACGCCGTTGTAATAGACCTTTCGTAAACTATTTTGCTAGAACGCGATGATTTTTTTTTTTGCCTGCCAAAGGAAAAAATCGTGTAGGATTGATTGTTCTTTTAGTTGCTTGTAAAACAGTTTGATGTTCTTGTCACTAGACAGCTGAAAACGGAAATATTAGTATAAGTTCATCTATAAATGCGAATGATTTCGTTCTAACGTAGATATGTGAAGGAAGTTTAAAATAGAAACTTGAAGAAGCTACCAGAAATCTTTGGAATTCTCATGCATTTCTTGTACCTATCCAGTAGCTAGAGTTAATCCAGACCCCAAACATTAAAAAAAAAAAAAAAAATAGTTTTTGTTTACTTAGGCAAAAGGCAAAACCGAATTTTCTTTGTAAAATTTCTATACTGTTGTTTAGTTTGCTTGAGAATATTTTTAAAGAAAGGCTAAATATCCTGCACTCTTTAGTTTCATTCTCCTTACAGCTGCGTACCTAACCTACAGTAAGTAATACATCATGTTTTACTTCCCGGCCAAAAAATTAAAAAGCGGTTTCCCCATAAGGGGTTGGTTTCGAGAATAGACAAGATTACTGTAAGTACTTCAACTTCTGATTAGTAAATGAACCCACTGCCCATAAATCGTTCACAAAGTCACCCACTTTATGTACCTACACAGAAGATTCATCACTAGCACTTCGAACCCTGCTACACACACACACA
>NC_090725.1:83580110-83600110 GCF_036898095.1 Palaemon carinicauda
TATATATATATATATATATATATGTGTGTGTGTGTGTGTGTGTTTGTGTACATGTACACATATAATATATATATATATATATATGTGTGTGTGTGTGTGATTGTGTGTATATATATATAATATAATATATATATATATATATATATATATATATATATATATATATATGCGTGTAAGTGTGACATAATTGCACCTACCTCCCACCAAGATTCAATTAAAAAAGCATAGGTTCGAATTTTGGTAAGGGTATGTGCAATGACCATGTACTGTATGTATATATGTATTTCTTCGAAAATAGTTATTCTCAAGGTATAGGGAATTTAGTAGCAGCTACTTATTTGTAGCTCAAATTTTGAAAGTATATAAGTACATGTTGTAAAATTACTGACAAATCCTAAATATTATCACAGGAATATGCAACAACAACAGAAGAAGCTGTATCTAGTCCACTGCACGACAAATGCATACATTCATGTCAGAGGTTGGGTCAGTTTTCATCATCTGTTTAGTCAGTGCAGATTGGTGATGGTGGGGCATTTTCTTCTGATCGGTAACAGTAAACCAACCTAGTATGGGGGCATGACAAGTGCAGATTTACTGATCATTGTGATACTCAAACCTTTTCACCATGATAAGATACACACACACACACTATATATATATATATATATATATATATATATATATATATATATATATATATATATATATATATAATATAAAGAGAGAGAGAGAGTTACTTGTAAAACCTTAATTTTTCAACATCTTTTTCTTAATTATCAATGGCTTTAGATTTATGAAATGCTCGAGTGAAATGGCTTAATATTGATGAAATTGTTTTTTCGATTTGTTGTACTAAAGTCACCGTACTTGATATCTCGGACAAAAGTTTCTGCTGCTTGAATCCCATCTTGCTCTTGCAGATTTAGTAGTAGTTTTTTTTTCCTTCTTTTTTTTTTCGAATTCTACTTTCTGTCTATTCTTCAGCCTTCACCTCCAATCCGTTTAGCTTCTCTAGCCGTTTACTTGTCCCCTTGCCCCCCTCCCTCCACCCATGAGAAGCCCCTAACCCTTAACCGTAAGCCACTGCCTCTTAAAACTCTTTGGTCCGTATCTTATCAACAATCTGTAATGAAACTGGACAGGACTTATCGGACCACTGGTCAGTTGCAGATGTTGCACAGATACATTCCAACGTACACACACGCACTGGGATATATACGCACATAAACATTTTTGTATGCAGTTTTCTCCATGGGGCTTTTTTGTTTTCTCTAGAAAATCGGTCACATATGATGTACTTTCAATGCCAAAGGCCCTTAGTTTTACGTTACATTTGGTTATTATTGAATTTGTGATTAAAACTGAAGGATTCATTTGCTTTCACGTGTTTGTAGTCATCATTTTTTAAAAATATGTGAATAAGTAACAAAGGTAAAATAGGTTACCAGAAGTTCATTATAATAAACTGTGGGTTTTTTTATAAGTATTTTAGAACACCCAATATTTTGACTCGATATGACTTTACCGTATATTGTAATATTAACATCTTTGTTTTACACCATATTGGGGAATATTTCTAATTCAGAGTATATTTGTGGATATTGAATATCATTAAGAAATTTACTTCTTGTTTGATGTATTCTACTCTCTCTCTCTCTCTCTCTCTCTCTCTCTCTCTCTCTCTCTCTCTCTCTCTCTCTCTCTCTCAAAAGACTATTCAAAGTCCCCTCTAGTTTTTTCTTTGCAATAGCTCTTCAACCAAATTTCCCCTCGGCTCTCTCTCTCTCTCTCTTTCTCTCTCTCTCTCTCTCTCTCTCTCTCTCTCTCTCTCTCTCTCTCTCTCTCTCATTTAACTGCAACGGTCAGTTCTTTCCTCTTTTTCCTCCCACATGTTGCAGATGACATGTCCTTTTGCAAAATCTATTCAGAGCTCCAAAGTTTTATTCTTATCTCCGGATATTATTTATGAGAGAGAGAGAGAGAGAGAGAGGAGAGAGAGAGAGAGAGAGAGAGAGAGAGAGAGAGAGAGAGAGAGAGAGAGAGAGAGAGAGAGAGAGAATATCTTAGGCAAGAATTCTACTTGTACAAGTCCTAAATTTGGTTCCGTTACTTATTTTAACTTTTCTTTAGGAGGTTCGTTTGTTTCTTTTTATTGTTTATTTGTGCATTGGTATTTTTATTTGTTGTGTAAGTATTGGTTGAAAAGTAATTTATATAACATGTTAGTGTTTTGTTAGCAAAAAGCAATGAAAAAGAAATACTAGTGTGTTTGTGAATATGTAATATTAGTCTTTTGTTATACAAGTTTTTCATGAGAGAGAGAGAGAGAGAGAGAGAGAGAGAGAGAGAGAGAGAGAGAGAGAGAGAGAGAGAGAGATTCCTATTAGCTTGTACCGCGTGAGGGTTTTTTTTATGTAAATGGTACTTCCTGTTTGGCGCTGCTGTGATAATAGGCCCTGCGGACCAATTAAGTGAAGGATATTGTAGGACGAGACATATGGCTCAAACATTCATTAATAAAACACTGTTGCATTCAATATCAGGACAGGTTATGCTGGATATTGGAAGGCGTACGGTAGGTTGTTGGAATACCACTCGAAGGCAAGGCTGTTATAAGGTCTGTTTTCCCTTTGTCCTTGGGATGTTTATGCGAAGAGAGGACGCTTCAAGGCGATTTTACCCTTAAGGTTGAGGAACTTGAGGTTCATTATGCTGTGCGTCGGCTGCAGGTGCTTTACCCTCTCCTTTTGTAGCATATTTCACCTATTACTGCTTCTCTTTTTGAGGGCAATATTTATTTTTTTTATTATTTTCAGCCGCTTTTCGCCGCTTGGAATACACGCCATCCACTTCCTGCAGGCTGAGTAGTTTGTTGTCGAGGTAGCTGATGATGTGAATGGATGTAGAGGCGGGTGATGTATCATATTGTGAATCCCATTTAGCTGGATGAGTCAAGTGTGAAAATTATTCTTTTCTTTCCCGGTAGAAAGGAAGTTTTTATTTCATATCCAATCATCATATCTATAGCTAGCTTCATGGAAAGCTTTCGCGTGGCGTTCAGGATGTGTGCTCTGCTTGTTACTCATTTATCCTTGTCTTCCTACTTTAGCACCCCTTGTCCAATAAACAACTGTTGACCTTATGTCAATTTTTCCATATGTTTGCAGTGTAGTGAAATCCCTGCTGCTCCATCACCCAACTCCACTTCACGTTTGGATCAAAGTGGCATGAAAAAAGTGATATACAGCCTGGAACTAATGCGAAATAACCGAGGAAATAAAGCAGGTGAAATGCATTATTATTACCATTACTTGTTGCACCCACCGTTTTGACCACCAGGTAGCATCATCATCTATTGTCCCCCACCCCTATCCCTGGATGACCCCACCCACTTACCTTCACTCCCATCCCATCGTGTTCCCAGCCCCTATCCGACTTCCACCTGCCCCAACTGAAGGCAAGGTGTGGGCTATTATCTCACCGGCAACTTCTGGCAATGAGCCCATCCCTTTGTTCTGGCGTCACTAAAGATTTGAAACTATTTGTTGTTATCTGTTAATCCAAAGCCTCTTTTCATAGACTTCCGTGAGACTCGTGTCGTAGCTGACGTTTGTTAAATTAAAAGCGAATTATTATTATTATTATTATATTATTATTATTATTATTATTATTATTATTATTGCATTTTTTGGCAAATATTTCAATTACCTTCTAAGTAACGTTACGAAAGAATGAATTGGGACTATTAAAAAAAAAATCTCTATATTATTTTATTTTAATTGTTCCTTCCTTCTCTTGTAGTTTATTTATTTCTTTGTTTCCATTCCTTACTAGGCTATTTTTAGCCCTTGGGCATATAGCATCCTGCTTTTCCATCTATGGATGTAGCTTAGCTAGTAATAATAATAATATCTGGCCAGTGAAAGGACTGATAATTTTCTAGTTTCAAGTCATTTGTAGTATTTCTATCAACATTAACATATTCCTGGAAACAGCATACTGTTTTCAACCAATGTTTTCTGTAATTTCTGCAAACAGAATATCTACGTGCGTTTACAGCAGTTCACATGTTCTGTATGCAGCAACAAATCTGCAGGAAAGGTCCAGAGCAAAATAATTTTCATCTCTGGTTGCACTTTTTCCTAAGTAACATTTGTGAATTCCCAACAGCTTGTCATATAGGAGGAATAGCCGTTCACTGTATTTGGCCTGAATCTTCCTTTTACATGCATTCTCTGTTAGGAGGGTTGCATATACAGCTGTTCACATATGGAATTGTAAAACTTTGTGTAGGAAAGTCATATACAAAATCAATTCAATTCCTGACCATAGTGGTTCTTACATGCACAATTAATGCACAATCTAGGTCTGTCAACATATCTGGCATCCAGGTCCACAGGATATCTGATCTATTTTCTGGATTTGAGGTTTTTACGTGGGCCGAAATATCAACTTAATAGGTTTTGACACTATTTTACCTTATGGCTACATAGTTAATAGGGTAGAGCCGTATACTGTTAGCTTTCACCCCCCCCCCCCCCAAAAAAAAAAAAAAAGTCTTGTCTGCATTCTTGTAGAAACTATATCAGGAACAGGAATCTGTGAGTGATAGGTCCACTGACCAACGGTAGTCCACATACTATTAGGGGAAAGATCGTATATCTATAGCAGTACAGATACTGCTATGATGCTCTCATTATTATTAGCTTTGATGGGCAGGAACACTGTATTTTCTATTTCTGTATCCGTAGATGCACAAATTTTTGTGTCAGCTTGATCATTATAGTATGGAATCACATTTTAAAGCTACTTGATCGTGTTGGTAATTGCTTCACATATCTTTTTAGTATAGTTCAGTCATTGTTTTATTCATACCCAAAAAGGTATTTTTCTTTTTAGGAGTTGTTCTTGTTCCTGCAATTCTCTTATCCCTTGCTCTTGTTTCAGTTTGGTTTCAAATTTCCTGTTTGACTTTTTGTATTTATGAAGAATTACTGTACATCAGTAATGAGCAATCCATGTAAAGATTTGTTTGTGGTTTAGGGATTGCAGCCTGCTGTAATTTGGAGATATTTCAAACTTTTTATTTTTATTGAGGGAGGTAAGATCTACCATATATTCATCCTGGAAGAATTACTGCAAGGCTCACTGTCTTTGATGGCTGGAGATATATTTTTGTGGGGGAAAATTATTACAATGTGGTTTTGTTCTAAGAAGGGGATCCAGTTATCTTAATTGATTGTTAAAATATACATAAACCTTAATTTTCTAGTCCCTTTAGGAAGGACTGGAATTGTTTTTCCTCTGCCATGGTGTGCTGTAACCATTTTAGCAAGCTATGTATCTATAATGCTTTTTGTGTGTTTAATACTAAAATGTCGAAAAATCTCAAGATGTGTTTTGATTTTTGTAAAAGAAATTTTGGTCTCAGGAAGTTACATGATAGAATTGTTGCTTTCTTTGTCTGTATAGTGAGGTTAGCAAGTTATAAGAAAGATGGTTTAGTACCTTCATTAGAAGCTTTCATCTTTAAAGCAGTTACATATGTGTTCAGTCCATATGAAGCTTTTCTGTTTTTGGTTCATGAGCTTCTTCCTCAGTTTTACAAGTTGCTAAGAATCAACGGTAATATGTTGGTTTATGTGTAACAATATTTCCTTCACTTAGTTTGATAAGATTTTAGTCACCAAGAAGTGTCTGCAAAGTCATCTAATCCTTTATTCAGGTTCATTATACTAGTGCAGCTTTATGGGTCAGCTAGGTTGCTTTTGGTTTATATTTAGGTGCTTCTTTATTGGTTAGTGAGCCTAACATCAGTTTCTTCAAACATTGGTCTGTGACAGAGCAACATTAAAATGTTGAAGGCTTCTTCGCGTAAGGGTGCAGTTAATTTTACTTTAATCTCCCATATCTTTTTCTACGATGAACTGCTAATTTTTTTTAGTAGTCAATTAAATCTTTAAAGATAATATTAAATATCGTTGCTGAACTAAGTGGATTTATTCATAAATGATCATTTTGCCTTATTAATGCTTCATTTTCAAGAAAATCACGTTACGGCTCGTTCAACAAGATTGAATATACATTACGAACAATGATCTTCAAAGATTCTAGATAGAATGAGAGAGATATAAATTTATGATTGACTTTATTTCTAATAGCTTCAATATATCTACAAATTCCTACTTTCTCCGTCACTGAAATGATAACTGAACTAAATTATATGATATATAAGAATATATCGTCCCATGGACAAGTTTTAAGGCGAAATATCAATAATTGAAATATGCATTAGAAAGTACTCATGCTTTTAAATATTCGCGTTTATTTCATGCGTATGATACACACACACACGCACACACATATGTGTATATATATATATATATATATTATATAGTATATATATATATATATATATATACTGTATATATATATATATATATATATATATATATGTTTATATATATATATATATATTATAATATATATATATATATATATATATATATATATATATGTATATATATACATATGGTAGTAGGATGTTGGTCAAGGAGGCGCCAACCTCTTGTTGACATACTACCGCTCGAGAGTTATTAGTCCTTTGACTGGCCAGACATTATTATTATTACTAACTAAGCTACAACCCTAGTTGGGAAAGCAGGAAGCTGTAAGCCTAAGGTCGCCAACAGGGAAAATAGCCCAGTAAGGAACGGAAATTAGGAAATAGATAAACTGCAAGAGAAATATTGAACAATAAAAATATTTTAGAAACAGTCTCATTAAAATAGATATATCATATACCAGCTATAAAACTTAAAAAAATAAGAGGAAGAGAAACAGATAGAAAAGTGTGCCGGAGTGTACCCTCAAGCGAGAGAACTTTACCCCAAGATAGTGGAAGACCATGGTACAGAAGCTATGGCACTACCCAAGACTAGAGAACATTGGTTTGATTTCAGAGTTTCCTTTTAGAAGATATGCTTACCATAACTAAAGAGTCTTTTCCTCCCTTACCAAGAGGAAAGTAGCCTCTGGATAACTACAGTTCAGTAGTTAACCCCTTGGGCGAAGAAGAATTGTTTGGTAATCGCAGTGTTGTCAGGTGTATGAAAACAGAAAAATGTGGAAAGAATAGACCAGACTATTCGGTATTTGTGTAGGCAAAGAAAAATCCGCCGTCACCAGAGAGAGAGAGAGAGAGAGAGAGAGATCCAAGGTAGTACTCTCTGGCAAGTCTAAGGACCCAATAACTCTAGTTATTAGGTCCTTTGACTGGTCTGACAGTAATACATTAGATCCGTCTCTGTTACTGGTCATTTTTCCTTTGCCTATACTAACACCGTATAGTTTGGCCTTTTCTTTACCCATTCTCTTTTCTTATACACCTAACAATACTAATATAACTGAAAAAAAATCTTCTTTAAAGGGGTTAACTACTGCACTGTAACAGTCAGTGGCTTTTTTCCACTTGATAATTAAAAGATTCTTTAGCCATGGCCGCAGCTCTTTCAGTATAAGGATACTCCAAAATCATATCAATGTTCTCTAGTCTTGGGTAGTGCCATAGTCCTTGTACCATGGTCTTCCACTGTCTTTGATAGAGTTTTTTTATTTTGAGTATACACCCAAGCACACTAGTCACTGTTTTCCTATTTCCTTTCCTCTTGGCTATTTTCCCTGTTGGAGCCCTTGGGCTATAGCATCATGCTTTTCCTACCAGGGCTGTCTGTAGATTAACTACTACTACTACTACTACTACTACTACTACTACTAATAATAATAATAATAATAATAATAATAATAATAATAATCCACATATGTGTATAAATGATTTCGTCACATGGAATTCTGGGATAAGTAATATAATGAGGCTCATATACGTATCTTTCGATATAATACTTTAAATATAAATGTAGAACCATTCGGTTAATTATAGATAATGCATAAGTAAACGTTTGCGTGATAAATTTTGTTAAGGCCAATGTCTTGTAATTCGCGTCGCCCAGCAGCACCGCGAAAAAAAAGAGCTTTATGTAGCAATGAGAATGAATAATCTAATCAAGTCTTAATGATCATCACAATCTCTGTGAAAAATTCCTTTTACACCCGAATGGCATCCGGAGTTACTCGGGTAGAAATTACTGGGTGATATAGTATTATAGTAATCATTTGTATATTGTGTTTTGCACCATGTTTCCTGTATTGCAAATACTATAACAGCTAAAACGACAGTATGTATTAATTGAATTTGTTTTTAATGAAGGCTAGGTGCGTTAATATGGCTGTTGAGTATCGCATTGATAGTTTTAACTGAGGGAGGATATGGTCGTCTTCCGTCGCCGAAAGCATTGCTCAATAACCAGTCATTCTCTATGCTATAACGAACGTTGTGAATAGTTGACATAAAGGTGATATCTTCAATAGACAAAGACTGCTTTGTGACCTTATGGCCCTAGTGGAAGATACGGGATCAAAAGCGGATGATCACCGATAAGGAGTATTATGAGAGCCAAAACAACCTTACCGCCGGAATTGCTCATTAACCATTATTCTCTCTCTCTCTCTCTCTCTCTCTCTCTCTCTCTCTCTCTCTCTCTCTCTCTCTCTCTCTCTCTCTCTCTCCATTTTCCACAAAGGAATTAAATTAATTTATGAAATCTTGATGAATTTCCTCGTTCCAATATCCCAGATTAAAGCAAAATTATATTTTGTAATATATATCCTTTAAAGCGAAAATAACTTGTCTAATAGACACTAGGTTAGGGGTCAATATACCCAATATACGGTAGTTCATATGGTTGATACTGGACATACTTGATAATTCAGAACTTCATTTTTGAATAAATGGATTCCTATATGAAGAAAGAATTTTAAGGTTGACGTTTTCTCATGGTAAGACAGTAATCAAATTTAGTTTTCAGTTAATGAAAGAATCGGAGGATCTATGGCCATAACTAGTTATTAAATTGAAATAATAAAAGAATAGCCACAATTTATCTGTTTTCAACCTACCCTTGGTTCAATCTTAGTGTGTTTGAAAAAACTATTGCCTTTGATATACTTTTAGAATAGCAAATAAAACTAGTAAACTTCATTTTCTCTGGTGTATTTATGGTGAACATCTTGGATATTCAAGATGGTGACCTATCAATTCTAATTTCTCAATTTCTTGATTGCTCAGGTTAAAATTACCAGTTCCGAAATTTACATTTTTATTGGTAAGGCATCTAATAACAATAGTTTCAAACGGACAAGGATGGTTTTTGTTTGGCTTTTACCACCAATTACTTGCCATGATTTTTGTGAAAAACAAAAATTATCTTTGAACAAAATTCCATTGATATCAAGTAGTCCCAACGATGTACAAGAAATTATAAACAGCCAGCCAATTCGGCTTTTAGCATATATTGATATCCATAAGAAATGTTTTTACATTTCACATACTATTATTATTATTGTTGTTATTATTAAGATTCTTATTATTATAATTATTATTATTATTGTTATTATTATTATTATTATTATTATTATTATTATTATTATTGTTTTTATTATTATTATTACTATTATTATTAAACCTACAACCCTAGTTGAAAAAACAGGGTGCTAAAAGACCAAGGGCTTCAACATGGAAAAATAGCCCAGTGAGGAAAGGAAACAAGGAAATGATAACACTACAGAGGTAATACACAATTAAAAGTTGTCTTTCCTATATGAATTATAAAAACTTGAAAAACAAGAAGAAGAGAAATAAGATAAAGTGTGCATAAGTGTACCCTGAAGCAAGAGAACTCTACCCAAAGACAGTGGAAGACCATGGTACAAAAGCTAGAGCCTTATCATTTACCAGGCGGAAAGTAGTCACTGAACAATACAGTGCAGTAGTTAACTCCTTGAGAGAAGAAGAATTATTTGATACTCTCAGTGTTGTCAGGTGTCTGAGGACAGAGGGGAATGTAGAAAAAGTAAGCCAGACTATTTGGTGTATGTGTAAGCAAAGTAAAAATTAGCCCTAACAAGAGAGAGGGATTCTATGTAGTACTGTCTGGCCAGTCAAAAGACCCAATAACTCTACCGGTAGTATAGTTTTCTGTAGTAAGTAAGTATTTGTATTACATACAAATACTTTTAATTACTGACACTTGACACTCCAAACTGTCTGATATAAAACTCTAGAAAGCAGTCCACATTTCAATTGTCCTCTCTGTCATCATTGCTGTCAAGGACAAATGTGATATCCTGGTATTTTTCATCATTTTGACCGACAGTGCCACTAGTGCCTGTTATTTGCATGATATTTGAGTGGCTGGGCTGCCCATCCCTATCTTTTAAATATCCATTCTATAAAGGATCACAGAACGCCTAATGAGTAATATCTAACAGACCCTACAAACTGTCTTGGATAGGGGCATTCTGGAAATGCTCCTTGAGAAAAGATGCCATCTCATTTCTGGGATGGTGTTAATCTGGACTCTTTGGTAATTTTGCAACCCATACAAATTTAACTAATATTGTAGGCTGATCTGTTTATTCTCACAAAAGTTAGATAAGATCCAAGAAAGTAGACTGAGGTGGTATGGTCATGTCATGAGAAGAGATGAACAGTATATTGGGAGGAGAGTGATGGAAATGGAGGTACAGGGAACGAGAAGGAGAGGGAGACCAAAGCAAAGGTGGATGGACTGTATCAAGGATGACCTTCGATCAAAGGGATTAACCAGTGATGAAGTGTGGGACAGAGGTAGATGGAGAAAGCTGACCAGAAACATCGACCCCACATAAAAGTGGGAAAAGATGTAGACAAAGAATAAGAAGAAGAAATAGAAGAAGAAGATCTGTTATCATTTTACATGTTTATTGAGGACATAATCATTCAATTGAATGATAAAGCAAGTTGTTAATTTTAGAAAATTGACCGTTGTTTTCCGATCCTATGAACAGATGAAATGAATGCTAAAATTTTGCACAATCTGCACCTAGTCCTTCCCAAATTGGGTTCACTTACATAATTTAGGATAGCATTGAAACACAATTATCTTCTGGCAAACTTTCGTTGTTCACTCCGATTATTACCAGAACATCAGTGTCATAGGATAAGAATTTGATCTTTGCTTCCTAAGGGTTGTAAAATGAGGCAGGATCTTCATCGAAATGCTTTCTAAATGTAGTTTGTTATCGCTTTTTATGTTCCTTGTAGAAGATGCAATAAGTTTGAGACAGTTAATGTTGAGTTTTATGATCTGATGCCATATACTCTTGAGGTCAGCATTTTTTCCACTCAAGGGAAATTAAGCAGCTTATTCAAATGTTATTTATGTTAGTATCCTCTCTAATTTGATACCTTCGTCTTATTTTGTAACCTGCTTCAAAGAATCAGCCTTGCATATGTCAAACTTAAATTACTTAATAGGATTTTTGGTTAGCACATATCTGTATCCTCATTTGTCAGCTTTTCTAGGAGGCAGATCAACATTTGACCTGTCAGTTTATGAAAGTGTTTTGCCATTAGAGTTGCCAACAGCAGGTTATCAGTCAGCCTGTCTGTTAGATCTAGCTAGGACCAGCAGACTTACAGTATATACAGAATTTAGTCTCTTAGATCAACAGTTTTGTCTCAGACTTTCACAGTGGATTTAATATTGTAAGGTATGACATTTTTTTTGTTTTGCTTCTTAACAGGCGTCCAGAGATTTAATTCACCATTGATTCTCTCTTGTGATAGAGATAATGTACATCTTACCAAGGCTAAGTAAGGCAATCTTGATTTTGTCAATTTAAAGTTGCTCTCATTAAGTCGTATTCCAAGGATGTTCCCAATTCCAAACTGACTCTTGAACGGCCTTGTGTCACCAAGAATACTCACTGTCTAGCATTGGTAGAGTCGGCCACACTATTCTGTCTTATTTCTCTTCCTATTGTTTTATTAAAGTTTTTATATTTTATATAGGAAATATTTATTTTAATGTTGTTACTGTTCTTAAAATATCTTATTTTTCCTGTTTCTTTTCCTCACTGGGCTATTTTTCCTCTTGGAGCCTCCGGGCTTATAGCATCCTGTTTTCCAACTATGGTTGTAGCTTACCAAGTAATAATAATAATAATAATAATAATAATAATAATAATAATAATAATAATAATGTGTCAAGAGCTAGCATCCACCTGCTTATTGAGTTGTCCGTATTTACAGGCGGGAATACCATTTCTCGTGACTACAGATTACCTTCATCAGGTTCCTTCCAAGTCTCAGGATAATTTTATCCTTAACGAAATCACTTGTACTTGATCCTATCAGAAGCCAAATACAGTTTTCTAATTCCTTCTGCAGCTTGAAGATGTACAGTCATACAATATCAATCTTGTAAAATACGGCCACAAAGAATATGATTGTCTCCACTTGGTATGCTTATTAACATGAGTATATCCTTTTCAGCTTTCTGTGATTCCTACTCAATCAATTATTTAGTAAACTCGGCCTCATCAAAGCTTTAAGTAAGTTGTTTGGTTATGTGGATCTGTTCTTCTCTAAGAAGGCTGCTTCTACTTGTTCCGGTACTTGCCAATAAACTTCAATCTGTGGATTTTTTTCTAAAGAATCCTTTCAATGCTAATTTGTACATATCTACAAATAAGTAGATATGAGCATGTAAAAAAGCTTGTAGTGTCTGCACTTCAGGGTTTCCTTCATTGCTACATCCAAGAAATGAACGTCCACTTAGATATCATCTACTCTTGATTTCTCTAAGGAATTTCCCAGAACTATTAGAGTATCTTCTTCTAGAAACAACGGTGTTCTTCCGGCTAGGCCTGCCACCCAACAACTGAATAATCTTGTGGTAAAAGGCAAATTCAAGTGAGACGATAGTTGGATGTTACTCAACAACAGCTAGGTGCCGTAGATAGATTGTTTTATCAGCTCCTTGTCAACTACACAAGAGCTTACATGCGTATTTAAGTCAAAGCTTCGGTTGCAACTTCGGTTGCTTTCATTTGAAATCCATAACAGTGACACTAACTGTGGCTTTGATAAGTTGGATGGGGATGTTATTTGCATTATTGGGTTTCTTATTTAGGAAATTGAATTTTATCCACTGTAAGGATTATCATATTTTTTCTAAGTGCTGCACTATTTCGTAAGATAGTATTAAAGTACGCACTTTTCCAATCCAAGATACCTGCATTAATGACTTGGGAAAATTGAATAACATATTTTTTGTTTGTTTGTTAATGGCATTTTCAAGAATATATAATTTTACTGATCATTTGAATATTTAGCAAATGCACGAATCTCGATACAGTGAGCTGAACTACTACTACTACTACTACTACTCTCTCTCTCTCTCTCTCTCTCTCTCTCTCTCTCTCTCTCTCTCTCTCTCTCTCTCTCTCTCTCTCTTGTACAATGCTGTTGTTATACTAATTGCAAGGTCTTAAAGTATACTTCCTGCTACAGATTGTTATTTAACACATTTTCGTTACTGTGCATATTTTACTGTTGTATACTTTCAGGGCGTTGTCTGCAAACAGGAAAAGAATGTCTGCAATCATATGTAACGTAAAATAATGTTTTCCTTTTTTCGAAGGGATTCGTTAAGAAATTTCTCAGCGACTACAGAGTTTTTTTTTTTTTTTTTCTCGTGTGTGTTTGGATATTTTTGTATGTGTTACGTACAGTAGTTGTTAAGATTTGCATTACTTTTAACTGTAATTGTGAATCTAGTGTTTATTAAGTAATATTTAAGCAGTTTGTTTGCATTATGGTAGTTCAAGGTCAGTATTGTCTTTGGACCAATTCTTGCAATACTATTTATTGCAAATATTTGAATTCCATAGCTAAGGGTCCATTTTTTCTGCATATGCAATTTCTTTTTTACGTTATTAGGGAGTTCCCACATTCAACCTCTAACCTAAACCCCCTTCAATCCCTGCACTTACCCCACCCTGACTCTGACCTCTCCTCTTATTTTACTTGTCTACATCCTGTCAACTAGAGAGAGAGAGAGAGAGAGAGAGAGAGAGAGAGAGAGAGAGAGAGAGAGAGAGAGAGAGAGAGAGAGAGAGAGAGAGAGAGAGAGAACGGGGGGAAGGGAGACTGGAGATGTCTAGTACAAATCTGCCAATCTCCGTCGACGTTATCTCAAGCAGATGTCTCATAACTTTGGTGTTAGGAGCGTCGAAAAACACTTGATTCAGATTTCGTTCCCAACAGGTTTACCTGATTCCAGATCTCAATCTCCATAAACGCAAGATTTAAAACAACGGAATATTTGGTGTGTGCATGGATTTTAGAAATCCCACTTAACATTTTTCTTTTGTAATTTATATGATTTTCTACATGGGAGCAATTCAACTCTGCTATCTTTTATTCATTCATTTATGTTCTCTTTATGAATTAGTTTGTATTATCAATAAATTCAACCTTTTCACAATGCCCATGCCGATTATAACTTACAGTTTATTAAGCGAATATCAATGTACTCATAAAACTAAATCTTGTATTTACACTTTAAAGAAATATAAATCACATACTTGTGACTTCTGACGAATAATACAAATAATACTAACAATGGGTTTAGATTCGCCTATTATTTATAGAACACTAAATCATTGTAAGTACCTTATATTCTTAAAGGGACGATTTCCTTGTCTGGTACAGTCGAGTCCTACATATTGTCTTCTTTGCTCTTCTCTGATATACCATAAAAACTTTAATCATCGCTCTTTGACTAATGGATATTATGAGTCATTTAGGATATAACATCTGTCGCCGTCATCCCTTACCATAACACCTGCAAGCTCTCCTACTCCACCCCCTTCCCTTACGCTCCAATGACACACCTGTTGAGAGACTTTAGTTGCTGCATGCGCCATTAACCCACCCGTTGAGTTACTGGCTTTATTTCCATATAATCTCAGTGCAACATCCCGCTGTTGAAATACTGGCTTCATTTTCAAATTATTTGGATGGACTAAGCCACCCGATTTGATATCTCTTTTTTTGAATCAAGTGATTGAACTCAAGCCAATCGTTTGCTTCACTTTTATGGTGTAACGGTCTAACTTATCTTGTTGAATCATTTCTACAGGGACCAGAAACCCCTTCTTCCGTTTTAGTGGAATGTTTTACCTGCCTGCTAGGTTGCTAGCTTCATTTTCATTTGACTCTGATGTTCCTGAATGTAACTTACTCAAGCAATTGCTAGTTTTCGGTTGGAAGAAACGTTCTTTCCTATTAGAAAAGAAATTTAGTTTAATACCTTGTAGAATTTCAATAACCTGTTTCTATTTGGCTGTAAATAAAATTCGACTTTTGGATTATTATTATTATTATTAGTAGTAGTAGTAGTAGTAGTAGTAGTAGTAGTAGTAGTAGTAGTATGTACACTATTTTACTTTAAATATTTGTTAGATTAAAAAATCACATAGTGTAACTTACATTTTCAAGCCATTTTCGTATTCTTTAGGGTATAATCGTAGTAGTAGTCGTAGTACAAGGTCAAAAATATTCCTATTCATTTTCGTAATCATCAAAACAACGTTTCAAACATTTGCCTTCGTAATGACGTTCCTGGCAAAGCAGAGTAAAACAATTTAGAATATATTGTGATTCATATTGCAAATTATTCGAAATGAAATAAGAAAAGTTTTTTTTTTTAATCATTTATCTTTGCTATTTTCAAGGGAAGGGTAGAAACCTCATTTTGCTGCGACTTTTACAATTTTGCAAAAATGGATCTTGGGATTTGGATCTCCTTTTCATATGAACTTCTATATATATATATATATATATATATATATATATATATATATATATACAGTATATATATATATACTCTATATATGTGTGTGTATATATATAGTGTATATATATATACTCTATATATATGTGTATATATATATATATATATATATATATATATATATATATATATATATATATAAAGCCAGACACTTGTTCTTTATTACATATGTAGGGAAGATTATCAATATCATCGATGTTGATGTTGTAGTTATTATGGTCGTCGTTATGTGCGAACTTTTGATATTCACATCAAACTTGAATGAATAACATACGGACGAGTCTTAGCCATGATTTTGATTCTATTTCTGAACACATGCACATCGGCAGAAGCGAACAAACATCGCAAAAGTCAAGGGGTCACTTTTAGCCATTGTAGGATAGCATCGCCTTCTCTCTTTCATATTGTCACCAAAGGAGCATCTGCAAAGTTTTCTTTTTTCTTTTTCCTCCCTGTATAAAGACACCTGCTCGCCTATGTCTCTCTCTTCCTCTGTCAGTGCTCACCTGCTGACCTTGAACGTTTAGGTCTCGCATCATTTCGACTATGCTTTCCTCCTCTTGCTTTCTTTGTTTTTAGCCATATTCGTTTTTCTATATATATATATGTATATATATATATATATATATATATATATATATGTATATATATACATATATATATATATATAATTCTTTTGCTCTTAGTTTATTTAGTAGCCAATCATAACCGATTCATCTTTTCTTTTAATACGTTAATTCATTTTGCTCACATGTACAGTAGTCATATTCTTCGATTTACTTTTTATGTAATCATATTGTTTAAGAATATAGTTACATATATATTTGTATTTTAATTTTTTCCTTGATAAAATAGTGGTTTAGATTATTTTTATCTTTTTTTTCTTTAGAACAGATTTTTGTATACTCAATTTTTATATTTTTTTGTTTCTCCCCTTCTTTTTGTGCAATAGTTTACTTTTCATATTAATTTTGGTTTAGAATATTTCTCATCTTCCAATTTTCTTTAGTCATTTTTTTTTATCCTGTAATATTCTTATTCGATTTCCTATAGCTTCTTCTACTTTTTCAGCAACTCTGTCCACTGAATATTTTTTCTCTCTTTTAGAATATTGCATATTTCATTCCTATTTTCAAATCATTACGTGGTTTATAATGCTTTCTAGACCTTCAGAATATTTGGAATTTACTGAACTGTGAATGAAATCGAAATGTAAGCCTACGTAGTATACTCGTGTGTGTGTGTGTGTGTGTTTGTGCACACACACTCATATATATATATATATATATATATATATATATATATATATATATATATATATATATATATATATACAGCCGGTTTGTATTTATATATCTCCTGGAACAACTGTTCTTTCATAGATAAGGAAAAGGTCATAGTGGTAATCACAGGAATTTCCCGGCTACAACACTCATTTGTAAGCTAGAACTATAAGTATTGGAGTTTTGATTGAGATAATATATATACAGTAAGATTGATTAAAGAGTGACATGTCTGTATTGTACTTGAACTTAGAGATAGGTATAATAGAACTGATAGATAATGAAGGCTGCTTAAGATTATCGGTGAAGATAGTGTTTTGTTAAGCGTAGTTTCAAGGTTTTATATCAAACTATGCATGCATAACAGTTAATAGTTTTACATAGACAAAGTGGCTTTTTTTTCATTTTTATCGATAGTTTCGAGAAGGTCCGTAAAATAAAAGAAGTATTACTCTATAGGGATAAGAAACGGGATAGAAGAAGTACTGTTTGTGTACATGAATGTGTATATATACAAGCATATATATGTAAATAATTATACTACATGTATATAACATTTATGTGTAAATATACTATATATACATATATATATATATATATATATATATATATATATATATATACTGTATATACTTATTTACATATCCCCTCATTCACGTGAATTTTTCGTGAAATTTTTTTTATTCCTTATATATACACGGAAATATGTATTTTATATATATTACATATATATATATTATATATATTAAGTATAGTTGAAGTTAATTACGATTGTTATCAAAGTTTAGCTCTTTTATTTTTGGGTTTTCTAAAATTATCTGCATTGTATACTTTGTCTACGGCCAATTGATAAATGTTTTCCTCCCTATTTATAATGCTCTTATTGTCAGTGTCTTTTTTCAGTACTTTTATTAATTGCACTCGTTTTGTATCAAAGCAACAACAATTGACGATGGGACATTGGGTCCATTAATCTTTGGTTAACCGCAATTTTCATCTTATTTTAAGCTGATTTTTAGTTAACATGCCCAATCCTAACTGGTTTGAAGGTCCAAAGAAAAATTCATGTTGTTATTCATCATTGAAAAAGGTCTAACTGTCTAAACTTAGATAAAAATGGTAGTTCTATAAGCAATTAGTAATGCCTTTTAGATTTTAATGTGATTGGTAGCAAACAGCAGAACATTTATTTACCTGAGAATTTATTGTGTCTGGTTGTAAATACCAGAATGTTCAATTACCTGAAAAGTCATTGGGATTGGTAGTAAATAGCAGACCATTATTTACCTATCTTACGGTTGTATGTGTTTGGTTTGTCTCTTGGTTAGATATTTTTCCTGTGAGACATGCTCAGGTAAAGATATACCGCACTCCTTGTAAAGTATCTTGTAAACGTCAATAACATTGATTCCTTCTTCCCTTAAGCAGTGATCGTAGACCAGATGGTACTCTCTATGATGTCATCCAGGTATGGATTCGCTTTACAAAATGCTTTTAATGTCGTCTTCAGTATATTTTATGGAATGCAACTGTTCTCACCCTTAGACTCTATACAACAAATTTTTTGGAAATTAAAGATAAATTTCTTACCAATCCGACTTTTGCTGTGGTTTCGTAGTAAATAAGAAATTAAAAAGGGATATCCCAAAAGTAGGTTTAATAAGTAGTGTAAACTTAGGATATGGGATGCATACATCCAGGAAATAAATTCTGGTATCTTTTTGCCTATTATGTAAAAATTGGATTTCATAATTAGAGTATCTCTGCTTACTTCACCAAACCTATAAGATTTTTGGCCTTATAATTACTGTTTTAAAGAAACTGAATACAGATTTATTAGAACAAGAGTACATCAAAATTTATCTTAAAAATCGCTTAGCACTAATAATTTGAGCTTTTTACCAAGTTGGAAATGGTCGGAAATAGGCAGTATATGATGCCACTTATTGGACATGAAGATGATGAGCTTCATGATTTCATGTTTTTCATTGTGGTGGAGAATATTTACAGTGTTAAATTTTATTGGAAAAGTACTGAGTAAGAAGGAGAATATCACCCATGATGAATTTTATTTTAAATCCCAAAAGGGAGAGAAAACGCTTTGAAGAAGGAAGCAGACTTGTCGCCATTTTTTTATTTTATACGTGGAAAAACCCTTATGTATTGACTTATTTTTGGATCGGGTCCGATATCTGGAATTTAATTATTTCTTTTACAAGACTAAATAATCTTGTACCAAGGATAAACTCGAAATTAGAATGGGAAAACTATAATTTTTTTCTGGGTGAACTTTCAGATAAGGATATCGCAAGTTAGGAGTTAACACTGATAACGTTTATCATTTCTTTCGTTACCATGATATCATGACGTCACAGTGAAAGTTGGGTTTAGGGAAGCAGCTTATTTTAACGTAGTTAAGGAATTGCTGTCTTGAATAATCAGGATAATTCATAAGCAAGTGCTTCCCTTCAATATCTCAAATTCGTCATTAGAAATCAAGGTACAGTATAAAGTGTCTCAGAATACCTTTCGTATCTTCAGTGAGACACACAGATATAAAACCATTATCTTATACCTGGAAGACATGAAGATTGTGGGAACTTTGGATTGAGATATTAGTTTTATCTTTTAGTCGGTCAATTATTACTTTGTGTTGTCAGTACTAATGTTTAGAAGAAAGAGGAATCGTGTAAATATATTGGGTTTCACAAGAAAGTGTCTTGAGAATAATTGCCAAAAACAATATTGAATAGAATGCATTACAATGTTTTCACAGAAGTACATGTCATTTCTAAACATAAAGAATTGAAGCTACTTTAATTTAGAAGTGTATCATTACCTAGCTTTATACACCAAGATCTTGGAAACCAAATTGCATTTATTATATCTTATATTGTATACTAATAGGCTATAT
>NC_090725.1:83605110-83610110 GCF_036898095.1 Palaemon carinicauda
AAATCAAGGGCCGAGGTCATAGAATTATTAGTAGTGCCCCGTTTTACACTATTCATCTTTCCCTTTAGGGGTGAATTTAATTCTTCCTTCAAAGTTTAAGTCCCTCTCATTTCCCTCCTTATATTTCTTTAGTTTTGATGAAAATGTTTGTCTTCATTAAAATTTTTGTAGTATTCCTTGAACTTTTCATAGTTTTCATTCAACCTTTGCTTGTCTTCATTAAACTTTTTCTGGTTGTCATTTAAACAACTCTTGCCTTCATTAAGTCTGACATAGATAAAGTCATTAAATCCTTAGCGTAAAAAAGTACCAAAGATGAGACTTACATGAGTTATGGATTTTGTGCCAAGTACATGTATATAGTAATGCATGACCATAAATCTATATTCATATAAAAAAATGATAGAAAGTCATATTGATAAAAAAACGATATATGGTGTTATAGATGCAAATAGGATATTAGCATTGAAAAACGAACCGTTTAAAAGCAGCATTAAACTTGTGCCAAGTACATGTTGTATGTAATAATGCATGACCATGAAGCTATATTCATGTAAAAAAAGAAGAGCAAGTTATATTGATACAAAAAAACATATATAGTCATATAGATACAAATAGGATATTACCATTGACAAAAAGAACCGTTTAAAAGCAGCATATTGCAGCTGAAGAGGTAAAAATATGCTAAAACTCTGGTTTCCAGTGGTATTTTTTGTATAATAACGATAGTCATTAAATTAGTGTGATTGGAGTTACATGGAAAATTGCATGTGGTTAAAATTTAAGAGCTAAAATAGCCGCCATAATGCCGCTCTCTCTCTCTCTCTCTCTCTCTCTCTCTCTCTCTCTCTCTCTCTCTCTCTCTCTCTCTCTCTCTCTGTAAACTTCATTTTCAAAGAAAAAAACTTACACAAATGTTACGTTTATTTTATTTTAGTAGGTAATTATGATACTGACAATGCCCATTGTCTGGGACTGAAAGCAATACCTGCATCAAATATGTATACAGACATTATATATATATATATATATATATATATATATATATATATATATATATATATATATATATATATATATATATATACAGTATATATATATATATATGTGTGTGTGTGTGTGTGTTTGTGTGTGTGTGTGTGTGTGTGTCAGTCGACAAAACAAAACCTCTGGAATAATGTTATGATGGTAAGGTCTGAATTTTTCTGCAGTAAAATGTTTCTGAATTCGATAGGTGTAAAGCCACATGAACATCATTGCATTCTTACCTTACCCTCTGCCTCTCCTCTATATAATAAAGAGCAAGGGTCTGGATATATATATATATATATATATATATATATATATATGTATATATATATATATATATATATATATATATATATATGTATATATATATATATATATATATCATTCCGGTCACGTTGGGTCTTCCCCTGTCCATTGTGCAGAGGGGAGAGGAAGTAGTCATAAACGGTTGGATGGGGGAGCACCAATAGTAACACTTCAATACCACAACTGCCCTGTTGTAGATAGAAAAGGAAAAGGGTTGATTTGTATGTGGGTTCGTATGCGTGCATATTTATCGAAATATTTAGCCGCTCTTCCTAATATTGACTATTGACAGAGGGGAGAGCTTGTTTGATTTTCTAGGTGGACTCGGTGCTTTAGAGATTAAGATTATCCACGCACTACAGATACCCTGTATTGAGAATTTTAGATTTCATTATGAATGTCAAATGTAATTATATATATATATATATATATATATATATATATATATATGTATATATATATATATATATATATACTGTATATATACATACATAAATATATATATATATATATATATATATATATATATATATATATATATATATACTTTATAAAGTTACGTATCATCACCAACCGTAGCTAGTTCACTGCAGGACAAAGGCCTCAGATTATCTTTAATTCTTGTTATATGTCCTGCCCATGTCCATTTCTTTTTCTTATACTTTAGTTTGCTCTCATATCTATGTTGCTCTTTTCCTGTCTCTTATTGTTATTCCCACCATTATTCTTTCCATTGCTCTTTGAATTTTAACTAGTTTTGTTGTCTCCAAGTTTTTGACGCATAAGTTAATACTGGTAGGACCTTCTGATTAAATTCCTTTCATTTAGAGAAAGTGGTATTTTACTTGCCATCTCTCTCTCTCTCTCTCTCTCTCTCTCTCTCTCTCTCTCTCTCTCTCTCTCTCTCTCTCTCTCTCTCTCTCTTTTTTTTTTTTTTTTTTTTTTTTTACAAAAAGCACTTTATCCGATTCTTATCCTACTTTTAATACCGGTTACTCCTGAATACATATTTTCATTAAGAATCTCTCTAGGTTCCTATCTGCATTTTCATTGAATGTTATTTGTTTACCTCCTATTCATTTTCAGTTTTTCATTTCTGTTTTCTCTATTTAAATCTTTTATCATATTTGGCAATTCCTCCCATAATTCACCATTTAGAACCATGTCATCTGCAAATTATATATGTTAATTCTTACAATTTCCCAATCTATTTTTTTATATATATATATTCTACACTTTCTGTGAATAATTTAGAAGGAATTGGGTGTCCCTCGCTAATTCCTTGTCCAATCAGAATTTCCTCTCTATCTTATGTAGATGAGTATAGATGTACTTCCTGTATAGATATCTTTAAATAATCTACCATAAGATTCATCTATTCTTTGTCTTTAAATTGCTTTCATTACTGCTGAATTTTTGACAGAATCAAAAGCTTTCGCATAGTATTCATAGTGGTTTGTCATATTTTTCCATTACCTGGTTAATTATATGGATATGGTCAGTTATTGAATACCTGCTTCTAAACCCCTCCTGCTCTCTTGGTTGATTAAATTCTAACAATCTTTCTATTTAGCCTAATATGGTTTTTGAAAACATTTTATGTATTACTGAGAATAAACTTATTAGGTGATAATTTTTCTCTCTCTTGTAAATCATTATAATGATAATGATTTTTTCCACGTTTTAGGTTGAAAGCATTCTTGCAGACATTTTGTGTAAAGTTCAGCCAGTTTTACTGTTATGAAATCTCTTCCATCTATTATTAAATTAATTGTTAGTCAATCTTCTCCTGAGGCTTTGCCTATTTTCATGCCTTTTAATGCTTCCTTTATTTCTTCTGCTGTTACTTTTGGTACTAGTTTATGTGTTTCATATTTATATTGGCAAAGTTATTTCTTATATCGTTATTGTATAGCATTGTATAGAAATCCTCTGCATTTTATCACTCCATCTCTCATGTTGATATTTCCATTTTCATCATTTAAAGCAAATATCTGTTGGCGTCCTGTTCCAAGTCTTCTTTACTTTTAACCTTTTGCTTCTTCCTTTGTTTAGTTATTCCTCAAATTTGGTCTGATTCCGTTTACAAATGACTCTGCTAATTCGATTACATCTCTTGTATTTTATCTTCATTTCCAATCATTTCTCTATTACCTTCTTGGTCTTTTCTGATAGTTTTCCTTGATGTTGTTTAGGAACTTCTTCGCCTATCTCTTGTGCTGATTCTAATACAAATTTTGTTAAATTAATATTTATTTTTTCTTTATGTGCTTCCATTTCATTGTGTAGCTAGGAGTACCCATTATGTATTGCTAAATTAAACTCATCAGTTTTTTCTCTTATTGCTGGAGTGTTTATTTTTTTTTCTTAAAATTAGTTTTCTCTCCCTAGATTAGACAAATTTTACTTCACACCATTCTATGGTCGCTTGACTTTAACTTATTTAACATTTTAACTAAATAAACATTCTCACTGAGAATAAAATATATATATATATTTTTTTTTTCATTTCTTCATTTGGTTTTCTCCATGTCTATTTCTTATGTTCCTTCTCATAATAAAAGGTGTTCATAATTTTTAGGTTGTTTCTTTCCGCAAATTTTACAAGCATCTCTTCTGCCATTTCATGGGCCTACACCAAATTTACCTAATGCTGATTATCCTCTCTTCTTTTGACCTCCTTAGCATTGAAATCACCCCTCAAAAAATATAAGTAGATTCTTATTTCTTAATATAGATATCTCCAAATCTTTATAAAAAGTTTATATTTCATTCTCTGTATGGGATACTTTTGGTGAATACGTTTGAATGATCTTCAGTTTACAGGTATACTTTTTATTCAATTAAGTTTGATCATTAATCCAGTAATTCTGGAAGATCTCTATTATATATAAAACCCACTCCATTTTCTTGGTTCCTTTCATTTCCTCTGAAACAAAATATATGATCCTCTTTTACTTCTATATAAGATTCCCCAGTTCCTCTAATTTCTCTTAGTCCTATTATATCCTAATTTATTTATTTGATCATTTTTAGTAATACGGCAAGGTCTTCCTCCGTAGACAGGGTCGTGACTTTGTATGTTTTGAGGTTCAGTTTCCAAAGGTAGCATGTTCTAGTCCAGATATTTTTAGCATGCCCCCTGGAGTGGTTCTTATCAGGCCGCCATCTTGGGCAGTTGTTCCACTGCCACCTGGGACTGCGGTCCGAGACGGGATTGCTGTTTTTCACCATCACGCTTGTCAATTCAGATTGATCACTCACAACAAACCAACCTAGTATGGGTGCCCATAACTAGTACAGAGTTGCTGATCATGGCAATAAACAAACCCTTTTACCACATTTAGGTAACCCCCACTCAGAAAGGGATATATATATATATATATATATATATATATATATATATATATAGAGAGAGAGAGAGAGAGAGAGAGAGAGAGAGAGAGAGAGAGAGCCTACCACACACATGCTTATATATACTGTAAATATATATATATATATATATATATATATATATATATATATATATATATATCAGTGGGAAAGAGATAGATTCTGATTCATGAAATTGTGGTTTTGTTTCAGTTTTCCCAGCGAATCTTTATTTAATTTCAAAGTAATAGATTGTAAGGTATAGTTGTTGATTGGCACCAAAGTGACTATAG
>NC_090725.1:83615110-83665110 GCF_036898095.1 Palaemon carinicauda
CTATTTAAAATAGGCACAATATCCACTGAGAATGTGGGTAAGTTAGGAATAATGATGATATTGATAATGGTAATAATATAAATGAATTACCATTTTTGAAGTGGAAGTTGAATGCAGTACATTTGAAAGCTGAACGTAACTGGTTATGTTTATTATTTTTTGATGACCACATATGGGATAGGATCCGAAGAAACTGTTGACATTAAACAACGATTAAGAGCCCCTCTAATCAGTCCAAAACATGCCATAATCATCCGTAAAAGCTTCAAAAAGACCGTTTACTTTTTCCCATGATATATAGTTACCATTCTTTTCACTCTTGGTTATAATTTTATTTTTTATTTTTCTTGTAAGATGAAAAAGATCACGTTAGACGCAATCCTACCATTTGCTATGTATGACACAAATTTTAAAAGAAAAATCAGGCTAAACAACCTATCGATGGGTATGATGTCAATTATATGTTAGAAAATTCAATTTAAAATACATCACACGCGACCAAAAAAAATCGTGTCAGGTAATCCATTCATAAAAGGGCTCTTGTGATCAATTTCTTGACCTGAAGTTCTGATAAATAGTATGTAAAGTAATTTTGATTTAGAGAAAAAGCTTTATGGAGATAAAACGTTGAAGAGCAGAGTTGATATACCGGTGACTGAAAAGACTTCGCATACATACATATATATATTATATATATATATATATATATATATATATATATATATATATATATATATATATATAGTCCATATAAAACGTTGAAGAGTAGAGCTATAAACAATGATAATTGACTTTGATATACCGGTGACTGAAAAGATTTCGCATATATATATATAAATATATATATATATATATATATATATATATATGCATATATATATATATATATATATATATATATATATAGGTAATAGGTTGGCCAGGGCACCAGCCACCCGTTGAGATACTAGCACAAGAGAGTTATGGGGTCCTTTGGCCAGACAGTAATACATTGGATCCTTCTCTCTGGTTATGGTTCATTTTCCCTTTGCCTACACACACACACACACACACACACACACACACACACACACACACACATACATACACCGAATAGTCTTGCCTATTCTTTACATATTCTCCTCTGTCCTCTTACACCTGACAACACTGAGGTTACCAAACATTTCTTCTTTACCCAAGGGGTTAACTACTGCACTGTAATTGATCAGTGACCACTTTCCTCTTGGTAAATGTAGATGAGTCATTTTACCTATGACAAGCAGCTCTTCTAGGAGTAGGACACTCCAAAATCAAACCATTGTTCTCTTGTCTTGAGTAGTGCCATAGCCTCTGTACCCTGGTTTTCCACTGTCTTGGGTTAGAGTTCTCTTGCTTGAGGGTACACTCGGGCACTCTATTCTATTTTATTTCTCTTCCTCTTGTTTTGTTAAAGATTTATAGTTTATATCGGAGATATTTATTTTAATGTTGCCGTTCTTAAAATATTTAATTTTTCTTAGTTTCCTTTCTTCACTGGGCTATTTTCCCTGTTGGAGCCCCTGGGCTTATAGCATTCTGCTTTTCCAACTAGGATTGTAGCTTGGCAATTAATAACAATAATGATAATACATATATGAGAGAGAGAGAGAGAGAGAGAGAGAGAGAGAGAGAGAGAGAGAGAGAGAGAGAGAGAGAGAGAGAGAGAGAGAATGTGGGTGCATATAGCATAAATCAGAGAATTGTAAAAAAGAAAGAGCATTCAGGGCTCAGAAGGCTTGTGGCCAAGGAACGCCATGAAGAATAGGAAGAGATATAGATGGAGACAAGAGAAACATTGTGGGAAATGATGTGACACTCATTTCTTTCGGAAGGTGCTGGATATCTAGGAGAATCAGCGAAGGACGAATGGGGGTAATAATGACAGCATATGGAAAGCGAGGTGAAACGTATTCGTTTAAGGTCGAGTGTTATTAGAGCCATTTTTAGCTGCACAGGTTAAATGAAAGTAGTTGAACTAATTGTAAGCTATTAAAACGGCGGAGAGTTGTATTCAAGTTAGTCTTCACACCAAACACCATCAATAATATTGATAATATCAAATGTTCGGTTTTATGCGATTTGGAAATGTTCGTTGACATGTTTTGGAATTACCAAATATAGAAAATCATTAAGATGTAAAACTTTAAGGTTCAAGCTATTGACTTCTCATTAGAAATGGAAAATAAAACGATACCTTAAGTGGTTCCCAGTCTTATAGAAAACATATCACCTATTCTTCCCCAGCTCAAGATGTCGACGTTAGAGCTCTCTCTCTCTCTCTCTCTCTCTCTCTCTCTCTCTCTCTCTCTCTCTCTCTCTCTCTCTCTCTCTCGTCCTTGTCGTTGTGATAAACCTGGCCATCGCTGCCTCTGATAGACCGAGATCTGGTCGTTGCAAAGGTGCAAAAAAGTGGATACGGCCAACAGGGTGATCAATGGATCGAACACGTTAAATCGGAGATGTTGAGGACGATAAACGACACAGAGGAAGAAGACGACGGAGCCAAGTGACGTCGTCTGGTGGTCTTGGACAGGTTTTTGTCTCCCGTGGAGGACACAAACATTCACTCTTCTTTATTTCCTCTTCACTTGAACTCTTCTCTGATATTCTTAACTTTCTCCCCATTTTACTCCCCCCTCTCTACTTTCCCTACTCTCTCGTCTGCCTCCCCATCAGCTGATCCGTAGACTTGGTGAAAATAAGGGATGCGTTATCTCCAAGAATCTGACTAATTGTTTTCCTAGGCACAAAAGCCCATCCATCATCGGCCAATCATATGTCACCTTGGGCAATGGCCTGTCCAGTCGAATATTTCGACGTCACGTACTTTGGGTCGTAATGACCAGTCAGGATCCACTACGTCACCTGCATGTTTGGCTGCTGACGAATGGGCCAAGCGAGACATCAGCAGGACTTTTCTCCCCGATCCATCTCTGTCAGGCGAGTGATGGTCGTCACTAATAAAGGCGATACTATCATTCGAGGCAGCACCAGCACCAACACCAACACCAGCAACAACAACAGTGGCAGAAGCACTAGCAGTGGGTAGCGGTCCTAAGATACCTACTTACGGGAGGGTGTGACGTCATGAATTATATATTCCAAGATCACCACTGACATCTTGATTGAGTGACAGACAGGCGACTGATCGCAAGGGAACTAAATATAGCCTAGACAAAAGAAGCAAAATAAAGCCTGCCACGTTTGTATTCAACTTTTTCTTTTCACAATCTTACCTCAAGTTTATTTATTAGTTAGTTTCGCATTTTAAGTGTATCAAAGACTAAATTTTGTTTTTTCCTGTCCCAAGATATTCACCCTGTAAAATGATGGTGAATGGTAGTTTTATTTTCCTTTTAAGCTGTAAATTATACAAATTTTTACTCTTAAGTACTTTATATTTAAAACGAAAAAATGTGAATGAAAAAGTTAGGCTTCAGGACAATTTTGTGAAAATCTTACTTTTGATAGATAGAAGGAAATTCCAAGTTTTCCTAATTTTAATGATTCATCATATATATATATATATATATATATATATATATATATATATATATATATATATATATATATATATATATATATAAGAGGAAAATCAAGGTTTAGAGAGAGAGAAAATTATTAATTGGCGGGATTTTAAAAACTTTTATTTGAAATTCAGTTTCCTTGACACGTTTGAAAAAAAATATAATGTTTAGAGGAAGCTGAAAATTTAAAGGAGAGGCAATGCAATAGTATAATTGTCTAAATGCTTTGATGTTTGGTACTGATACCTGCTATATGAGTAAAATCGTAACAATTTCATGTAAAATGCACATTGTTATATTCAATCAATTCCATAAAGATGTAGATAGAAATTAGTGAATGCTGTTGGAAGCGCTGAATATGAGGACCATGAATTAACATTAGCATTTTAGATTTTGTGTGATAAAACGATGAGAAAATTGTATATATCTCGTTTTTCGCTATTATAATGGAGTGCAGAGAGCAAAATTTCTATTCAGTTCTGCATTGATAGCATATGTAATTAGACTTTGATAACTCTGTCCATCTTGAATACAATATTTATTTATCGCTTAATTTTTATCCCTCTCATTCTTCTTTGAATCATGAATTTAGTCAACCTCAAAGAAATTCGCGTTGTTTTCTCAAGTATGGGGAAATCAATAAAAAAAATTTCATTTTTATTAGGAACCAAATGTTTTTCCATTTATATCCCCTTTTCTTCATTTTAGCTTTTAACATATAATTGATAACCTCTTTTGTGCTTAGGCCCAAATTCAGCAGTTCTGTTTTTTTTTCTGTTTGCTGTTGTCCTGTGACCTGCTTCAGATTATAGCATTAATTTATCATTTATACCGTTTTCCACTAACTAATAACCGTAGACAGCTGTTATTATGGTCATATATATATATATATATATATATATATATATATATATATATATATGTGTGTGTGTGTGTGTGTGTGTGTGTGTGTGTGCGTACTCGCATGTGCATGCATGCATGAATGAATGATATCACCTAAGACTTCAAGATTGCAAAGAAATTACCAAAATATGTATATTAATTTTGCTTAAAGATTAGGGGATAACTAGGTAGGTGCTTTTCATTTTATTCTCCCAAGAATTAATCCTTAGAATGTTATATGCATGTTTGGATACATATCCCCTTGAGATTAGATATGGCAAATGTATATTGAGGATGGACCTTTCGTGTTTTATTCTGTAGCTTTTTCGTTGATCTTTGCCCGTTTTTGTCATCTTGATAGCCATCAAGCTCACTTAGCAATAGTGAATGAACATTGAAAAATTACGTTTAGGGTCACTTCAATTAAGAGAAAAAAATAGTTTTGCAATAATCTACAAGAACTAGGTTTGCATTCGAGAATTAATAAAGAACATAAGAGTAAAGATAACGACATAGGAATTTTAGAACCTTAGAGTTTTGTGGTGATTGATGAGTTGTAATTTCATTTTGCGAAACGCAACATTTGTATTTATTTTATCCGACTTGTAGACATTTGGCCTAAGGTTAGAAGATATTTTGACGTGGCAAATGACGTAGATATATATCACCATAGATTTCATCAGAAGCAAATCTTCAAAATAGGTCGCTTGACCTTGCTAGTATGTTTCTCGTGTCACTTGATATTTTGTTGTTTAAATGTCAAATGAAAGTCACCCAAAGGTCGTGTAACTGGCATAGAAGCAAGTGGGGAAGGAGTGTTGCCTAAAAGATAGGTCACCAAGAAACAAATGTAAACATATCAAGAATTAAGTATCTTACGATCCTTGTCTCGTGTGCCTAGACGACAAGCGCGTGATTGATTTAAGCAGTCATCGTTAACCTACTCAAGGTTAGTTTATGTAGCTACTTAGAATGGCATCTTGAATCTTGCTTCCCTTTGATTTTTGTAAGTCAAGGGCAGTAACTTTTCTGGCGTTTTTATAGAGGGATAACATTCTTCTGCTAAGGAGCAATGGTTTGTTTAAGGGAATGAAAAAAGTAGGATAGAAGAGCATAATTATTTTCATCAGATGAGCTCCTGTTTACCCAATTGTCTTATCCCATGAAGTATTCTCATCTTTATAATGAAGATTTTTCTTTAGTTCAGCTTTATTTTGAATAGTTTGGTTCCCTTAATCCCTACGGAAGTATTTGCGACTTACCACCTCTAGTCAACATGTCATTAGCCACTAACATTCACAGATCGCCTGTCTTCGCATCACGTAGGGGCAGGTTCGTGATCAGAAACGATTACACAGTGACACAGTGTGATAACAGACGGTGAACAACGCATCGTTCTCTCTTCGTACTTAGCTGGGGAGTCGAAGTGCCCCCGAAGAATCTTTGGAAGAAAAGTGGTTTGTCATCTCTGTTATCGAGGTAATGATTCTTCTCCTGAAATATCAATTAAGACAATTTGGGAGGGTGTCAAGGCGCTGGCCGACTGATAGATGACAGGTTGATATATCTCGGCGATGACATGGGATGGTGGATGTGCTGTCGGAGGCGATGATATTTTGTGTATTCTTTCTCATTCTTTCTGATGTTTCAAATAGTCACGTCATTATTGAGTATTAACTTGGCTTGGTTTCTTTTTGCTTACTTGTTTGTATATACGGTAGGTTTTTACTCTGTTGCCCTTTTCTAAGCCTTTGGAAACTCCTGTTTATAAGCTGTCCACTGTTACTCAATGAATTCAGTATTGTCTGATTATTTATGTTAAAGTTAATGTAATTTTATATATTGTTGTTTTCTTTATAGAAACGAAGAACATTTGAAAATCATTGTCGGCGTTTTCCATTAACATACTAGGTTTACGCTTTTCAGTAATGAAACTCAAGTTTTGAGGGGTAAAATAGAATAGACCCATTGCGCAATCGGAAGAAACAAAAAACAATGGTTTAGAGGTGAGGGAAAGAAAGGCATTAGGAAAAGCAAAGCAGGAAATAGTGCGTATGATTTACCTGCCAGTTTAACGACCCCTCCAGTAACTGAAGAACCTAAGTAGCACATTCGTGACGTTATATTTCCAATTGTGTGATTGCATAATTACCATTTTTTTTTGTTACATCTCTTATTTTTTCATACATCTCTGTAATATACTGATCCACCAATAAACACTCGGAAAATGTGAAGGAAAGTGTGTTTGTGTGTTGTGTGCATGAATACATGTATGTGAGTATGTATGTATGTAAATGTATTGTTAATGACTATCTTTGGCTGCAGCTTGATATTCTTCTTGCTTGAAAACTGGTATGATTATTTCGAATGGAGTTTTACGGTCTTTCTTGATCCCATTATCTCTCTCTCTCTCTCTCTCTCTCTCTCTCTCTCTCTCTCTCTCTCTCTCTCTCTCTCTCTCTCTCTCTAAATTTAAACATATAGCAGAGTAAGTCACCTAACGAATATAAATAAAATATGTTAAAGGTATACACTTACACACACCATACACATAAATTATATATATGAATATATACAAATGTATGGACTACGACGAAACGTCCCATTCCCATGTATTTATTCTCAAATACACACACACACATACACACACACACACATATATATATATATATATATATATATACATACACATACATATATACACATATATACATACACACATAATCATATGTGCGTGTTTATGTCAACGGTTATTGAGAAAGTAAAGCGATTATTGTAATAGTACAAGCTAATCTCAGTAACGATGTAGCCTTACCTCCACAAGAGAACATTACTCTAACAATAATAAAAGGGTTGTTGCTGAAGACAGATAATTCAACTGCTAAGAGTAAGAACTAGCAAGAATGGACATGGGAAGAGGGAAGGTGTCGTCTAGGAGTGAAGTGAATGGCAGTCTTGTATGCAAATCTAAATTTATCAAAGTCAGTTTAAGGAAAGAAATAACACCGAAGGGAAGCTTGTATATCACATATTGTAGCTATCTCTACCCCTATTTTCCTTTCAACACAGGAATAGCTTGGGGTCAAAAGTAATTTGATTGAAGAAAACAAGAAGGTAAAAAGAAGTCGACTACTAGAAACAAAGGAAAGTATCGTCTAAGCCAGTGGAGTAGCATACAATGATCCCATAAGGAAAGGGAGTACAGGCGAGTGTCAATCATCGCGGCCATTGTCTTGTACCAAGTCGGATTAAGACACCCAGATATTTAAAAGAATATTGCAGAGCATTGATGTTTTTGTCAAGAAAATGAACTGTTCAAGTGGAAATCTTTTCTGTGGAATATATATATATATATATATATATATATATGTATATATATATATGTGTGTATGTGTGTGTGTCTGTCTGTCTGTCTGTCTGTTCAAATATACAAACACACCCATATATGTATGTGTATATATATATGTATATATATATGAATGTATGTATGCATTTATGTATGTATGTGGGTATATCCATATATATATATATATATATATATATATATATATATATATATACTGTATATGTACTGTATGTGTGTATATGTGTATATATGTAAATATACATACATACACACACACATATATATATATATATATATATATATATATATATATATATATATATATATATATTGGTTATAAAGATAAGGCTATGGTTGCTGTGAGTCCACCACCCACCTTTTGAAAATATAATTAGACAATGTGGGCATGTTACTAAGTGGTATAGCAATTGACTCACGCTTGGTAGGCCATATCCATTTCCCATCAGGTTATCAAGTTTTCAGTAGGTGTCTGCTTCTGATGGGATGGTGAAATAAGGCATGGGACTAGAAACCTCACCCATAAAGACTTTATTCTGCTGGTTCCATCCCTTCTAAGTATATAGATATATATTCATATATATATATATATATATATATATATATATATATATATATATAATAGATAAATAGATAGATAATTAGATATAGAACTAGATGTATATTACGTGTGAGCTTATGTATTCATTTATGAGTAGGGTAGATCATGGTCCACTAAGCACTGGGTCTTCCGAAAATAGATCTGGCTAAACACACTGAAGGCACGCCCACTTATGTCAACAATTATCCTGCCGTAAAAGGAGATCTTATGACATTCAATTCCAGCTGCTTAAGTGCCTATCTCGACGACATATGCTCGTAGCAATATATATTCCTAAAGAAAAACTTTTTTTTCCGTTTGAATGACGTCAAGGTAGGACCTCGCGACGCACCTCAAAGTACTCTGAGAAAGAAATTTGAAATTTATGTCTGGACGAATGACAACGTGAAAAGACAAAACTCGTCCGGATATGTACTTCAGGGCAACCACTCCTTCAAAAGATAACGAATCAGCTATGTCGGAGTTGGCAACTGATAATGGGGAGGATTTCATTGCTGTTTCCTGCTGTCTTCTAGATATTTGTCAAGGTGCTTAAAATTCGTATGGTGGTACTAGCTGTCAAGTTAGTCGATCCATCTTTACGTTGTTTTCAATATATGTATCTACTTGACACACACACACACACACACACACACATATATATATATATATATATATATATATATATATATATATATATACTGTATATATATGTGTGTGTGTCTATATCTGTATTAGTGTGTGTGTAAAATACACACATCACCTATATAAGAAAGGCCCAGTGTCTGGCTATTCTACTTATAAATACTTACAGAAAAAAAAAAACATAATCAGTTGATCCTTATCAAGTTGGCTTATCAGAATTAGAATTAGCAACCACCTATTAACAGTGATAAAAATATTTTAAATATTGAAGCATACTCAATAAAATTATGTGGTATATGAAAATACGCACCCCTCTAGTCGCATACTTTGGTCTCGTAAAAGCTTATGCTTGAAGTGATAGAGATTCAGGGTGGAAAGTGTTGAGGAGACATAGATTCAGAGGATAGTTTTCTGGAAGCAATATTTAACTGTTTGAAGTGTGTGCTAAAACGAGAAGGCAAACAGTAACGGCGTCGGTTTTGATTAATGACTGGCTCTGTTGGTTTGGTTCACTATATGTATTTCCATTTTTTTACTTTTTATTGTGTCTGCAACATTGATGATAATAATGATAATTAGTATTATTATCATTGTTATTAAAAAATTTCTCTTTATTTCCTCACTATTCGACGTTAATCAGTATCGGAGTTACTTGTGTCATCTTATGTCAGATCCTGTTATGTTTACAGTACTATTATTATTAATTTTCTAATCATTTAAGCTTTTTTCTATGGAGTAATGGCTAAAGATTCCCATAACAGACTGTTATTATTATTATTATTATTATTATTATTATTGTTATTATTATTATTATTATTATTTTTATTATTATTATTATTATTCTCGTTTCCATTTCCTCTCCATTAGTTGCTATCATTACTGCTGTGTCGTATTTTCTGACAAAATATGGATATTTTATTGTATCATTAACTAAACCAATTACTATTTGCGAACAGTTAAGTCTAGGTATATAGGCAGACAATATATGTCGTTGAGAAAAGAGAAACAGCTGACTCGTATGTAATGTCTATATTGTAAATGAGAAGAGCTTTAGAGAAGTTGTCAAAATATGAGATTCACCCCCAAAAATTATTAAGCAATGACTCCTCTTCTTTCCTATTGTGAAATATATATAGAAACATAGATAATATTCGTAATGATTTACCTCTGTATATTGCTTCTGGAGAAATTCAGGTTAGCTGTATGTATTATTTTCGGAAATACTTTTATAAAATGCATTTAATGTTCATTTCCTTTTAAAAGATACACCATCATAAAGAAAGTTCGTGTAGCCTTTTACTCATTTGAAGTAATGGATGAACACCTACTACCTCATCAATGAAAATGACGCTCGTTTTTATTACGTCTTTGGGTCTCTCGTTGTCTGTCTTTCTGTGTACAGTACATATGTATATATTGTTATACTATGGTCCCGTGTGTTGGAACCAAAAATATAATATTATATATATTACGCCTTGCAAGCTAAAGAACCTCTCGAGTTCCAAACTCACCTGTTTGTTTTTACATTTAATCTGTTACACTTAAAAATATTAACATCCGAGCTCTGGGACAGTTATAAAACTCCCAGACAGCAATATATAAAAACACTGAATATCCAAAGGTCTTTTTAGTACACTCAAAACTAAACTGGTTATTATGATCTATTCAAACAACTTTTTACTTAGATTCATTATCAGGATACGAGTGGGTATGAAATAGACACTGGTGATTGAAATATTACACCTTTTACAAAAATAAATATATTCTATATAAATTACAACACTTTGAAAGAAATTACATAATAAAAGAAATCACTCGAAATATTAAGTGTGAACAAAACTTAGATTAAGACAAAAGAAATGTTACACTGAAAATTATATAATCACTTGACTTGAAATATTAAATATGAATAAAACCTTAGACTAAAACAAAAGAAAAAATTACACTAATACCTAAACTCTTAAAGAACTTACATAAACTTACCAACTTCACATATTTTCATAAAACTTACTGGGCCAGTTACAAAGATTTACACAATGCCAACACTCACCACAACAAAATGAATTTGAAATCACCTTTAACTTCTTTTGTAATGTTTCACCACATTAGACACGATATATGTCGTACTTAAACTTAGTCACTTTGGAGAGGATACACTATAGGCACTTGGAGAGAGAGAGAGGGATTAACTTTGACTCTTTCACAGGACGGCTGTTTCTCTTCTGCTGCTATGCAGCCCTGTGACGCCTGTATATAAACTTAGCTACTTCCAGAATATTCTAGGTCTGAGATCTGGAAGCTTGGGGGTTGGCCTAAGGGCGTAAGGTTGCCAATGATTACTCTCTTGGATGCGTACCAATGCAACAACGAGATGAGTCTCTCTCTCATCTAGTTCCGCCCACCTTTGTCCTCGGAAATAAAAGAAGAGATAAAATCTAACACAGGGGTTTTTGAGAACCTTCCAAAACACATGGCAAATATAAGAATTGGGTATTTTCTCACAAACATGACACAACACCTCATAAAACTATAGAAAAAGATTTAAATAAGCCCTTGTTCATATCTCGTATGGATCATATAACACACTCAAACAAATTACATAACACTTCGTAACAAAATACATGAAATTAAGAGTTAATTCATAGAAAAATAACGTAAATTTACGTTTACTGACTTAATGAAAAATGCAATGAAATTAGCGAAGAAAGTCTTACATAATTTACATACCAAATTTATATCTACATCAGAGGAACTCACCTTAAGAGCTGGCTATTCACCTCTTTAATGCACATATGAAAACATGAATAAAATACAGTACCTGAATAACTTATTTACTCTACACTAGTCCAGCTTCGTAGGATAATATATATACAGTATATATATATATATATATATGCATGCATATATACTGTATATACGTATATATTAACATACCTGCACACACTGAAACACATACACACACATATATTATATATATATATATATATATATATATATATATATATATATATGTCTGTGTGTGTGCGTGTGTGTGTGTAATCATACAAGTGATTCTTTAAGAAATCTCATTTACATCAAATTAATTCTAATGTCTTTAGAACATAAATTTAGTACAAGTATTAGTTTCTTGATATGCTAATGCATGCGATAACATATGTTAATCTAGTGTTATTGAAACCATTTCGATAAAACTAAGTACCCGTGGTCCATAGTATGATAATGGCTACGGTGATAAATGCTAGAAAAAATTGAGCTGTAGCTCGGTCGGATTTCTCTCCAAAATCAATAAAAATAAGTAAGGCACGACGGGCTATAAAAGATATTGGCGTGGCCGTGTCGTCGGAATTATCCCGAAGCTAATACAACACGGGAGGAATATTTTCCTAACCTTAAAACATCGTCGTAAACATCTATATCTCCGATCTCAACAACCCCCAGAATCCACCTGTCGTTTTCCAGTGAGTCATAGCCTTAAGGAGGAGCTTCAGCCACACCTATCTCTCCTCCCTCGTCCTGCTTCTTCAAGTTCATTTTGGATATTTTTTTCTTATATGTAATTTTCATACAGCTTGTCTGAATATTGAAATTGTGAAAATATACATTCATAACAGATTAGGTTTATTTTATTTCATATTTCCTATCTGCTATGAATGATTTGATTGAGTTTTTCTCTTGTACATGTTTTGACATAGGTAAAGTCAAGTGGACTTTGATTTTTAGATACATTAATTCTACATATTGCTACATTAGTAATGAAATCGATACAAGTCTTTTAACTCAACTAATATTAAATGTTTTTATCAAGGTATAATGAAACTTTGATATATAATTACCTGACTGCTAATAGAGAGTATTTGGGGGAAATTAAAAAATGCGTTTTGTGGGCGTGATGTGTTATTGTTCAAGTATCATTATTTTAGGAGAGCCCCACGTATCGATTAAAGATAAAGATATGCAGATTTGCAAGTAAAGATTCAAAAGCTTACCAAAGCGATATAACAATTAGAGTGAGTGTTTATAAGATGTTTTTATCAGTCTTTGCCATTATAGGCGTTCCAGTGCCTAAAAGCTGCATCGCCCGCCATGTCTGAGGATCAATCGCTGCCATAAATTCTGGAAACACGTAGAAAGTTGGCTCAGCCGTCTAGATATACGTGTGATTCAATTCTTTACTAAGGCAATGCAATCCTCGGTTTGTCTTTCGAAGCTACTTTGTTAGACTTGCTCGCTCTCGCTCTTTACACTAAAGGAAAAGCTACTTTCATTACTTGGCAATATCGAAGGGTGCTGTGCAAAAATAATTAATGTTTCGATACGGCTCCCTTGGATTATTATTTTCTAGGACGAAGTTGTAACTAAATTTCTGAAAAAAGTGTTAAGACCTTTTAAAACAATTTTGAAAAGCTAGATTCTACAGATAAGACAACTCCGTAAGTTATGCTACATTTAATGAAAGATTCATCACAAAGAGGACTCAAACCTAACATGGGTCTTTGTAATCTTTAAAGATGTGTTTCTAATCCATAACTGCAATAGGGCACCAGCCATCAGCTGAGATACCTCCACTAGAGGGTTATTGGGCCCTTTGTCTGGCCAGACAGTACTACATAGAATCCCACACTCTGATTACGGCTCATCAGGCTATATATCAGTTTAGTGAGATTGGTGTTACTGTATGGACATGAGTCATGGTATGACAATTAAATAATCTCCAACAAATTTAGTAGATTTGAGAACAAAGCACTTAGAAGAATATTACGAGTTAAATGGCAAGACAGGATTAGAAATGAAACTATAACAGAGGTCTAGGGCCATATGTGTATGAGGTCATGTTGTTGGGTAGATGGAGATGGTTTAGGCATGCTCTTCGCACTCCCCAAGAGAGCTGTTCACCAAACATTTAAATGAGCTCCACGAGATACTAGAAGTGTTGGAAGACCTAGGCTTACATGACTGAGGACTATGGTGCGTGCAGTAGATGATGAAGAATGGAGAAATAATGAATAAAAAACTCAAGATAGAGATGATAGGCATAATAGGAGATGATGATGATGATGACACACACCGAATAGTGTGTCCTGTTTTTTCCACAGTCTCCTCTGTCCTCAATCACCTGACAATACTGAGATTGCTAATAATTCTTCGCTCAAGGTGTTAACTACTGCGCTGTAATTGTTCAATAGTTACTTTCCTCTTGTCAAGGGTAGAAGAGACACTTTAGCTACGGTAAGCAGCTCTTCTAGGAAAAGGACACTCCAAAATCAAACCATTGCTCTCTATTCTTGATCAGTGCCATAGTCTCTGTTCCATGGTCTTACACTGTCTTGGGGTAGAGTTTTCTTTCTTGAGGGTAAACTCTGACACACAATTCTATCTTATTTTATGGTTTATTTAGGAAATATTTATTTTAATCATGTTACAGTTCGTAAAATATTTTATTTTAATTTTATTACTTCTCTTGTAGTTTATTTATTTCTTTGTTTTTCCTTGTTGAACCCCTGGGGCTTATAGCATCCTGCTTTTCCTACTAAGGTTGTACCTTTGCTAATAATAATAATAATAATAATAATAATAATAATAATAATAATAATTATAGAAACGAGAAAAATCTAAGCAAAATGTGTCGAAGAGAAAGAACTTGCTGGGTTTTATATTAAGCATCAAGGATAATATCTCCTTAAATATCTTTTAGTATTTATTTGAGAGTATGACCGTGTCTTACAGTCATCAGACTTTTTGGATGTACTCTACAAAAAAGAATTTCACACTTCTCTCAATGATAAAAACCTGGTTATGGCATTGCTTTGTTTTGTTAGTTTTATTTATGTAGGCCTACTGTATAGGATACTGTTATATTGAAACTCCTTCATGCTACCTTATGAAATTTAATCGAGAATAGGATAGCTATTTCAAACTATAGAATTTTAAGATTTAAATATGATAGATCATTGTAAATAATGGAATATTCTGTCATTGTCAGGCCAGAATTCGATTTTGTATTATATTTGATAATCATAGTGTTGGCTAATTAGCTTGTGTCTTGGAAACACATCCATTTTGAACCAGTTATTTAACTGTCTGTGGTGGGTCAGAACCAAGGTGGGAAAAGGCATTTGTTTATTACCTCCATCCCCAAATATGACTGACAACTGGGATAAATGCAACTCATATAGCCAACTTTTAAATGGAAAAACTATATATATATATATATATATATATATATATATATATATATGTGTGTGTGTATATATATACATATACATATTTATATGTATGTATATATATATATATATATATATATATATATGTATATGTATATATATGTATGTGTGTGTGCGCGCGTGTGTGTGGGTTTATATGTTTTTGTGTGTGTATGTGAATATATATATGCAAAACGTTCATTATGTAAATATGAAATACATTTTTCATTTCACTGTCAGTCTATTACAAATAAACATTTTCATACAGAATCAGAGAAAAGAGTAACAATTATGTCATAATTAGAAAAACCTGTTGGATTGCCTTCCGGAAAGAATAAGTAGCAATAACTCCCTCAGATAAAATAATGATAATAACAACGTTAATGATAATAGTATCTATACACAGTATATACTGTACAGTATGAATGTATGGATACATAACATGCGTTAAGTAAATACAAAGTATGCATTCAATTTCATTGCCGCACTATTGCAGAACTTTTATAGAGAATCATAGAAAACAGTAATCATTTTGCTATAATTTATCGCATATGATTATAAAAACAAAAACACCAAATAAAAAATTTATTGCATTGTATCATTAGCAGCACATAATCAATATATATATAACGGATTTTGAGCGAAGCGAAAAATCTATTTTTGGGTGAGATAGCCATGGCGTCCTGATGGAAGGTTCCTGTTTGGTAGCTTCCTTGGGTATAAGACTACTAAGATATTCCCAGAGAATTTAACCACAGGTTATCACAGAATTCTAACTTCTGGAGCGAGTATCTCAAAGGTTTCCCTTTAAGACATCGTAATACAACAGGGGACACGCATGTCTGGTCGTGCCACATAGCTATCTCCACCCCGAACAGAGTTAACGCTTCGGTGTGTAAGGGCTGAGAATAGCTGGGAGCCGTTCCACAGCTAATCTCACTCGTGGCTACTACTGATACTCGAGACGTAAACAAACGGACGCCATTGCTCTAATGACGTCACGCGCGTCTTTATCCTGGCGCCAGTTGCTGCCCATCACCATGATACAATTGTGTAGGGTGGGAACAAACTGAACGAAGTAGTAGGGAGGGTCCATCAGGACGCCATGGCTATCTCACCCAAAAATAGATTTTTCGCTTCGCTCAAAATCCGTTTTTTGGGCTCAAGCCATGGCGTCCTGATGGAAGAGTACCAGAGAATCAATGTATCGTGGTAGATTTTCCCCCAGAGTTAAGTGCCTAGGCATTGACAAAACAGCAAAGTAATCTTAGGTAAGAACCATAGGAACGAAATATCCTGCCCCCCATTGGTAGGAAGTTCCCATGGGCTATGCCGACGTCAAAGTGGTATTGAAGGGCTATTCATCTTGACAGAAGAACTTTTAAGAGCTTAGAGATGAAGCAGAATGTTTGATATTTGTATAGGAACATTCTGAAGTAGGCCAGTGGTGGTTGGGCACTGTGTGTAGAGTTCATCTCCTGATTATCAGAAGTAAGTATTCGTGTAGGAACCTTACTGAGACAAGGTGAATATAATTTAGGAATAGACATCTTAAATTCTTCATGACCATAAGAAAGGAGGAATAAATAAAACTATGACAGTATGTATTTCATAGTAAGTAGGAGCTGAAAGAGACGCATAAGTAATAAAATAGAAATTTTATTTCACAATGCAGAAATTAAATAATTTACAGCAAAAGTAAAGTTCATTTACAGTAATAATAATGTACATAGAAATAAAGGCTTGCTCTTGAATCTGAAAGGGAATTTCAGGATTAGTAGGTACTCGTTCTCGAGGAACGCAAGTCTTTAAATAACACATCATGCTCAAGGCATGCGGCACTTGTGTGACACTATGACATTTCACCTGGGATAAGAACAGTTATAAAAGCACTAAGTGTTTTTAGACATCACTATGAATCACTCGAGGGTCAACATAGGCACCCGAAGAGTTAGAGTCCCAAGTAACTCACTGTTCTACGCAGAGTTAGGTGCAGGTTTCATAACACTACCTGCGGCTACCACAAAATGTTTGATTTCGTGCACTTGTTTCGCATAATGTTTAAAGAAAACTCGCGAGGACTTCCAGCCCGTAAAGTTTTTAAGGCTCTCAAAGTCCATGCTCTGAAAGAAGTTCAGAGAAGATGCCACTTTTCTAGGATCATGACCAGCGGGTGTACTGTTCGGATCCGCTCTGCGAATGAAGTAGGTGATTTTCGCTCTTAATTGTTTCAGTGACAGGTCGCTGCCCGATGTTTCTCCTTTGAAGAGTTGGCCTCCACCAAAGTTTGAAGTTCTGCGAAGATAGACCTTGAGACTCTCTACTGGACATAGAGAGACATCCTCCTTCAGGGGGCATATTCTCCAAGGGCCCCATCTTTTGGTGGGTAATTCATTTTTGGCGAGAAACGTCGGATCAGGGGAGAGGGTCACTTCTCCTGAATCAGCAAACAGGATGTGTCCCTCTTCTCTTGATAATGCCACTATTTCGCTGACTCGAGCTCCCGAGGCGAGAGCAAATAAAAATATAACTTTCTGAGTCAGATCCTTGAGGGGGCATGAATCATTGTCCAAGTTGGAGGCGAAATGGAGCACCTTGTCTAGTGACCAGGAGATCGGTTTCGGAGGGGGTGCTGGGCGTAGGCGAGCACATGCTTTCGGTAGTTTGTTAAAGATGTCGTTGGACAGATCAATTTGGAAAGCATATAGAATTGGTCTAGTCAAAGCTGATTTGCAGGTTGAAATCGTGTTGGCTGCTAATCCTTGTCCATGAAGGTGAATGAAGAAGGACATACAGAAATCAATGGTGATTTCTTTAGGATTTTTTGCTTTAACAAAGGAGACCCATTTCCTCCAGGATGATTCATATTGCCGTCTCGTGGATTCGGTCTTGTATTCCTCTAGGAAGTCTAGACTTTTCTTCGAGATCCCAAACCTCTTCTTTGCGGCAAGGGAGAGAAAATCATGAGATGAAGGTCCTTGATTTTCGATGATGAAGCGAAGACAGTCGACTTCTGTACTTGTTGAGAGAGAACTGGGCCCGGGAGAGGGATCAGCTTGGGCTGCAGCTCCAGGACCAGGGGGTACCAGTTGCTCCGGGGCCACTTGGGAGCCACTAGGGCCGCTGTCCCTTTGAAGGTTCTCAGTTTGGAGAGGACTTTCAACAGAAGGTTGGTGGGAGGGAACAGGTATATCTTCGACCATCTGTTCCAGTCCAGTGACATGGCGTCCACCGCTTCTGCTTTGGGGTCCTCGTACGGGGCTACGTACAGAGGAAGTTGATTGTTGTCGCTCGTTGCAAAGAGATCTATCTGAAGTTCTGGGACTTGATGAGAGATGAAGGAGAATGATCTTGCGTCTAGAGACCATTCCGACTCTATCGGGTTTGTCCGAGATAGAGCATCCGCTGTCACGTTGCGGAATCCTTGTAGGTGAACTGCAGACAGGTGCCACTTCTTCTTCTCCGCCAGACGGAAGATTGGGAGAAGCACCTGATTTATCTGGGGCGATCTTGAGCCCTGGCGATTGAGACAACGAACTACCACCGAGTTGTCTAGGGTTAGACGGATGTGGATCGAGGGCGGCGGGGATAGCTTCTTCAGAGTAAGAAGGACCGCCATGGCCTCCAAGATGTTTATGTGGAACGTCTTGAATAGTGGAGACCAGGTCCCTTGAGCTTGTTTCAGGTGGGAGTGACCTCCCCAGCCCTCCAGTGAGGCATCCGTGTGGATGTTGAGTGATGGAGGAGGGTGTTGGAGAGGAATGGACCTTTTCAGGGCCATTGCTTCCGACCACGGCTTTAGGAGGCGTCGAAGTCTGTTTGGAAGCCGTCTCTTGAGGTCTCTTCGAGCGATGGATGCCGATCGTCTCCAGACTCCCGCGGCATCCTTTAGCTGTGCACGAAGCACTGGGTTTGTCACTGAGGCGAATTGTAGAGAGCCTAGAACTCGTTCCTGCTGTCGTCTTGAAATGCGTTTGGATTTCAGTAGTCGCTTGACAGACCCTGCTATTTCCTTCCTTTTCTTCTGGGGGATGGAAAGGCGGTGTGACTGAAGATTCCAGTGGATTCCCAGCCACTGAAACTTCTGAGCCGGAGAGAGGCGAGATTTCTTCTCGTTGATCTTGAATCCCAGGTGTTCTAGGTACTGGGTAACTTCGTCGCAAGACTTTGTACACTCTTCGGGCGATGGAGCCCAGACTAGCCAGTCGTCGAGGTAGGCCATCACCTGGACGTTTCTTAGGCGGAAATGTTGTACTATGGCATCCGCCAGCTTTGTGAAGATCCGAGGGGCCACATTGAGGCCGAATGGCATGGCCCGGAAGGCGTAGCTTTTTCTTTGGAGTCGAAATCCTAGGTAGGAGGAAGCGTGATGGTTCATTGGAATGTGCCAATAGGCATCCGCCAGGTCTATAGAGACCGTGTAGGAACCTTGAGGCAGAAGGGTCCTTATTTGTTGAAGCGTCAGCATCTTGAATTTGTTGTTCTCTATGAACTTGTTGAGGGGGGATAAGTCCAGAATGACTCTGAGCTTGTCTGAGTCCTTCTTGGGAACGCAAAACAGTCTCCCTTGGAACCTGGTGGACTTTACCTTCCTTATCACCTTCTTGTTCAAGAGGTCTAGAACATATTCTTCCAGAATGGGGGTCGATTGTTGAAAGAACCGCTGGAAGATTGGGGGTGGTTGCACCCAACTCCAGCCTAGACCGTTCTTGATGATGCTGTGTGCCCAAGGATCGAAGGTCCAACGATCCTGGAATTGGCGGAGTCTTCCTCCCACCGGAAGCACTTCATTGCTTCTGGTGTCCCGAGGACTTGTTGCCTCGGCCGCTAGCTCCCTTTCCTCCTCTACCTCTGGAGGGACGACGAGAGGCGTCTCTGCTTGCACCCCTGGACGAGCCTCTACCTCTGGCATGAAAGGTAGTGGATGGCTGCTCAAAGGCAGGGGTGAAGACCGGTGACTGTGACAACACCGGTTGGGGGACCAATTGAAAGGTCTGTTGTGGTTGGGCAACCACTTGGGAGGTAGCGGGTCCCGGAAACTGACGTCGTTGTTGACGTTGCTGGGGTTTCGGCTTCTGAGGTATCCTCTTAGGCTGAGGTCCATCGTCCTGAGAGGTTTTCCTTTTTCTGGACATGCCCCACTTGTGGAGAAGGTTCCTATTCTCCGTGGCGGCTCTGTCAGTTATTTCCTTGACAAGGTCAGAAGGAAACAGGTGCTTTCCCCAGATGTTGGAGGAAATCAGCCTCCGGGGTTCGTGTTTCACGGTGGCACCGACAAACACGAATTCACGACAGGCTCTACGAGCCTTTATGAAATGGTACAAGTCCTTCATTACCGTGAGTAAGTGGGATTTGGCCAGTACCATGTAGTGATCAGGTACTGCTGTGTCACAGGCCATAACTTCAAGTTGGACTTGATGAGAAAGAGATGCCGCAAGCCTCTCCTTCGTGTCTTGTTCCCGGCGAAGGAGGTGATCATTGAGCTTCGGGAGGTCTTCATTAAACTGACGTCCGGCGACGTCAGGATCGAGCCTACCCACGACGAAAGTATGTTGGACATCTTTCCATTGTCTAGTGTCAGGGGGTGTCACGATGGAGAAGGGTCTGCACTCCTCCAGTGCAGGGCAGGGTTTTCCTTCTTCCGCCGCTTTAAGGCATGCAGCCAAGGCCTTTTCCAAAAATGGAAGAATCGCAGTGTCAGGTGCGACATATGTCGGATGCTTCTTGCTCAAGGCAGGAAGCTTAGAGCAGGTAAAGCCCCTGCTCTTAAATGCGGAGGCTAGCATAGCCTGGGCCTTTGCGAGATCGAACACTATCTCTTCTTTAGGTTCGGTCTCCTCCTTCGAGGCAGGTTCGGAACGAAGCCGGACGTAACAGTCCGGGTAGGCCTCGAAGCTTGGGAAGAACTCCACATCTTCCAACGGGACCGTGCCGATCTTGTCACTAACAAAGATCCTGCCGGTCGCAATAACCATATGCTCTGCATACCTCCACGGGTTGGCATGAGAGCAAGCTGGGAGATCCTTGACCGAGATCTTCTTCGGGTCTCTGGATCCAATCATAGACCTGATGGACTCCTGGTTCTCCTTCAGTCTGTCGTCCATGACAGCTCTAATCAGTCGGATCAGTTCTTGGGTAGAAGAGGAAGGATCCGGGGTCGAGGAGGTAGACGGAATGGACATTTCCGTCGGTGTAGGAGTAGGCGGAGGGATGGACGAGGGAGTAGCTCCAATCTCCGACTCGGTGTATTCCACCTTGTCTTCGTCCTCTTCGGCTCCTTGAGCCATAAGCGTCTTCTCCGTGTCTTCCGAGACGTCAGAGATCTGTTCATCATCCTCGGAATCTAAACGACACTCGTGCATGGACTGAGCCATGACCACATCAGGTTCCACCGTAATTTGGACAGTGGGGATTGCTTCCTTTGGAACCACTGAGTCAGGGGAGGCCTTAGGGAACAACAGGGACCTCAGTTCTTCGGTGGCCAGGTACGGTCCAGTAGCATTTCTCTGAAAACCACGCACCCACTTGCGCAGTTTTTCACGAGCAATGTCTCTAACCTCCGCTGAGGGAGGGTTATGGAAGGCCTCAACTAGGTAGGCCTGGCAGACCGTACATTCCAGTGGATTCCAGAACTTCCAATCCCCTTTCTTGTCTGAGCAAGGGGCGTGAGTCCTGCACGCCGTATGTCCGTAAAACTGCGAGCGTTTCACAGCACAGTAGGCGAAATCGCACTTCATCTGCTCCTCCTGTGGAAGAAAGAGAAAATGAGTATGGGGGAGTCATAGGAATGGCTCTTAAATTAAGTTAATATTAATCATTAATTTTAACTTAAAGAAGGTGTGATGCATAGAGAATGAAACAGTAAAGGAGAACACACTCCATGCATCTCGCCCGGCTGGTTACCATAGGCTTGGTCCTGGGATAATCCAGATGACCGAGATCATTGGATATAGTTTCCTAGGATTCCCATTATATTGGAACTCCATGGAAAGCCAAGGACAAGGTTGGGATCGAATTCATTCGGTTCCCAGATAAGAGCCAGAAGGCCTCATTAAGGGTAACTGCTTCTGGCAACCAGCCGCGCTAAGATGCACATAGCATGCTGGAAATAGAAGAATGCAAAGAGACAGCATGATCACTAATAGAGCAGTACTAGGTACTGATCTTAGAAGCAAAGCAGCTTATCTATTTGCAAGGTAGGGCTATCTTAGTCTTATGATAGCTACAGAGAGAGGGTGCAAGTATTCTTGACGCCTCCGGGGCATCCGGCAAGCCGCCGGCACGCCGGAGCTCGCTCCAGCATAGATTCTGGCACTAGAACAGACAATTTTCAAAGTCAGTTAGATACCAGGATGGCGGCCGCCGGCACAACGGCGGCACGCCGGCAGGGAGCGGCGGCTCCGGCAGCCGGAGGATGCCGGATTGGTGACTGGGGTAAGGATGGTACAGGTAGTATCGGGTTGCCGGCAGTATATGCCGGCACTCCGGAGATCGACCGGCAAGCGGACGATTAGATAGGAGTAGGAGAGCTGCCGGTAGTAGCCGGCGGCAGCCGGCAGTCCCTCGGTACACGGGGGGCTGGCGGCAAGGGTAGGGAAGTCACCAAGAGGGAGGCAGGTATTGCCGGCAGTAGAGGCGGCAAGAGACCGGCACCCGGATAGATAGAGAGACAGGGGGAGGGGGGAAAGGATGCAGGAAGTACCGTCAGGGTTCCAGACATCCCTCCCCCTCCCTGAGGGGGTGTACCCATGATAGAGACAAGCTCTAGCATCCATAAGCAGGGGTCACTAGGGACCGGGAGCAGGTAGCCCAAGGGAGGACTAGGGAACACCCAAGAGGGGGGGGGGACTCCCCTATGCAGAGCTACACTAGTAACTAACCTTATAGGACACTATGAAGGTATATGTACCAGAGCGGACAGCACAGGGAAGCTCGGGTAGCCCTACTCATCCACCCTAAGGAGGATTTGTAGGACAGGGGACAGATGAGTATAAACTAACCTAAGCATAGGCTAGGCTATACAAGAGATAGGTGGGGAGGGAGAAGAGAGGGGTCTTCCCAGGAAGGGTTTCTGTACCAGAGCGGCCACAAAGGGAAGGGAGGACACTCCCTAACCTAAGATTAGGCTGATCGGCTAAAACGGTGCAAGAGTACAGTTTCAGCATGGAACAGAGAAACCTTCCTAACCCGGCCTAGATCAGGGCTAAAAGTCCTGAACTAGGCAAGGAAGAAGACGTATCGCTATCGCAGGAAAGTCGTAGACTATCCTAGCCATAGAGGTAGGCTAGCCTAACCTCACTCTCAGACGCAATCCTAAAGGGGGTTCATTCCTTTAGGGAGGACTGAGAGGCGATATAATACTCTATTAGACAATAAATCCCTTTACTCAGAAAAGGGATCAAGGCTAAATAGAGGGAGTGTCAAGGCAGGGGATGAAGGAAGCATATAGGGGTCCTAAGGTTAGGTTAGGCTAGAAAGAATCACTGACTAGCCTATCCCCTATATGGTCCCTGAAGGCGAAAACATTTGCATCACTAGTCAAAAGTATTGTAAAATAATAATGCCACTATCTTCATAACTTAGTCTAGGATCACTGATAAATCATGCATGAACACTTGTATATAGGCTCCTGGCCTGGGGGCTATAGTAGCCGACTGGTATGAGGTCAATCGATGACCGATAAAAAGCGTCTAAACACGATATAAAAGTTCCTAGCTATGAAGACTAAATAAACTAATGTATTCGATTAGTATATAATGCCGGAAGCGTTGTTGTGGCTAACTAAATAAGACATGCAAAACAACAACGACGCCATAAAATGGCGGGTCCGGTAGAGGCACAGCTCTGCCACAAAACATCAATTATTTCGCGAAATAATATTTACTTTACGGCCAGAGCTTAATTAAACAATACTGGAACCTTGTACTCAACTTTCCAGAAGAAGGCGAGGCTGAAGGTAACGACATAGCGAAGATGCAAAGCGATAAAGTTCACACAAGGGAAAATCCGTCTAAGTAGGGCAGCTACTAAACAAAGGATGGAGACGCGCGTGACGTCATTAGAGCAATGGCGTCCGTTTGTTTACGTCTCGAGTATCAGTAGTAGCCACGAGTGAGATTAGCTGTGGAACGGCTCCCAGCTATTCTCAGCCCTTACACACCGAAGCGTTAACTCTGTTCGGGGTGGAGATAGCTATGTGGCACGACCAGACATGCGTGTCCCCTGTTGTATTACGATGTCTTAAAGGGAAACCTTTGAGATACTCGCTCCAGAAGTTAGAATTCTGTGATAACCTGTGGTTAAATTCTCTGGGAATATCTTAGTAGTCTTATACCCAAGGAAGCTACCAAACAGGAACCTTCCATCAGGACGCCATGGCTTGAGCCCAAAAATATATATATATATATATATATATATATATATATATATGTAGATATGTGTGTATATATATATATATATATATATATATGTATATAATATATATGTAGATATGTGTGTATATATATATTTATAATATATATATATATATATATATATATATGAGGGTGCGTCAAAATTATATGAATAATTTTAATCTAAATTTAAATTTTCTCTTTTCTCTTTTAGGTTGATATTACCCATGGCTGAGAGACTTACACTGGAGCACAGAAGAGTGGAATGGATATAAACTTATCGTAAATGCTATAAATTGTTAAACGAGTTGGTGGACGACGGTCTGAAAATTGTTCCTCAAACCTTTGATATAATTCTGTTGCCGATTGAGAAATTTCCATTAAGCTTGCAACCACTCTTCTGTGCTCCAGTTTGAGTCTGTCTGCCATATGTAATATCAACCTAAAAGAGAAAACAGAAAAATATAATTTAGATTGAAATTCTTCACATAATTTTTACTCACCCTATATATATATATATATATATATATATATATATATATATATATATATATATATATATATATATATATATATATATATATATATATATATATATATATGTATATATGCGTGTGTGTGTGCTATATATACTGCACTGTAATTTCTCAATGGCTACTTTTAACTTAGTAAGGCTAGAAGAGACGTTAGCTATGGTAAGCATCACTTCTAAGAGGCCTTCCACTGTCTTGGGTTAGAGTTCACTTGCTTGAGGATATATTCATGCGCACTATTCTATCTGTTCCCTTATATCCTCTCCTCACCGAGATATTTTCTCTATTGGAGCCCTCGGTCTTATAGCATCCTGCCGTTTCAACTAGGGTTGTATCTTAGCTTGCGGTAATGATAATGGTAGTAGTGATAATATATTAAGTATAGAAATAAATAAATATATATATGTATATATATATACATATATATATGTATATATATATGTATATATATACATATATATATACATATATATATATATATATATATATATATATATATATATATATATATACACACATATATATATATATACACACACACAAGGACCGGTCCGGAAAAATGAAACGAGGAGTGGACCCAGTACATTAGTGTAATCATTACATCGCCTCAAGGTTAACTGATTGAAAAATACGTTCAGAACGCAAAGAAACCTTTGTGATGACGTAGACAAAGGAAAAAAGTATAGAATTATTTGAAAGCCCGTTGTTTAGATACGTTGTTTACTGATGTTTTATTCAGTTATATTGTATTATATATAATCATATTCAAGAAATGTAGAGCACAATTCCGTCGTACAATAAAAAAAGTTAGGCACGAGTCTTGGTTATCATTTGTTTCCTCTATCAATAGTAGAACACCACTGTGTTCTGTTTGGAGGAAAGTATAATGATAGCTGGCAAATTTATCCCCAACCCACCACCTGTGTTGGGAGTAAATGGTCAGTATGTAACTGGAGCAACTCAAGTTAGCAATGCTTTGGCTGAACATTTCTCCACCATATTTTGCAAGTGTGAAACAGCTCTTGGTTATCACTATAGAAGAATGGAAACTAATAAATTTTACAACAGAAAAGGAGGAATCTTACAATGCTCCTTTTACTGCAAGGGAATTTGATTCCGAACTTGGTCATTCTAATGATACCGCCCCCAGATATGATAGAATTTCATATGCTATGCAAAGATTAAACGTGTCCCTGTTAATGCTAAGTTTTTTTTTTTTTTTTTTTTTTTTTTTTAAGATTTGATAACAGAATATGAAACGATCATAGTTATCCAAGTTTTTGGGAACTAGCCATTATTTTAGTTTTTTTAAAAACCGGTAGAGTTAAGTTTTTATCAGCAAACTATTGACCAATTGCATTGTCATCTTGTTTATGTAAGATTATGGACAAGATGGTCAATGCAAGACTGGTGTGGTACTCGGAGAAGAAAGGTATTTCATCACCTATCCAGTGTGGAAGTAGAAAAATGCACTCACCGACTGATGTGTTGATACGACTTCCGTCCTCTGTTTGTGAAGCCTTTGCTTCAAAACACCACCATATGACAGTCTTTTTTGACTTCGAAAAACATATGATACTGCATGGAGATATGGTGTACTTGAAACCATTCATAATTTGGGATTGAGAGGAGAGCTACCATTCCTCATTCAAGCATTTGTTTCGCATAGATTTTTTCAAGTTAGAGTGGTGAAACTCTGTCAGAGAGGAAATATCAGGAGAAGGGAGATCCCCAGGGTAGTGTGCTGAGTGTAACCTTATTTGCAATAGCCATAAATGGGATATCCTCTTTCATTCCTTGAGATATTTTTTTCGACTTTGTACATGATCTGTTCATATAATTTGCTGGACCTAGAATGTCAATATTTGAGAGAGAATTACAACTCTCAATCAACAAAATAATTCAATGGGCTGATATGAATGGATTTAAGTTGTTCACAAGGAAAACTGTTGTTGTCCATTTCTGTCCTATTCGGAGAATGCATCCAGACTCGGATATGTGTAAGTGATGTTAAGTTTTTAGGATTTGATATTTGATTCTAGGTTTACATGGGTTCTTCACTTGAAAGCTTTAAAAGTAAAGTTTCTTGAAGCTCTGAATCTTTTAAGATTTTCATCTCATACATCATGGGGCAAAACGCAAAACTATTTTAAAGTTATACAAGGCCTTAATTTTTTCAAAATTTTGATGGGTGTGAAATATACTCCTCAGCCACCCCAAGTCGTCTAAAGATTTTAGATTCTATAAATTGACCACAGGAGCCTTTAGAACTTAGCCTATCCCAAGCCTCCTTGTTGACGCAGGAGAGTTACCTTTAGACTTTTACCGAAAGTTTTCTATTTTCTAGTATTGGTTTAGTTTGCAAAGACTTCCTAATTCTTTAGCCTATCAAACTGCAAACCTTATAAGGCACTCAACATACTTTGAGTTGCACCTAAAATCTCCTTAACCGAATGGTTTTCGGGTGAAACTATTGATACACAGTCTTGATATAGTTAGAATTAAGGTGATTCCATTTAAGATAAACCCTCCATGGAAATTACCAGAGATATTTTTTTGTAAATATTTTATTTTATTAGTGTTTAATAGAACATGGCTGACTTAGAAGCCAGGTCTCTTTTGTATGGAGCATGTTGCAGAACATGGGGAATCGAGTTTTATATAGACTGATGGCTCCAAATCTGATACTGTCGTTGGATTCGGGGTATATAGTAATGTTTTTAGTTGTAGATGTGCACTTCCTCTAACAGCTTCCATATTTACTGCCGAACTTTATGGCATACTAATCGCTATTAAGAAAATATTGTTGTAGGATGAGGATGATTTTACCATTTTTAGTGATGCAAGGAGTTTCCTTCAAGCTTTAGAAGTTTTTAATTCCAGTAACCCTTTAGTTTTAAAGATTTTAAAATGGCTTTTTATTAATGGACCTAGAGGTATAACAGTTCGATTTTGCTGGGTTTCAGAACATGTGGGTGTGTCTGGAAATGAAAAGGCAGATTTACTGGAAAAGAATGCTTCAGCTGAGTTGCTACCAATAAGGTATCCCATTCTCTGTTATGATTGTTTACCCAGCATTATGAATTTGGTTCGTAGTAATTGGCAACAGCATTGGGATAGTTTAGTTGAAAATTAAATGAGAGAAATAATGAATGTTATATCCCCTTGGAAGCATAACATAATGCCCCAAAAGTGGGAGACTACACTTTGTCACCTCCGCATTGGTCATGCTCTGATGACACATGAGTTTCTGCTAAATGGCCAACACCAACCATATTGCGACGACTGTTTGATACCCTTGACAGTGAGGCATTTGTTGACTGAATGCCCACTTATAGCACGGAGTGAAATAGATATCTGTTAGAGGCTCGAGGTGAGGATGGCTGGTTCATCCTTGCCAAGATTCTTGGACATGATGTGTTGTGTCATGCTAGCGACATTTTAAAATTTATTTCAGATGCAGGAGTTCTGAAAGTTATTCAACATTTATAATGACATCTTTGCTTTTATGGTTTTAATTGAATATTATTTTATTTTTTATTTATAATGAACAATATCGGCGTCAATGACCTTCGATGTCAGCATTCCAGAAAACTTGAAATCAATCAATCAATCATTCAGTTTGCACTCAACTGGCCGGGTGTTAGACAGGTTTTAAATTTTCTTGGTTAATTATGCATGTTTTGATTAGGTTTCTTTTTAAAATAAAGTTCTTTAGTAGCTATTCAGTCGATACTGTTGTTGCATTCATTCATATGCTGAAAAAGGATGCTGGCAGTGATGCCCAGTATTTGAATTGCTGCTGCTTTAACCTTGCTTCTAATGCCTTTCCACTTTAATTGATATAGCTTTTACCACATTTATTACATCGAATCTCATAAATATATCGGTGTTTTACGCTTGGGAATTCTTTATGAATATATTAATATATTCTTATGTGTTTTACTATATAAATTACATTCTGTTCGTAATGGTTTCAACAATCAAGGTAGAAGACCAAATAGTTCGAAAAAAGGTAAAGCGAGAATGTTATTCAAATTGAAATAATTGTCAGAAAAAAATCCAATACAAGTTTTATTCGGTTTTTGTCGGCCTTTGTCTATGAAATGGGATGGATACTTTTAAGTTGATGAGGTATCAATTTTCCTAATCTCAACTTCAAATAAATTAGGGCAAATTATCCATAGTGCCGATGAAAACATGAATAAGAAAACCATTTTTTTTTTTTGAAGGATGATTTGTATAGAAATTTATATATAAATCAACTTTCTTTAAGTTTCCTATACACTGTAAGTGTAAAATTCCGGACTTGTCTTACCACTAAAACATCTAAAATTGCCATTTGTTTTCGATTTTTATCTCTGATGAAAACTTAATAAATGGCACAAAGGTGTTTAAGGCTGTTATATAAAGGTATATATACGCACGGAGTTAAGTGACATCTGACGAAGATGTCCATGCAAGAGGCGAAGGCGGATGTGAGCATTAAAAGTGTTGCACACATGAGCCACGCTTTGAACACTCCAAATGAGAACACATAACACACAACTATATCACCTTGGGGGATAATGCAGCGTAGTAAGGCAGACAGAGACATAACCCCAATGGAAATATAGGAGGGCATTAAATGTGTAAGGATACCATTGAAGACAAGGACCCATGTAAAATAAATTGCATTATGCAAATATTCATAGGTGTGGTGGCGATAGGCCGGTGATAGGTGTCCTCCAACTTAGAGTCTCTCTCTCTCTCTCTCTCTCTCTCTCTCTCTCTCTCTCTCTCTCTCTCTCTCTCTCTCTCTCATGACATGATAAGCATTGCCTGATCCACTGAGTAAAAATAACGAAAGATGATTTTGAAATAGTTTAGAAAAATCGTGGGTAGGTGTAATCAATATCTTAACCAAATCTGCTAAGTTTCATTAAGCTTTCTTCCTTTTACGTTTCTTCTTTTATTTATAATTTTTTTTGCAAAACATATGCAAGTGCGTTTTACGATGACACTTTTTTGCATTTAATATTCTTAATTATAAGGAAAAACTGCAAAATGGGTTTTTTTTTTGTCAAACACGTTCATATTCTGAATTCCTGTATTAGTGAGTAGAAATAAACTTGTATTTGATAAGTATTTGATAAAGACAACATACGTTTGCCATATATGCTTTAAACTGCCATCAGTACGAATTAGTTCTATGGTAGAATATAGCCCTGCAATTGAATTTAGATTTTTATCTGCCTCAATTTGCTCAAATGAGTACAAAAAAAAATATTTACTATTATGAACAATGTACATGAAGTTACTAAAAATTGGGTATATACTAACTTGATTGGAGTTAGCAATCACCTGAAATTGACATCGTCTTTTCACCTATCCTTTCTCGGCTATAATACATATCACGTGTCAGCTTTCGTGATTTTTACACATACACACATATATAAATACATATACTTATACTGTATATACATACATGTCATCATTATCATTATCAGCCGTTGCTAGTCCATGACAGGATAAAGGCCTCGGTCATGTCCTCCTACACGCGTCTATTTATGGTCTTACTGTGCTAGTCCATATCGGAAAATTTTCTCAGCTCATCTTCGCTTCCTTCTCGTACTTTGTTTGCAATCTATAGGGGCCCTTTCTGTTATTCTTATTGTCCATATATTATCTGTCATTCCAATTTTATGTCCTTCCCATGTCCATTTCTTGTTGTTAAAATATTTATTACTTTAGATTACCCTTATATCCATGTTTCTCTTTTTCTGTCTCTTAGTGTTATTCCCATTATTCTTTCCATAGCTCTTTGAGTTGTAACTAGCTTATTTTCCAAGGCTTTAAAAAGGCTCCAGGTTTCTGGTATGACCATCTGATTAAATACTTTTCTTTTTAAAGGAAGTGGCATTTAACTTTTTTTTTTTTTTTTTTTTTTTTTTTTTTTTACCAAAATCTTCCATCCCATGCTTAGCCTTCTTTTAGTTTCAGTCACATGGCCTGGGGAAACACTTACTGTCTGCCCTAAGTACCATATATTCATTAACAATCTCTAGAGGTTTGTCCATAGCCAATAATTGATGTCGGCATTTTCACTGAACATTATCTTAGTTTTACTCATATTCATTTTCAGTCCTACATTTTTGCTTTCTCTATTCTACCATCTTTAGTAATTGTTCTCATGATTCACTAAATAAACCTTTGTCATTTGTAAATTCTAAGTTGTTACGGTATTCTCCATTAATCTTAATTCCTTCATTTTCCCAATCTAGATTCTTAAAAACTCCTACTAGGCACACGGGGAATAACTTAATTGAGATGGAATCTCCGTCTTACTGCTTTCTCAGTCAGAATGTTCTCACTATCTTTATGTACTTTTAGGATGGCTTTACTTCCTGTATAGATATAATAAAGTGTTCTAACATAAGATTCAACTTTAACTTGTTTTTGAAGTGCTTTCACTGTTGCTGAAGTTTTGGCATAATCAAAAGCTTTCTCATAATCTGTAAATGCCGTACATAGTGGTTTGTCTTACTCTATTGATTTTCTATAGTTGGTTAATTGCATGGATATGTTTAGTTGTTGAATATCTTCTAAAGCCTACCTGCTCTTTTAGTTGATTAAACTATAGCTGTCTTTATATTATGCCTAATTTGATCTTTGTAAATATTTTATATATTACTGAGAGTAAACTTATTAGAGCGGTAATTTTTCAAGTCTTTTGTGTCTCCCTTTTTGGGAATTAGTATAATGATAAAGTTTTTTTCAAGCTATATATATATGTGTACAGTATATATATATATATATATATATATATATATATATATATATATATATATATATATATATATATATAATATATATATATATATGTGTGTGTATGTCTGTGTGTGCCTGTCTATGTATAAATAGATAGATATATTGTATATAATGTATATATATATATATATATATATATATATATATACACAGAAATATAGATTGAATATCTAGGTTTGTTACAACTAAGCTTTTAGAAGATGAGCACAGGGAAACCTTTGCAATTTAATGTCGAAATCGATTAACAGTCTTTGAGATTTTAGAAGAAGAGGAGACAATTAATGAAGAATGGTGTGATATTAAGAACATCTATCAGTCAACTGGTAGTGAAGTATTGGGACATGCAGTTACAAGGAGAAAACCGTGGATATTAAATGATACGGGATAATATAAAAAGAAGACAAAGATAGAAATTGGTTGTTGAAGGTATTAAAGTAAATAATGAAAATTACAAGGTAAAGCATGCTAAATATTCCAGTACTGATAGTGAGTTCAAAAGAAAAGCTAGGAATGACTGGAGAGAATATATAGACAGAAAAGCAGTTGAGGCTGACAAAGCTATGAATTCAGGGATTGGCTATGGTGTAAGAATTATTCATAGAATTATTAATAAAATTTCTGCTGGGGCAAAGAAAAAGGACCCTATACTCATTAAAAATAGAGATGGTTTTGTTATAACAACAGTAGATGAAGAAAAGCAACGTTGGATGGAACACTTTAGTGAGGTCATGAATAGGAGATATAAAGGGAATAATTTGATTGATGTAATTGAAGCTAAGTAAGACCTTGATGTGCCCATGATTGAATTCAGTGTATTTGAAGTCGAAGCTATCATTAAAAACTAAAGAGATGGAATGTACCTGGAAGATTTTTGGTGATCAATCTATTCTGAAAGTGGTTTAATTTAATTCTTTCATTTTACCTTGTTTCGAGTATCGTTCTCCTCTCTGGTCTTCAGCTGCTTATTTTTATCTTAATTTGTTGGATAGGAACTAACGGTCTATTAAGTTTCTTATTCCGGATCTAGATATTAATCCCTGGCACCGTCGTTCAATTAGCTCATTATGCATGTTGCATAAGATTTTTTATAATTCTGACCATTCTTTACATTTAGATCTTCCCGGACAGTTCCATCCTGTTCGTAATACTAGATATGCAGTTAATTCTGATAGTCAGGCCTTCTCCATCTTGAGGCTCAATACTACACAGTATTCTAGAAGTTTTATTCCAGCTGTGACCAAGTTGCAGAATGATCTTCTTAATCGGTTAGTTGAATCAGTAGAAATTCAAAAGTTCAAACTCACAGCAAATGTTTTTATGTTGAACAGGCTTGCATAAGTCCTATTATAATTTATAAATCAGATATCTGTGTTTAAGTTATTAATGTTTTTAAAATATGTTAATTTTAATTTTCATTACTTCTTATGTTTATTTATTTCCTTATTTCTTTTCCTCACTGGACTATTTTTCCTTGTTTGGAGCCCTTGGACTTATAGCATCTTGCTTTTCCAACTAGGGTTGCAGCTTAGCTAGTAATAATAATAATAATAATTATTATAATAATAATAATACGATGTAATAGCTGCTGAGATTGGCCGGAAATGAAGTGACTCCCAGAATATTTACAAGATTATTCAGTAGAATGTGGGGTAAAGAGGCAAAACCTGTGAATGGAAGGTAGGAGTGTTGGTGAAAATGGCAAAAAAAAAAAAAAAAAAAAAAAAAGACCTCTGACTGATTGCAATAATTACAGAGGCATCACACTTACGTCAGTTGTCATGAATATATATAGTAAGCTCATTCTAATAGACTAGAGAGAAAGATTGATGAAAAGCTGAGAGACGAACAATCAGTATTTAGAAAAGGTAGAAGTTGAACTGGCCAAATTTTCCTTTTAAGACATGTGGTTCAGCAATGTGGAGACTATAGAAATCCACTTTTGATGGCATTTGTGGACTATGTAAAAGCTTTTGATAGTGTACACTGACCAATTTTGTAGAGATTCCTGTGTTATTCTTCTTAAATATGTAGATTTGATTAAGACTGTTCATGAGCATGGAAAATGCGAAGGTAATGTTAGTGGAGTCCTATCAAATAAGTTTCCAATGAAGAGTGGAGTACTCCAAGGGAATGTGTTGCCACATTTGTTGTTTATCCTCCTCATGGATTTTGTAATGCATAGAACACTTGTGGATGGTGGAGAAGGATTGGACTGGATATGTGATAGGAATTTAGCAGACCTAGAGTATGCTGATGACGATGTTCTTATTAGCAGAACACCACAGGACTTGCAAAGTTTGCTTACCAGAATACATGAAATATTTCATGAGGTTGAACTCCAGATAAATAGAATAAAGACAGGGATGATGAGGACATATATGCAATGGAAGATGAAATATCATTGGAAGGAGGAAAGATTAATGAGGTGGAGTCCTCTAAATATTTATTAAGTATGATCTCTAATACAGGATCTTTAGAATTTTAGTTTAATGAAAGATTGAAAAAAGCAAATCAGACAATGGCTTAATTAAGTAAAATTTGGAAATCAAATCACCTGAAATTACATATAAAAATCAGGCTATATATCAGTTTAGTGAGATCGGTGTTACTGTATGGACTCAAGTCGTGGTATGACAATGAAACAATATCCAAAAGATTTTTTAGATTTGAGGGCAAGGCCCTCAGAAGGATATTGGGAGTTAAATGGCAGGAAAGAAATAGAAATGAAACTATATGAGAGATTTCTCGAGTTCCATATATGGATGAGATCATGGTGAGGTGTAGATGGAGATGGTTTGAGCATGCTTTACACTCCCCAATAGAGGTTAGTACACTAAACTTTCAACTGGGATCCTCAAGGCACTATATATATATATATATATATATATATATATATATATATATATATATATATATATGTATATATATATATATATATATATATATATATATATATATATATATATATATATATATATATATAGTTTATATCTGAAGTCAGGAAAGGAAAACCCAAACTACTTCGCTGCACTAGTTTAATTGGACATCATTTGTATTTGTTTACCTTTTGAATAGCAAATATTGTTTCCTGTGCCAACAGTATTGGTAGTATCAGTTTGCACATATATTATAAGGGTTTTTTAGAAACATTTTCAGCTTCTTCATTGTTAAATAGAATTTTGCTGATTCTTTAGTTATGTTTTGGGTTTATTAATAAACAGGAATCTATTTGTCCTTATTTTCATTTTGATACAATGATTAGGTGGTAAAACTTTATTTGAATATTACGTATTATTAACCTTTTGTTAATTTATCAGAATTTGTGACACAACTAAAAAGTGCCGATTGTAGTTTTAATTAATCTTATATTTATGTTCATGACATATATCTTTTTTGGGGTGTGTGTGAGGTGTTGGCGGTGAAGTGATCTGTAAGTTAAAAGCAGTCATTATAAGAAATGTTTTCATGTAAAAACATTGTTAGTCACAGTGTTGTTATATTTCCTGTTGTCAACTATAATAGATGTGAACAGGTAAAAGCAGGAGTGAAGTTAAAGCTAATAAGAGTAAATAGGTGATTTAAGATCAAGGCTTAAAGATGATAGGAAAATGAGAGATTGTGTGAATTCATATATCTGTATTAATGTAAGTGTGTATTTAACGCCCAAAACTATATGGGACTCTAAGATACACACATCCAAGTTTTTTCTAGTTTGTAATAGTATAAGTAATATTTTTTCTTAAACTAAAACCATATATTTTCTCCTTGAAAATACCAGATTTTCACTTTCTTTGGCCTGGTTTTACTATATGCGAGTTTATTATCTGGAAGTTATTTTTTGTCGTTTTATAAGATAATTTCATTCTGAGGCATTTCCCAAAAAATACTTGATAAGTAACTAATTTGGTTAATCTTGTTTACTTTATGACTGTAACTTAGTAAGGACAGAAGGGCATGTTTATTGAAAACTGGAAGACCAAGAAAGCGAGAATGTGAATTCTTTCCTTTTGTATACCCATGTCACAGTAATTTTACGAATTTGTTTAGATATCCATCAAAGCAATATATATATATATATATATATATATATATATATATATATATGTATATATACATATATATGTATATATATGTGTATATATATATATATTTTTTTTTCTTTCCTAGTGAATAACAACTAGGCAGTTCACAGGACTAATCCCTCTCCTTCCCAACCCTTCCCCGTGTTAGCAGCGTGCCGCCGATTCTTGGCAGGTGAATCGTCTTCTAAGGTAGCACGAGGATGGGTTTAATTACAAGAGTGATAACTTTTGCGATGGTCTTGGTGACCACATACCGAACAAAATGGGCTCGCTTGGCACTGAGGAATGTAGTTTTTATGAGCGCATTTGATGTAACGATTTGCAGAATGGTCTATCTCTATTGGGACGATTACAAATAGGGTTGATAGCCCCGTTGTGCACATGTTACTTTATGGTCTTTACGCATCTCTCAGCAATGCTAATTAGTTCGCCTATTTCCTTTGAAGATCGATTAGTAAGGAAGGACAGTGCCGCGGAGCAATGATGGCATCGCGAAGGAAGAAAATATCTTTCGCTTCACTAAGTTTATCGATCTTGAGAAACCCCTTTTAACTCTTGGTCGACATTTTGTTGGGTCATTTAGTAAATCAGTCCTTGGAATTTTTGTTGTGTTTGCGGCACGGGATGACAAATTTGTTCCTCCTTTATATCGTTTAATGGGTTTATTCAGAAAGAATATTCTTAATATACTTATATCGTAAGTAAACATTTTTTTTTTTTTTCAGAATAAATTTGGATTACAAGTAACTCTTTTTTAGATAGTTTCTCTTCCCTATTTAATTGTCGTTGGCAAGATTATATAAATAATTTCAAATGGTATAACTGAAGCTTAGGTCTATTTTTAACAATAAGATATAGTGTTCAAAGACCCGCTTATCCGTAATCTCCTTTTTATGAATGACGACTCTTATCGCACAACTTCCCCTAAAAAGCTTTGAAATTATTGACATATTCGAAATGTAAAACGGCCTTTTACGATTGAAATAAAAGAATATAAAAAATATAGTTGCTTATAGGGGTAAAATGGCTTTATGTGCCACATGTTTTATTAAATGCGAAAAGATGATTAATTGCTATTTCAAAAATATGCTGCTGTTGTTTAATTCATATTTGTATTGGTTTTCATACACTGGTCCTAGATTTATATCAATTATAATCTATTCTTGTACTTCTTTCTTACTAGGTCATCACGCTTGCTGAAGCCCCATCTCATCGTTGACTACTGTAAATGTCATCTTGGCATTTGATAAATCGTACACAATAATGCCAGCAAAGGTATGTTAAAACTCTGGTTTGTTTCTTTTGTGTGTGTATATACATACATACATATATATATATATATATATATATATATATATATATATATATATATATATATATAGTATATATATATATATGTATATTTAAATATATATACTTATTTTTATTATTATTATTATTATTATTATTATTATTAATATTATTACTTGCTAAGCTGCAACACTAGTTGGAAAAGCAAGATGCTATAAGCCCAGCGGCTCCAACAGAGAAAATAGCCCAGTGAGGAAAGGAAAAAAAAGGAAAAATAAAATATACTGAGCACAGTAACATAGAAATAAAGATTTCCTATATAAACTATAAAAACTTTAACAAAACAAGAGGAAGAGAAATAAGTTAGAATAGTGTGCCCGAGTGTACCCTCAAGCAAGAGAACTCTAACCCAAGACCGTGGAAACCCATGGTACAGAGGCTATGGCACTACCCAAGACTAGGACAATGGTTTGCTTTTGGAGTGTCCTTCTCAAAAACCGCCCGTTGAATGTATGAGAAATTGATTTTAACTGCTAGGTAATCAATTAAGATTAATGTAATTTTTTTTTTAATGAAAACTCAAAATTCATGTCTTTCGAAAATTCCAACATAATACAATATGAATTTAGTTAGGTGACAGTTATAAGCTTGTTAAGCGTTTTCGCGGGGAAAAATGTGTTGTTGGTGTATTTTGGCAATAAAGTATTGAAAACTATAAAAATCCCTGTTTGGCCTCTAAATATATACTAGTTTTTTGCCTAGCTAATTTCTTGACGTCTGAATATGTAGGTGACAGATTGTTCCTAATACTGATTACTTGTCTGGCATATCCTGTGACGAAATACTGAGGTCTTGTTACACTTGAATTTTACGGTGTTTAATGGATTAGGATATTGCATAGTTGTGACTTCTATCTATATTGTAAAACTGATTCCTTTTATATAGGTCCATTGTTTAGCCTTCTTTATCAACAATACAGTCAAACTACTTGAAAAATTATAATTTCATCAATGTTAGATTTTTTCTCTCTCTTTTTTCATTGTCTAGAACAGTCCAACTATCCATATATATTCCTTTTACCTTTCTGTGACGATAGTTTCTTTTTTTTTTTTCTTTTGTTGAATCTGGGTTATTTTTAACAATGCAATCCATAGCGGCCCTTGTATGTTTAAGCAGGTTTCTGCTGAACCTGTATATTATCATGTATAGGATTTGGGTTGTGTGAAACTTGTGAAGCTTTAATGTTAAACCCAAATCACTTGGGATTGTATGCACAGTAGATATAATCCAATGTAATTGATACGTTCTATCTGCAACTGCTGCTTTTCGTTAACTATTATGCACTGACCATTTCATTCAGAATATTTCGCGTTCATGTGGCTGATTACTATCTTTATATGAAGGCAATACACTTTTATAGTTATTGAATCCTATTGGAAGAAAATGCCGCTGGAATCTAGTTTTATTTTTCTATTCTAGCCTAGTTATTAGATGCATTGCATTGGAATCCAAAACTTGCCCATATTATCCATCATCATTCACCAGACATAGTTCGCGCAAACCTAAAATATTTATTGCGCTTCTGACATACCTCTGTTCAAGCAGACCAGCTTTCTGCAATATATTACTCGAGTCGCTAGTAGTTCATCAACGGAATGTTTGATTTATATGTATTGCTGTGAAAAAGATACGAATTTTCAGCATACCTTGATTGCTTTCCTGCATTCCATAAAGACAAAAGAGTTCATGCCTCTCTGTATAGGGTAGTGAATATTACAAAGGTCCAATGGTTAGGATGAAGTTACACAAAAAAATGCATGAAACCTTGGATGTAGGAACAATAAAATGTAACTTACGATAATAGAAACTTAATCTATATATCTATCTAGGTGCCTTGTCCTCGACGTGGACTGTCAATTGCCTCCACCTGTTCCTGTCTGCTAGTCTCGGTATAAATTGTCCAGCTGTTACATTCTCCAGTGAGCTGTCCAAAAACTTTTTCCTTTGTCGGTCTCTTGCTCCTCTCCCCTCTATCTTTCCCGTAAGGCACACAAGTTCGATCTTTTTTCCTCTTATTAAATGTCTCAGAAATTATATCTGCCTCCTACTTATCACTTTTAGAAGTGATCTCTCCTGATTCATTCTTCTCAATAACTCCTCATTTGTTACTCTCTCAGTCCATAGGATCTTCAACATTCTTCTGTAAAACCATAATTCAGCTGCATTTATTTTATTTTTCAAGTTCTTGTTTAATGTTCACGTCTCTGAGCCATAAGTAGGTGCGGACCATTAATAGGTTTTCAGTGCTCTTTAGTCGGAATTCCTATTCTTTACTTTTTTCAATAGGGTTTTCAGATTGTTGAAGTAATTTTTTGCTATTAGTATTTTTATTTCTATTTCTTCATTACACCGTGTATCCTGTGTTATCCATACTACTTAGATATACAAAGGCATTTGTTTGTTTTGTTGTTGCTCTGTCCATTATGATGTTGCAATTTGGAGGTTCCAGGTTTTTTATGCTACTACCACTTCTTTTCTTCTTTAGCTTGATTTTTAGTCCCATGTTCTCACTCTCGCTTTTTAAAATGTCAAGAAGTGTTTGGAGTATTCCTGATATACTTCTCATTATGAATTCTCCATATATAGAGAAGAGGTCTGGTGACATTACACATCCTTGTCTTACTCCTCGTTTTATTTTTATTCATGGTGTTAAATCATTCTCGATGTTAACTGTATCTTCCTGACTCCAGTAAAGGTCGGTAATAAGCCGAATGTCCTTGCTGTCAATATTCAAGTTTTTAAAAGTTTCTACAACTTGGGAGTGTCTAGCTTTGTGAAATACCTTTTCATAGTCTATAAAACACATAAAAACATCTTTCTGTACCTCTATTGCCCTCTTGGTTAACATGCACATGTTGAATATTGCATTTTTTGGTTTCTTTCCCTTCAGTAAATCCTTACAGTTCTTCTGCAACTTCTGGTTTTAATTTTGAGTTCTATGCTATTTAATACTACTCTTAATATTTCTTTAATTTTCTCTATAACCTAGTTTCGTCCTTGCTAACTCCCATTAAAACTGGTACCAAGAGGAAAGTAGCCAGTGAACAATTACAGTGCAGTAGCTAACCTCTTGAAAGAAGAAGAATTGTTTGGTAATCTCCGTATTGTCAAATGTATGAGGAAAGTGGGGAAGGTGTAAAGAATAGGCCAGACTTTTCTGTGTATGTGTCGGGAGAGATGTAGTCCTGTCTAGCCAGTCAAAGGACCTTAAAACTCTCTTGCGGTAGTATCTCAACGGGAGGTTGGTGCCTTGACCAACCTACTATCTACTAAATGAAGTTCAATCCATTCTAAGGCTAGGAGGCAGATAGTTACTTGGGAATGCATCCGTGTTTCAGAGAGCTAAAATAAGAGCTTATTAACTTGACTTCTGAAGTTCATGTCCCGCAACAGCGTTTTGGTCGGCTAGATGATTGATGTTTCGTATTTTCATTAATTAGTCATGAGTAAAGATCGTAAATGTCCTGAACAAAATGCAATATATTTTGATCCTGACAGTCGTCGGTATATCATGTCTATTAATTGGCCTCTACTGAGGTTTGCTTGCTTAATAAAATGATATATTTTTTATCCTTTTTTGTGAAGCATCTTCCATTTGAATATTAAGCGTCCCTTTTGTTTCTTTTTCTCATAAAAAGATGCCTATTTCACATCAACCGATCGTGGAAATATTTTACTTCTACTTGCAAAATATTTTAGGTTTATCGGTAAATATCCTTTATTATGTGTGTCCCTTTTTGCAATAACATTCTCTAATACATCACGTTAAATGTTACCTTTAATCATTTTAATTAATGAGGGCCAGCAAAAAACTTTATTCTTTATTTTTACGCCAAACACTGAGTGTCGCTTTGTGAATCCCCGTAAGCTAATATAAAAGTATTAGTAATAAAATCCGTATTTTACCACAAAAAAGGAAACTATTTTAACGTTTTCAACGTTGCTGTAACATATCCCTGGAGAATTGATAGTTTGACTCTAAAAAGTAAATGGCAGAATAACAGCAGTGGTCGTTGACTACAACACAAATCTGTTATCCAAGAGCTATATCACTGCAAGAATGAAGCAGTGTTGATGACACATGGGATATCAAAACCTTCCAACAAATCACCAACTCCATTTGATGGCCAGTCGGTCGGTTTAACTCAAGCTGTATATTAAAATTCTCAGTCGCAAACTTCATAGGTCATTGATGAAAGTTGCATTAAGTTTATTACTGTGGATTACATGGAATAGACTAAATCTTTTTATATCCTAAAGTGTTCATTACCTTTAGCAAGAATCATAAATTCCTAGGAAGCATAATATATATCTGAGATGAATTTAGGTTTATTTATTTTGGTTCGTTGCATATTGTAATACAAAAACAAGTCGCAATTCTAAAACTTGTCTTTATATATTGTACCTTTTTCACAGTTTTTCCCTCTGGGACGTGAAACTTTTGCAAACGATATTTCCTATTTCCATTACAAGCGTGTTTCTTAGTTATTCCCATCTACCCTGATAAATAATTATCGTATTTAAACCGTTTAGTGTTAATCTTTAGTCGCAAGAAATTATTTTATTTCTGCCCTGGCGGCATCCTCTTATTTTCTCTTGATTTTATCTCTGACATCGTTATGGAATCTCCACATAAGGATTTAATTTTTATGTGCCATCCCATGGTCACTGTATGTAGATGGTGGCAGTCATGACAATATATTACGGTGCCTGTGGCTATAACGAGTCCTACTTTGTGAACATCATATAATAAAGTTTTGTTTTTTCATTACATTATAAGAAAATTAAATCCTGTAATTGCTGTAAGCGCAAAGGAGCAGCAGGGAACCAGTCCATTCCGACAAAATGGTTGTACCTTTTTGCTAATAATGCTGAGATCTGGAATAATGATAATTGTGTAAGGACGCATCTAAACGTTGTCAAAGCAACTGTATTTATTTTACTTTTTTTTTTCTTTTTTGGTTAATAAGAGATGACTAGTTTTATTTTCAGAATTAAGAGTTAGAGGAAAACTCGAATAATATTGATGGAAGATTTTTAATAGTTTGGGGATCTCACGGGGAGAACAGACGCAGTCAGAGCATTGCCACAGGAAGAGCTCAGTTGTTCCTTGGCAAGTTTGAAGAATTCCAGCTATGTCACGCTCCAGAAAGCCGTTGCTGCCTGCGACGCCATCGTCGTGGCGGGAGGACTGGAAACCGCCTCGTAAATAAAAGATTCAAGTGGCATCTCTTGCGGCAGAGGCAAGGCAACAACATCAGGGTGCGACCTGACTCCCGTATTACGCTTGCATCATTCCAACGGATTGGAAAGAAGAAAATAGAGATGGAAAATAGTAAAAATATGTACTAATGTAATGAATGTAGAATGTGATCATAAAAAATGAAATAGATTGTAACAATTAAAATTTTGTAGACTAGAATTTATATACCAAAGCTAGGACTTGAGATTATTATGCATTTACAAAAAAAAAAAAAAGAAGCAACTGAAGCAACATGAAAACGTAGAGTAGAAATGTAATATTTCTGAAAAAAAGGAAATTTATATATTAGAATTAATATAACTGACATGTAGATTTCCATGAAGTACAACGTAATAAGTATAAGTATCAAGTAAACGAGACACTCATACAATTAGAAATTGAAAATGCGGGTAGATAAAATCTTAGTTTTTGTGCCTTTTATGAAGGCAGTAGTAGGCTATAAGTTGTTACCATCAAAAGGGCCGCAAGAAGGAAATTTATTTGAATTTTTTAAAAACTGTTTCTACCTTCTTAGATTTATGGATGTAGAGTATGAAGGAATTTAAAATTCATATATGGAATGTGTTAATGTTTCTTTGAAATGTTTCACTATTTTTTAGGATCTGTAACTTATAGAACCAAAAACATTTTTCTCACATTGGTCAGCCTTAGTCATTACAACGTCAGAGGGTGTTAATCAATGAATCAGGGTTTTATTTTTCTTTATAAATATCAAGAAGCATTGATGAAATCCATTACAATTGTCCGCTACCCTTGTGGTAGTAAATTGCACATCCGGAAATTGCTGCCCAAAACATCACAATGACTTGATATTCTAGTATAATATATTCCAATGACAACGAATACTACGCTGAGGGGTGTGAATCCTTGAGAGAGGAAATGTCCCTTTAATGGTGGATGAACCTTTCTTTGCTGCCAAGAGCATGTTTATATGGCAGGTAATCATTTCCTACTGAGGTGGTTGTAAGTGTGAAAAGTGTTGTCCTAAGAAGTGCCAATAGCTTTAGGTAATGATAAGTGTACCCCTAGGGAAAGGAGTGCATAAGAGTGTTGCGGAGCCAACTGCAGAGAAGAAATGTCCATGTTAATGACAATCATTCTGTTCATTGGTGTTGGATGTAAGGCCAAAATCATAGCACTCGTACTACTCTATATGGTATGAAATTCCTAATTCCCAAATTTATACGAACGCTGTTATATTTCAGGTATTACCCATAAACACACACACACACACACACACACACACACACACACACACATATATATATATATATATATATATATATATATATATATATATGTGTGTGTGTGTGTGTGTGTGTGTGTGTGTGTGTGTGTGTGTGTGTGTGTGTAATTAGGACTGTAGTTGCATTCGTTTTGCATCACCCTTTGTCTTTCATTTTGATAAATGATTTAGAATATTCTAGTCCTGACCAGATATACTGTTGGCTATCAAGGAGGTTTACATGCTGTGGACATCATGATGAAAGAATACGTAGAAAGCTCAATTTTTGAAGTAGTAGAATTAATTTACGAAATATGCTTTAACTGTGAAATATTTCGATAATTTAATTTCTGATCTAAAACGAAAATATAAATACACCAGAATCGAATAAATTGAAAAAAAAATTGCTTTAAATCAATTTTATGTAAAATATATTTTGATCAAGAACTTGTTTGAAGCGGAGCAAGTTTTAGTAAGCTAGAGATCAAAGTGTATAAAAATCCCCCTAAGAATATATCAATCAAACATATATTTATAAACTACTTTTGAAGAAGAAAAGAAAAACAAAGATGTCAATGCAGTGATGGTAGCTCTAAAGTGCCCAAAGGGAAGGTCAATGAATGTACTATAGCTTTCTGAAGTAATGTTTTAAAAAATGTGCTATATAATCTGACACACCGGACGATGTCATTTGACACATTGCATGGGGTGAGAAAAGAGTGGTAGGCCTGGTTGTTGGGAATGATGCCATATATGACCTTGTGCATTATTATACTTTATTTTCTAGTTCAATATTAATTACGCTTGTTTTATTATGGTAGATATATTTTAGGGGGATATGATAACACAGTAAGACGAGAGAGTTCTAACATAATACAGTATAAATAATTGTAGTTGATTGTCGATGGATGTCTGGAGTTGTATGGAATCATTGGTTTGCTTACTAGCAGTAGCTCCTATAACGGGTAACCACGTATACCCCACCAAGACAATAGGTGATCGGGAAGCATGAGTCATTCTGTTCATTTAGCTCATTTTGGCACCACATAGTAACATTACTTTTGGGAGCTATAGTACCTTGCTTTGAAATCCCCTAGATAAAAAGGTAGTTTATGAGAAACTGTTGGATAGACGTAGATGTAAATTTGTCGACAAATCTTGACACAAAAGTCACTGTCTACATCATTAATACTATTAAAACGATTGACTTGATACATAGTCAAGTTCACTATCTAATCTCGCCATTTTTGGTGTGGGGGGGGGGGTATCGGAACTATACATTTTTTAAAACTTTATCTTATAAGCAATCAACAAAACAGCGTTAACATTTGATCAGATATTTGTATGGCCATCATCTTGAATTTTACAAAATGGCTACCATGAAAAAGGTTTTGTCAATATTTCAGATGAAAAATATCATAGAAATATGATTTAGACAGCTAAACACCTATTTTTCTTGGCCAAGGTATCTAGTGGTGTCAAAATAAATAAGTTGGATTTAACCACAAACTTATTTGACTGAAATATTGTTTTAAGGAGTCTTTACATATCATCACAATCATCATCTTCATACTAGATTTTTTTGTGTCCTGGTCATTCTGGTGTTCACTGCTGCATTGACAAAGGGTAGTACAGGATAAGTTCTTTAATCTGCAAGAATAACAGTCTGTTTTGCATTGGCAGCCAATTGTCTCAATGATGGTCTTTGGAGCTGGAAGGGCATCTGTCATGTTTAGTGTCAGCAGGCCATCGGACTCCTTGTGGTAGCCGTAGTGCAGGGGATCCAACTGAGGATCCTGCAGTGCAATATTGGCTTATCCCCACACTCTGGTTGATATGGACTCTCAGAAGATGTTGTCTCAGAGCTCCAAGGGTAGGAGGTAGCTCGATACTTTCTGACTTATGCTTGCAGAAAAGATGCCATTGCAGTTTGGATATGGTGTTGATGTAGAAGGCTTTTGGGGGAGTAAGCGGCACAGATGAAGCTTGCTAAAGTGGCCTAAATAGTTTCGGTCATGTCTTGGTAAAGTTTTCCTTGCTTTTCCTTGTCACCAATGCTGCTCTGCAGATTGTCTGCAGGATAGCCTTTTCATTACCTGGACTCTTCACCACAGAATGAATCATGCTTTCTTCTAATGCTTCATGGGAATAGAGAACAGCTGGTCTTTATTAGTAGTATTTGCATAGCAAATGCGATGATAGACAGACAGATTTGTACCGTGTGTGTTCTTGTAACATCTTTTCAGTCGTTGTTGGACTGTAACATAGTTGTCACCATGTACAGGGGCTCTCTCTTCTGTTATATCCAGCACACGCTGGTAGGAGTCTATCCGTGGATGATATTGCATAGCATACACTGCCTCCAGTTGATAGACTCGCAACCTTGCCAATAGCTTCTCCAACAGCTTGTGGTTTGTCACTCAGGTTTAGAACCTGGAAAAAAAAGGAAGAAATTTCTCGTTATAATACAACCCCCTCAAACCTAGATGTAAAGTACAATAAACACTTCAACCTACATAATATTGGGGTACTACTGTAATTGAACCACTAGATAAACATATCCTTGTGGTTGGTACGTAGTATTGCTTATGACTAATTTGTCTTATGAAATTAGTAAGTATTTGCAAGAACTTCTGTAACAAATGTCTCAACAGGTTTCAGGTTGCTTAAAAATAAAAGCGCTAGGTTTTTTAGAAGCTCAGGTATTGTCGAAGACAATATTCAAGGCAGCAATATTGGAAAATAAAAGATGCTGTCCATATTGGACTTTGGGTAAATGGAAATGTTGTTGCTTTCTGATTGCTTATACCATAAGGTTTCCAAAAATGTATAATTTTTTATACACTACCAAAAAAGGTAATGAGGAAGACCAGACGCCATCGACGCGTTTACCCAAAACTCGTTCTTTGTGACATAACCTTGGTCAAGTAATTTTACCCTGAAAAACTTTCTTGGTCGTATATATATACATGCATACACATATATATATATACATACATATATATATATATATATATATATATATATATATATATATGTGTGTATATATATATGTATATGTATATGTGTGTGTGTCTATATATATACACATATATACATATATAATCTAAAGATCGTTCATATGAAACGCTTTCACAGGATTGATAAAATTTCAGGTAAATTTTAATGTCTGCATTGCACTGTCTTTTTGTTTTTTATCTTCAAATCATCATCCAAGGTCAGTAATGCATTTCTCTCTCTCTCTCTCTCTCTCTCTCTCTCTCTCTCTCTCTCTCTCTCTCTCTCTCTCTCTCTCTGTTGTTGCCTATCTCTTAATTAAAGTGACCTTTATGGCTGAATAGTGACACATCTGTTAGCTCCTGCAATTCCAAATATGCAGTAACAATCCAGTTTCTTAAATTCATAAACTTGATTACGTGAAAATTAAGCGCACTTAATGTCTTTGGTGGTTTTTCTTGCTTGTTTGAAAATACCTTGGTAATAAGTTTCTAAATACTACGTTTGCGCAAAGAGAACTAATTGGACACAACCCAGTGAAAATGACAGCAAGCATAGCAAGGAAGAATCATTTTGGAAATTACATTGATCAGTAAATGCCAGTGGCTGGTCATCATCTGACAGAAATGGGTTTCATTCTTATTAGTTAATAATGAATCGTCCAAATGTTTAAGCGTCTTAAACTGGATAGTTGTGTGTGTTTATATGTACGAGGTATCTGGAGCATTTCAAGTGACCCAGTAAATTAAGATCTCAGAGTCGTTTCCAAGAGCAGGTTCTCTTGGTTCTCTCACCTGGATTCCAGGTAGGTGGCGAAGCGAAGCTTCTTAGCTGCTGGACGAAATGCCAATTATTCCGGAGCTGCCCTGAAGGATGGGCACGCTAAGTGAAGGAAATGGAGAGAATATTTAAGGGTGAACTTTAAATATTCCCTTTTAAATATTAAGTTAGAATTATAATTTGTAAGCGTGTGATAAATGAAATTTTTAAAGTTTAAGAATTAAAATTTATTTATATCTTATGTTAAAACAACAAAATACCGATAGCGCAATAAGAAACGAATTAAGAGAAAAAAAAACTTGACCTGAAGGAATGTGTATGGATGAAATTCTCGTGAATCGAAAGTCAAAAGATCATATATACGCAAGAATAGGTTGTTCAGGACTCATCCATCCTAGTAAACAATAAATCAAAGAAGATTGGTGTAGAAATAAAAGGCAGAAGTGTGGCAAAATGAGAAAAGGAAAAGAAGAAAAAGAATGGAGACCTCGTATCCTGGAACCTGTCCCCAAACGGAATTCAGCCGGTTGTTTATGAGAAGTTTTGTATGGAGACTCCCTGGGTGACATGATGGGTGGACGGCAATTTGGGCTGACTTTCGTGGCATTCTTGACTTTTAATTAGCAAGGATGCAACATCCTTGGAAGGTTGTTAAGCCTGGTGATTTCAGGTAGAGACTCCAAGTGCAACATAAGAAGACATGATATGAAGAGAGAGAGAGAGAGAGAGAGAGAGAGAGAGAGAGAGAGAGAGAGAGAGAGAGAGAGAGAGAGAGAGAGAGAGTAACTGAATGATTTTTGCATTAATGGTAGTGATAATATTGATGATAATAATACTTTATTGCAGCCCCCCCCCCCCCACAAAAACATAAGATCTATGTAATATTTGAGTTTACACAACTAAAATGAGTTAAGTAACAATTCTGTTACAATAAAGTTGAGAACATCTTTCAATATAAAAGATACACAAATTAAAACATAATAATCTATACAATAAATAAATTCTACCTGATCTTTTAGGTGCCAGACTTAGGAAGTATATTCTAATCAAGATTATTTGCAATTAATATATTGGCACTACACTCAAAGATTATTGGCTCTCATTACCTTTGAGATTAATCTGAGGCAAAGGGTGGTAAACAAAACAGAAGCACTCGAATATATGGACGCTTTGGACGCGCTCTTCACTACCTTATTCATACTTCAACCACTAAATTGTTGAAGAACTCCCTGGACAGTTAGCTACTACGAAATTTACTATTGAACTTTTGTCTTACATGCTATCTCGTGCATCCTAGACATTAATGTCTTTTTTTCAATACCTTGTCAAAGCCATATATGCCGTGCTTTCTTGGGCTTCCCCTCCTTCTCATTCCTAACTCTTCCGAATTATACAATCTCTTCCCCAACTTATATTTCACCATTCTATTTACATGCAAAACCAAAGTCAAAAACACATACGTTAACTTTTTTTATACCACTCTTTCGTATATCTGCATTGCTCACCTTTCCAAATCCTGTTTATGCCCGCATATACTAAACAAAAATTCATCTCAATAGTATAAAAGTTTTAGCACATAAATATATATGTATATATATATTAATTATATATTCGTACGTAATATATATATATATATATATATGTGTGTGTGTATATATATATATGTGTGCGTATATATATATATATATATATATATATATATATATATATATATATATATATATATATATGTGTGTATATATATATATATATATATATATTTATATATATAAATGTATATATATATGTGTGTATATATATACATATAGATAGAGAGAGAGATATATATATGCCATTAATGTGGATAATCATATAGCTTCTAATGTCCCAAGACAACAAACTTAAAGGTTAAAAGTTTGACGGTAAAGTAGAAAACCTCATTTTGTTTTTCCATTAAATTTTTATTTCAATAGCTGTTTCTTGGCTCCATTGGTCAATGAAATGCACTTAGAAAATATGATAATGAAAAGGTGGGTATAAGTTTTCTTTTTAAGCAATTGCTATTAGGCTATATGCAGATGAAGTTGTGGCCACCAAAGCCCCTAGACATCTTCCTAGCCACTTAGAACTTTGATACATTTTGTCACTGGCTGTTTCAGGCGTTAGCTTATGGCTATTACCAGGGTTAGATTTAATGAACAGTAAAATATTATTTCAACATAAAGAGTAATACAAACAAAATGTTAAGGCAAAAAAAAAAAAAAAAAAAAATCCTAGACCCTTGTAAATCAGAAAAAAAATAATGAATGTGGATGAGTTTCTATGAAGCTTCTAGGGATTATTATTATTATTATTATTATTATTATTATTATT
>NC_090725.1:83670110-83680110 GCF_036898095.1 Palaemon carinicauda
CTCCAAATTAGTTCTCGTCAGCCTCTCCAACCCAGATAAAAGGAGAAGGAACAAGTTGATAACGAGTTGTATTCTAGTCCAGTGAAAGGAAGATGTAAATACTATTCCATCCACTTCAAATCGAGCGTCTTCTTTGGATACAAATAGTCAGTGGTCTATTGTTTGTATTCTTTCTTGGGACCGTGATGTAAGTCTTTAACGGCTTCTCGTCACCCTTCTTGTCGACTTGAGTTAGTTTCTCCTTTCTCTTTCACTGCATCTTTCCAGCAACTAAAATCTGAGACGCTTACCTTCCCATGAATCAAGTTAGCTCTACTTTGTCTTGGGTTTCTTCTAAGCAATCTTAAGCCTTGAGTTTGCATCTCATAATCATGTTTAAAACACTAATATTCCGCTAGATCTTTCTTCAACGTCCACAGAGTTTTAAATAAAGATTGAATTTGGCCTGCCTATTACAAATCAGCAACTCATAGAATATGTTATTTGAGCTGTGACTTTGTGTCGGACGTGACGACCAACTCATACAGACATCCACGGACCCTTTCATTTGGTGGAGTGTTTGGGATCTTTGTATTGTCGATGGGAAAATTGGTTTGACAGGGGGATGTCTAAGATCGCAAAGCCCCAAAGCGGCGGACAATGACTCTTAAGAGTGGGCGAAGAAATAATAAACAGATCTGACGTTTATTTTCATTAATCCCTCCAAGTGGCTTTAATGCCAGTCCAAAGAAAGATAATTTGCCTTTACATGCTAGTTATGGATGGAGGCTTAATGTCATGTAAACGAAAGTGCTGAGTTGTGTAATTATATGTGGGGTAGTTCATTATCCCATTACTCATTTATGTAATATATTTTTGTTTTGTTAAACTAATCTATTCTTACTATCCTATCATATATTCCCTTCGACTTGTCGCATGAGGTTGTAATTTACATTTGTCATGGAACTTTGAAATATATCTGGCTCGTAAAGTATGTACAATTTCGCTATTTATTGTATGAGAAATTTTGTAAAGATTAATAACTGTTTTATATCCTTAACAGTTTAAAATTGTGAAAAATCTAAACGGACTATTATAGGTTTAGAAGGGGGATGTTAAAGCTCGATATGAAAATATTATATTAGCCCAATCCCTGCATCCATTGATTCTTTGACTATGTTATAATTTCGAATTGAAAATTCTTTCTTTTTATAACTTTAGCAATATGATTCAGGCTATGGACTTGAAGCCCGTTGCCTAGCTCAATGAAAGGTGAACATTTACCCAGAAGTGAAAGAGAAAAGGAGATTACAATGAATATTATATTCTTTGCTACTATTTTATGATTGGAGGGTTTCTTTCATTATGCTCTCTGATCGAGACTTTATGCGTCTATATAATCGACTGGAATACGATGGGGTTCTTGCAATATTTACATTTTATGATATATATTGTAACTTCACTTTAGATAATTTATTTAACGACATTATGGACTAATATCACCACACGAAAACCAGATTAGGATGTATAATAGGAGGTATAAATAATAAGTGTTAGTCTATTCACACATTGTGATGCATTTTAGACAGAATGGATTAAATTGTCCTGCAATGCCTTATTCCGTACTTTGAAGATAATTTCGGTTTCAACCATTTACCTCAAGATGTTTACAATATTCTTTAACAAATAATACATATTTAGTCTCATTCGTAAATAAACGATTATGAATCGGAAGTAATTGCTCACCTGTTAGAGATAATTAGAAATGAAATGTGTGTTAAGTAGAACCTGCTAGATTTTTATTACACTTAGCTAATAGCACAATCACATGGCTATTCCGATATATATACTGTATGTCATCATACTGTTGATATTTGTAGTCCGAGAGAGAGAGAGAGAGAGAGAGAGAGAGAGAGAGAGAGAGAGAGAGAGAGAGAGCCCGCACCTGGTCACACTACAGTAGATAGAAGTCAAGATTCAGAAGCTGGGTGTCACGCAGTTGTTCCCATATAGATCAAAAGATTTTGGTCCCATATTTGCCAGTCAATGACTTTTCTAAACAAAATTTTACTAATTGCAAATAGTATATGAATGAGAAATCTCACACTACCTTTTATAACTATTTCTTTCAAGTTCAACCCAGACTCAAGTTATGTAAAACAAGCAGGGCAACAAAAACTCTCTCTTGTTTATTTTACTGTGATTGTTTCTCATTTCCACTGCGAAAGTATAGTGATTAGCCAACTTACATTTAGGTAGACATAAGTCTTCTTTCGTTAACCTTATTGTCTCACTTCCACTGCGAAAGTATAGTGATTAGGTAACTTACATTTCGGTAGACATAAGTCTTTTTTCGTTAACCTTATTGTTCTCATTGTATAGCAGGGCCAACTGTTCTAATAACCTTTTCTCCTTTAATCCCATTCCACCCATATCCCTCCTCACCACATCCCACACTGCTACTCCCTATACACATCTATTTATTCTAGTAATGTTTCGGTCCTTTGTCATTTTCCCATATTGTATAACTTCCTATATTATAATCTATACTTTTTTCGTTGTAGTCCATAGCGTAAATAACTCAATTTCTTATATCCTCAATATATCCACATCCTTGCTATGAATTCAGTGCAAACCTCGTAAGTTTTGCATAAATTTCGAAGTGGATTTTATTCTTGTGAATATGTTCAATTCATCCCAGTTCATTAAACACCTTTACAGGTTTTAGGTCTTGATCAAGAAGATAATTTGATTGACCCCTCTTAACTTTAATTTCAATGTTCTATTTTTCACTGTTTTCGTCCAACTGCAGCCAATTTAGCGAAATCAAGTTTAATAATTTGGGTCTTTTACTTTGGTCTATCTGGGAAAGGAATGGATTTCATTCCCAAAACCCAATCATCAAAGTTAATGTAATTTCTAGACTTGTAAATAAATTCTAAATGTATTTGATGCAATTCCTAATCAGATAGTTTCTGCTGCAAGATAAAACTGTTCAGTGCTAAAAATGCCAATAGTAAGAAATGCTTTAATTTTTAAGCTCTTTGTAGATTCTGTCGAGTACTTATCGGTGTTCAGCTTCTCTTCTGTTCAAAATTAATGTAGTATAATTTTATTAATACTGCTATTATAGTCAGTATTATTAACCAAGCTACTTCCCCTAGTTTGGAAAACAGAATGCCACACAACGGTTCCAACAAAGAAAGCATCGCAGTTCGGTAAGCAAATAGAATATATAACGAATAAACTATATATGAAAAATAATAGAAAATATATTTTGATATCCAGTAATAACATTAAAATAAATTCATATATATAAACTATGGAATGAGACTTATGTCAACCTGTTCTACAGAAAAGCATTTGTAATAAATTAGAATTTTTTAAGTTCCAGTGATTCAATCGCCAATTCAATCACAGTTGGATTAATAGTTACAGAATACTCTGTGGTATAGAGCCATATGATGGATTGAATATCTAGTACTATGCACAGGATGGTACAGTCTGGGAAGATCTAAATGCGAAGGTTTATCAGAATTATTAAAAATCTTATGCTACGTGCACAAAGAACTAACTGAACAACGGTGCTATAGATTAGTAACCATATCATGAACAATGAATTTAATAGAAAGCGAGTTTTTATCTAACAAATTAAGATGAGTCAGTAGTTGAACACCAGACAGGAGATCAATACTGAAAATATGGTATAATGACAGAATTAAAGCGTTCCCTCAAGGTAGATTGATCACCGAAAATTATCAATATATGTACCACTATTCATAACTACTGTTTGTATTGGGGTCACCTAAATTGGCATATAGTGGGTTAGTCTCGACAATATTTTCTGTACGATGGCCTTCCAAACTCTTTGGTGTTGATTTCCCTGTTTAAAGTTACTTTCATGGATTTGTTTATTTGCAGTCTAGTTTGCCGCCATTCTGAGCTGCTGTTTGTATCTGAGGTCACCTAATTTGGCCTACACTTGGTTGCATAATCTCTACAATAAACTCTGTACAGTGGCCTTCAATCCCAGGGTATTTGAGTTTCCCTGCTGAAAGGCATACTATGCCGCCCACTTTCAAGGATTAGTCTACATGCAATCTATAAGATATTTGTATTTTTTTACCCTATTCTGACAAGGAAAGTTTGTGTGTGCTTGTATATTTTTGTGTAACAGTATCAGTTTCTTCTTCATTCAACTATCACAGTCATGGTTGGGTTAACCCTGGTCATAGTCGTAGTTTGGTTAACCCTTGTCAACTAGTACTTGTGTCTGTTGGTTAATAGCTTGATGGGGATTGTAACAAGAGGAAAAGTGAATAATAACTCCCTTTCTTGACCTATGGACGTCAGAGCATTCCCTCAGTCAATTAGAACACTTCCCAGGTTAGTTGTCTTATTGTAAACCTCATATTACATCTGTGTATTTGTCTGAGTTGTAAGGATGTAGAGGAAAAGTTCACTTCATCTCTATACTCTCCTCACAAGTGTAGATTACAGACGGATACTTCATTTCCCAAACATTCTGTGAAGCAGGTTGATTTAATGCTGGTCCCTTGGCTTGATGGATGTATCATCCCATACACCTAACATAGGCAGCAGGTTTAGGTATACCTGAAGAAATTTTTTCACAACCCTTTAGAAGGCTTTTATAGAAATATGGAGATACAATATAAAATCCTCTTAGTATGTTCATATTGAGGCTTTTCTAAGCATTTCTACTGCTGAAGATTTAAAAAAAAAAAAAAAGTAGACTCTGATGTTGCAAAGTTACACCAAAAGTTTAGTTTGTCGAATTGCTTCACTTATTTCCTCTGACAACACATTAATTTCAATATATGAAACAATATCCTTTAACTTAGTGTAGTTATTGGCAGTTTAGTGGTGCATAGAGTAGAAGCAATTCTTTGCATATATTGAAAATAGAAGGGTTAAGAAGACAATGACTCACTTAAAGGTTTAAAGGCAAGTTATGAATGGCAGAGGCAAGGGACAGTGACATTACCCTATCAAGCAGGACAATGTCCCAGAGACTGACCATATTACATATGATCAGCGCCCAAGCCCCTTCTCCACCCAAGCTAGAACCAAGGAGGACCAGGCAATGGCTGCTGAGGACTCAGCAAATTGACTTATAGGCCCCCCTTAGCTCACAAGGATGGTGAGGTTGTGGCAACCAAAGGAACTATTAGTTTGAGTGGGTCTCTAACACAAGGATGTTCCAACTGGCTAGGTAGAGACTTGAAGTGGGCATCTATTGGCTGAAACAATATGGAGTGATAGACTTTTAAATATGAAGTTTTAATCAAATAAAATTATGTTTTCACTAAGTTTTATCAAAATTCGATCGCTCATTATCAAAATTCGATCGCTCATTATCAAAATTCGATCGCTCATTCTCGAGATATTTGGTAAAATTAACACAAACACAAGACAAAACCATTATTTCTTACCTTTTGAGCAATAATGATATTCAGGAGTACGCTCAGTAAGAAGTCTTATCTTGTGCTCTCTTTTTGTTTATGTATACCCTCTTTGGGTGGTGTGTGGGGCCTTTATTTTGCATATTACCAATCAGATTCTAACTATACATTTAAGGGTGGTCTCATCTCTGTAGACCAGATTTAGAGTCTACTCCTTAGTCTCAGCTACTGACATTGGTTACAGACAACTTCTATATATGTGTCTGGTATATGTGTTTAAGATGGGATTTCAGTGTTATCACTAAATTCCAGGCTGGGGAAAGAGTCTACTTAATAATTGGGCATATGAGATTTCCTGGCTTATAAGTCACAATATTGCCATAATTGTAGACAAGATTTTAACTACCTGTGATAGGAAGCGGGTGAATAGAACTTATGACTTCAGATACTTTGATATCACTGTTAACATCATATCTTATACTGTATACTGTATTCTCTGTGGCAATAATGTCATCTACACAAACTAGAATGTCTATTCTAATGGATGTAGTGAATACCTTGACAGATATGATTAGAAATATTTTATAGAATTTTCATTACCCTTAAGTACTGAGATAATGAGACATTATAACCACTCATCATACACTATTATGAAAAATACATCAAGCTTCTAGGTGAAAAGTAACCCAGCCCCAACTGTGTACTAACTTGAAGATAAGCACATTCCATCAATTCTAATTTCTATTCCATGTATGTCCCTTAGTTTAAATTTCCATAACAATAATGTGTCTTACCTAGCAGAAATCAGGATGTTTCAAAAGGGCCCCATGAAGAAGCATTATGAAGATACGCATAACGTTATTCCAACTAAGGAGAGCCTCATTCAAGGCATAACGATTATTAATTTTAAGCACACCTTAGACAGTTGGCCTACTCAACCATGAGATATTACGTAAATCCCACCGTGAACGTTCTTTGAACTTCACTTTCGATAGATTTTCCAGTCTTTGGTTCGGAGACCTGTAGTGATTACACACCTAAAATGTAACAATAAACCCCCTTCTATGAGAGAGAGCTCCACAATTAGCGACCCCCTCCCGGAACACTATTGGCATTAAGATTGAAGCAAAACCACCTAACGTCGTCGAGAGAGTTTGGAGCATGAAGACACTAACTAATCAATGGTAAGGCTTAAATGGATTCACTATACCCAGTTTACATTGTGGCAACAACTGCTTCCGTAACCAATAATTGTTCTCCAAACGTTCGTTGTTTCCATCTCCTTTGATGTAAGGATTGCCCTTGTAATTATAGCTAGTTTATATATGTTTTAATGAGAACAGAAGATAGACGTTCCTAACAGTTCATGGATACCGATGAGATGAATATAGATAAATTCCGACATGTCAAAACAGCAGCAGCACTATGGTCAGTATCAAAAGATGTATTTATTCTATTTCTAATGTGATTCTACCGCATGTTTTCCGTGTCGCCCTTTGAAAAAGTAATCGTTTTTTTCCTTATTATCATATCATGAGTATCTCAGGTGGCAATACTTATACTAAGTTGAAACATATTACGTAATTCGGTTTAACATTTTCTTTAAAACAATCAATATCAAATTGAAACAAACGATCACTACAAAGTATTTCAAGTTCAGTACTATTCCATGTAAGTATTCTGTAGACCCAATTCAGTTGAACCTAACTTTATCCGTACATTGCCTACATGTAGTGTCCTGATAGCTCACGTGATCATATGCTATCTATTTTTATTCCCACTTTTGACGTTGTACCTGTATCCATGAGAGTTACACCTGTGAGATTAACATCACAAATAGGAGCCTCCTCATTTCATTTTCCTTATCTGATACAGTTTTTACTATCACCACTACGTTTATTGTTATTTGGATAACGGTTTTTCAACTGTGTTATTACCTATCTTGATACATTTTGATTGTGTCAATTATCTTCATTATTGTTAATAATTATAAAAATATTATTATTATTATTATTATTATTAGTATTATTATTATTATTATTATTATTATTATTATTATTGTTATTATTCTTATTATTTCGGTAAGAGACCCTATTTTATGCATATTTGAATGAAAACTATGGCTGCTTCATTGGCGTTAATTTTATGATACATCCTTTCTATTGTTCTGATTTTATTCTTTTCAACAGCACTGCAGTCTGCCAGTAACTGTGATATTCTCATTTTCAAAGAGGATATGGGTATTCATGAATTAATGCTCTACGTCTTCTACTTCAAAACTGTACATAGAGATATTCGTTAATGCAAAACGTTAACCACAAGTGGATCCTAAACCTCACTACCCGAGTACCATAGGAAAACGATACGTACACTTGAAGTAAAAGACATAGTGCATTTATTCAAGAATATCCCTATCCTCTTTGAAAAGAAGAATAGAAATTACTGGCAGATTGCAGTGCTGTTGAAGGAAATAAAAAGAATTAAAAGACGTAATGTATTTTAATTCTTATCATTGTTTCAATTCTTATCCTTATTATTGATTCATTATTTATGCCTATGTTATTACTTGCCTTGGTTTATTTTCATTGCGTCTCAATATCTTCATAATTTTCATTATTATTATTATTATTATTATTATTATTATTATTATTATTATTATTATTATGATTATTTTGGTTTTGATAATTATGATTACAACTTTATTATGCTAATTGTTACTACTGTTATTATTATCTTTAATTAGATTTGGATCATTATTATTATTACTTATTATCATACTCGTATTATTACCTGTATTGATTTATTTGTAATATTTTCATTATCATCATCGTTCTTAGATCATTACCATTATCATCGTCACTATTATGATATTACGATTGTATAACTTTTTGTTAGGTCTTTTTAAGTTGTATCTTAAGCTGTTATTATCATAATTTTATGAATAATCACCATTTCCTTGGTCATGGCCATTACCATCCTTTGAAGCCACCTGCATTTTGTTGCCTACAGTATATCTTTCTTCTTTTGAACTGACATTTTATTTAGGCTCTGTTATTAGTAGGCTTCTTAGAGTTTTTAATTTGCATAGAAGAATTTCGAGGGGTAATTGAAAACAAAAATGCATGAAATAATTTAGCTTTAAAGTCTCCCTCCTCTGTATCCAGTATACTGTATATACTTACCAGCCTTCGTTATCATTACTGATCGGAAAATCAAAAACCGCACAATCAAATTAGTGTTATTGATGGATGGTTATCACAGAAACTTCGTAAGTTTCGAAACGAAAGATAGAATAACGAAGAAAAATGGTTCTCTGATAAAGTAAATAGAGGAGTAGATGTAAGTCAGTGAACGAAGGTATATATGATCATAAAGTGAAAATAGTTCTAAGAAATGCAATTTAAACTGAGTTTAATAAGAAGGAAGCAAACAGAGACATAGAATGAAAAATAGATTGGCTACATGACAGTTGCAAAGACAAAAAAAAAATATATGGCGCCATCAAAATGGATGAATAAGGTAGTCAAGGCAAATAAGCAGAGAAGGGGAATTATGATGAAAATGTAATTCATCCAAGTGAAAATACTTCAGGGATAAAGAGATGTTGCCGCGGAAGACTTGCAAATGAAATAATGTTTCCTGATTAAAAATCAGTTCTTTGTGAGGGATGCGAGTATTTTTACAAGATACTGAATGTAGAAGTAATGAGATAAGCGAATGATAATGAGATGAGAATAGAAATAAAATAGAACTTTACTGTAAGTAACTATTGAGAGGTCAAAAAAATGGAATAGCCCCAGGATGTGATGAAACTACATATGAGGTGCTGCTGTCAAGTGGCGAAATTTTGCCTGCGCGGTTGTCCTGGGTCTTTGAGGTATGCTTGTATAAGGAAAGTTCTAAGGGAATGATAAGAAAGATCAGGAAGCATAGAAGGTCACAGATTGTAATAAAAGAAAATGTCCATGGAAGCCAAAACTAGACTGCATGAAACGAGAGACAAGAGGTGGAAGTTATGAGTGGAAAGATAAAGAAAGTCTATACAATAAAGAAATCAATGGTGCAGTTTTTGAAGGGCTCAGCTTGGTGTTGATGATCCCTTTACGAGTTTACCTAGGTGAAACAAATGGCTAATATCGATAGTAATGGTCACGACCGATATTATATTCATATTTTATTATTACAATATTTTAAGAATTTGAAGGTTAGAATACACGTGTGAGAAGAGGAAGAAGAATAAGAGGGAGAAAAAGGAAGACAGAGACAGAAACACTGAGGGGAAGGGGTGGCAGGACACATATATCTGATTAACCCCAGTGTATAGAAATCTCGTTCAGGATAAGAGAAGGCCTTCACCAAAAGATGGTTTGTTTTGTCAGGCGATTTTCAGGTGTTTTATTCGTCCAGTGGGACCTTCTCTTTTCTTCCTACGTGTATCAGCACGACTACTTCGACACAAACACACGCACTGTGATCTCAAAGGGTCGCATCCTTCTCTACCCTTGACAAACAAACAAACAATAACATAGCGATGACATCTACAGTGGTCGATGTTTCATTGTTTAGTATTTACATTGTTCCCTCAAATACCTCAGGGT
>NC_090725.1:83682610-83695110 GCF_036898095.1 Palaemon carinicauda
CCATTGTGTGCAGAAGGTGAAAGGACAGAGTTATTGTGTCTGGGGGCAGCTGAAATGTGCGGGGATTGGTAGAAGTGATGGAGGGAGAAATATGAAGCTATGCGAAAGAGATAAAAATGTTAGAGTATCAGAGAGATGAAAATGTTGTAGTAGGTGAAAGAATTAATCAAATAAATTTGAGTTTGTTGAAAAGAGTGTTGGAGAAGCGGAAGAATGTAAATGGTTGGATAGGTACTGTGAAAGATATATTAAAAAACCTGGGCCTTCTTAATCTGGAAACACAGGATCCCTGCAAAGTAAGGTTTGATGGCAAAACGAATATAGATGAGTTAGACGCACTGCTCATGAGTTTACTGTCCTGCTATTACTGCCCAGGGTCTTCATCCATGATGAAACTGTTCAAGGATAAATGTTGAAGTGACTGGTGATGCCTTTATCTGAAGCCCTTATATGATAGGGTAAACACTTTCACACACATATGAATATGACTGCTTCTGTTTGTTTACCACAATACCTCTTAAGAATAAAGTGTTTAGTCTACCCTATCTGTGACCAACCAGTGTCGACTAGACTTTGGGTACATGGTTCAATGCCAGTGCAAATGGTTCTTTTGATAAACACTCTGAAAATGTTACTACCCCGTCAAATTGCTTACATAAATGTATTAACGTTAATCCATTTTAATGAATAATTTCAATTGTTATTTTATAGTATTAAGAATTTTCTCCCTGTGATGGTGTTCTGGTGATAATTCCTAAATATTTGCTCAGAATGAAAACTGTTTATGAAAAGATCATTTTAAAACCTACGAAAGCCATTAGATTTTTTCTTCCCCCTTCCCGCGGGAATCCATTTTATTAATCGCGAATGGAAAAGTATCGACCGGAAAATGAATTGTATGTAATTGAATGAACATCATATCTCATTCATAATTATGAGGCTTAGTCTCTTTTATTTTGTAATTATTTTTAATACCTTGGATAATAAAACACTGACATTTATTTAATGATATAATCACTTCTCATTAAGCATAACACACGCACAAACTTTTTTTTTTAGATTTTTATTACAAAGCGTTGTAAATGACACTCCACTTTCGTAATAGTGATGTTGCTTATGTATACCACAGGAATATTTACTAGCATGCTAAACATTTCTTTACATAAATATGTAACAAACAATAGCAAAAATGATCACTTATTTATACATATTTGGCATGGACGTGGAATAGCAAAATTTCATTCCGAAAAGAAAAGAGTAATTCTTTGGTATTGTTAACGAAAGTGAAAGAGATTTGGATACGAAAAAATTGTATGTATGATGAAAAAGCACGCTCGACAAAGGAAAACTACGTTTAAAATAAAATACATTAAAATTTATGTTGATTACAAAAGGTTTCAGATTTCTTCCTTTTCATGCAACATTTTCAGTGAATGATCTTTCTTTGGGCAGGCAACTAAGAACCAATATTCCCTTTGCTGGAATTACGTAGGCGTCTTTTATCTTTCTGTTCTACACCTACGAGAGGATGCAATTTACATTTTACATTGTACTCTGATAACAGAATTAAAGATTATACGCTCGTATATATATATATATATATATATATATATATATATATATATATATATATATATATATATATATATATATATATATATATATCACCATCGTCGTCGTCATCTGCCGTAACTAGGTCAATGCAGGATAAAGGCCTCAGACATGTCTTTTCACTTCCGTCTGATGTAAATAAAAAGTCAAATACTTTTCAGACATGTGTATTATCAAATGCAAAGAGGAAATTATATAGGCAAGAGATAGCTACCTTTTAATACCGCAGTAAGGTTGAAAATACGAAGAATATAATGAATAACCGTGGTGCAATTATTAACATTCTTGTTTAAATTTTTCATCTGATTTGAATCTTGAGAACAGAGAGATTGTCGTATCAGTTCACCCCTAAACCTGTCCGGCTTTCTTATATCGCATTACAATGCTTTCTTGCTATTGCCAGACTTTTATTGTTTCGACCACCTGGATCTAGATGACAGCTCGTTGACAGCAATGTGCTATGTTAGATAGCCTATATACACATCTTGCGACCTCACATAGGATTTCTTCAGAAAAAATATTTGATTTCTTCATGCAGTTTCATAGCAAATGGTGACGTTTTTCCTATTTGGCAATCGTCCATTGTATCAATTGTTCGGATGGACGATAGGCAATCTTAGGGTTAGTTTTCTTCGCTGTTAGAATGACTTATTTCCGATAAAAATTTTTTGTTCTTTCCCCCTTGCGGTGCTCTCGGATATCACATGTTAACGTTTACTTCGTTTCAATTAGAGTGAAATAAATTTTCCTGTCAAGTATTGTGAATAAGTATAATGGGTAGGATTTCACACATTTTCTCCTGTCCTGTCTCCATCTACTTTCGTAATAAAACTCTTGTCAGCCCCTCCCACATTTAAAAAAAAAAAAAAAAAATTCAGGCTTTTTTTTATTAAAGAACTGTATAGAGATATCTATTTTAGTATTTCTCCAATTATCTTAACTTGGACCATTAAGCATATTAATATATGAAATTTAGTGTATTCCATTTGTTCCCGCAATGATAGAATTTGTATCGATTGCCTGACATATAAAGAAAAGTAAAACATCGATTTAGAAAATTATATTAGGGGAAACTGAAAAACGTTATAAATAGCTTCGCTAAACTACATGGTTGTTGCTTGGATGTATTGATACACTTTGTAAGCAATATGTGCCAATTTCTACATTTTTTATTACTGCTCTAACTAACAAAAGCATTGAAGTGGAGGTCAAATCACACCAACTGTTGTTTTTTAGATAACATATTTCAGCATTTAACACTAACTTTAAGTTGTACCGTGAGTATGGGCAAAATTAGGTTTGTCTTTGCCAAAAGCTTAAGATAAATCACACCACCATATGACTGATTATCGTGCAACAGAGTTTATGGAGAAGATCCAATTTTCCTTGCACTTAAAAATCGTTAACTGTACATAAGATTAATACGAGTGGTCGTGGATTTTTAAAAAAATATGTACGTGTAAAATATGCACTGAAAAGAAAAGATTTGTACAGTGAAATGGAAATAATAATTGCTTAACACTACAACGTTTACATTTTTTTCTTATGTCATTCGACCATAATTATTAAAAGTATCAAATGAGATCATACACAGAATGTATTTCTTTGTAAAGTATACTAGGTATATTTAAAATTGCGCTTGTGCATACACACACACTATATATATATATATATATATATATATATATATATATATATATATATATATATATATATATATATATATATATATATATATCCGTCATTTCTTCACATTCTTCGTCTTGACCTTTGATAAATGAAACGGTGATTTAATTTATTCTATTACCATAATAGTGTTTCACCAAAAACTATAACTTTATTTTTTTATGTTGGTTTTACATTCCCATTTATATTATTTTTATTATTATTATTATTATTATTATTATTATTATTATTATTATTATTATTATTATTATTACTTGCTAAGCTACAACCCCAGTTGGAAAAGCAGGATGCTGAAAGCCCAGGGGCCCCAACAGGGAAAATAGATCAGTGAGGAAAGGAAACAAGGAAAAATTAAGTAATTTAAGAATAGAACTAAAATGAATATTTTCTATATAAACTATAAAAACTTTAACAAAACAAGAGGAACAGAAATTAAATAGAATAGTGTGCCCGAGTGTACCCTCAAGCAAGAGAACTCTAACCCAAGGATTCAGATAAAATTACGATCAATTAACTGAAAAATTACATTTGCAATGATACAAAAAGAAGAAAATAAGGAAAATAATTGTATTTCCACATTTAAAAGATTCTTTGAAGATTGGAAAGTAACTGAATATTTTCTTATATATATATATCCACGTGCACAAACATTCGTGCATACACATTCTTCTTCTTCTTCTTCTTCTCATTATTATTATTATTATTATTATTATTATTATTATTATTATTATTATTATTATTATTATTGGCCATGCAAGAACCCTAGTTGGAAAAAAAGAATATCATGAGCACAATGATTTCAACAGAAAAAGTAGCAAAGTGAGGAAAGGAACAAGGAAATAACAAATAAACTATATATGAGACGTAATGAATAAAAAATTACAATAAACCAGATATATATAAACTATGGAAAGGGAATTATGTCAACCTGTTCAACAGAAAAGCAAGTTTGAACTTATGAAGTTCAACCGTCAAGCGGTCATGACCTGTCTGCTGTCAGATTCAAAAAGGGGCTACCTGCACGTGCTAGAAGCAGCACCACAGGTTGGCCCTCTCTGAGAGGCAATGTCCTTGCAGAAGAGTGCATGTGTGTGTGTATGGATTTACTCAGTCAATTTCCTCTGTATAATTTTCAAAGGATCTATGACATGAAATATTTTCCTATTGATTTTTTCTTATAAGCTTAAAATATAATTTTTTTAATTTATTTATCTGAATATTAGCTGAACCCTTATATAGAAATGGGATTGTAAAACTAACGTGAATCAGTAATCACTGGATAAAGTAATAGTTTTGGCAAAATAGTACTACAATGAGAAAAAAAAAATTAGCCATTCTGAAAATCGCCGTTTCCTTCAGCAAAGGCTAACGCCGAGAAGAATACTCGGTTTCCTGCTGTGATACCTTTAAAGAAATTGCTTTTTGTGAAAGTTGCATCTGAGGGAAGTTCTGTCACAAAAGCTTTTATATATATATATATATATATATATATATATATATATATATATGTATATATATATATATATATATATATATATACTGTATATATATATATATATATATATATATATATATATATATATATTTATGTATGTGTGTGTGTTTGTGCGAGCATGTATATATATATATATATATATATATATATATATATATATATATATATATATATATATGTATATAGTTAATTTTTGACATAGATATATTTATATGTATGAATATATATATACATATATATATAAATATATATATATATATGTATATATATATATATATATATATATATATATATATATATATACATACATACATACATACAGTATTATGACTTACAAGTAATGTTTTGAAGTCTGAACCAATTTAGTATACATCCTGATTTACCTGAAAAGTGAGTAACAAATACACAGTTTTTTTTTTCTTGAAACATTATAAATTAGACGGTTTTGTCATTTAACATTGGTGTAAATTTTTCTTTTATCAAGAAATATATATTTACATTAAATCAATTGAAGGAATGATCAAGACTATTAACCATGTCAGTGCTATACGCCTAAATTCAACGTAATCTCACTCGTTTGTGTTGTGTACCTGTGTTTTGTGCAATAAAAGTATATCTAAAATAAAAACGTTACATATGCAAGACGACTCCTGTTATAACGTATGTCTCCATTACATTTTGATATATAATTAACTAACACTCATTCTTTACGTGACGAAAGAATCATACAGTGAAACAGTTTGCACTTACAAAAACGTTCTCTCCATCGGTAAACCAGCTCACAGTCACTTGAAATCCAAATTCTTCAAGACAGAAAGTTATTATGAGTTTTTTGCTTATATAAACGACTTGTCAATTATTTGGTTTTTATTTCCAATTAAGATATTCAACACTGCCAGGATTTCTGTAATATTAGATCTTTTTCATTAATTGTATTTTCTTTTCTATGTAAAGTGCCCCTGAATGTAATTTTCATCAGTATCAGTTATTCAATTTTCTCTATTCTTTTCCTTATCTTGACCTTGCTTCTTGGATGATGGCGGCTCCAGATCACAATTTTACAAAACACAAGTGGGAGAAATCGCACTCATAGCAGGTGCGATAATAGGGAATTTTTCATTTGCCTGGTAGCTGCTTTCACTTCCCAATGGTCATAGTGACAGGTCCAGAGGGCAGCCATCCAAAGCAACTGATGAGTGTATTCGTGCGGTCAGAAATAAGGGCCTTATTCGTACGTGAATATACACCAGTGACAACATGTATCTATGTGATTAATACTCCAGTGCTGTTACCGCTAGAGAGACTACCAAAATCTTCCTTGAAGTCTTGAAATAAGTACAGCTTCAGTTCAGATCTCTTGCGCAGGCTCAACACGAGAAGCTTTCAAACAGAGAGAGGTTTAAACTCCATATATATTCCAATAGAGCTAACCTTTGTTAACCTCCATATCAGGCCTCCGGTCCCAGGTCTCGTCATGTGTAGTCCGAACGCCAGCCATTCTGCAGTGAAAATGAAGAAATTGTAGCGGATGAGTACCGGCTTATTTCCTTATACCATTGAATATGTATGGCTTTTAATAGCTTTGCATAGCTTAGTCTCAGTATTGAAATGAGAGAAGTGTAGGACTATAAAAGTTTGATTACATCAGGCTGCCAAGAAATCTATATATTAGATGATGAATATAATGAAGTGAGTGCATATGAAATGACAAGATATTGAAAAAAAAATTGTGTTATGATGCTGATAGTCAAATTAGAATAAGGGATTTCGTTTGGGCTTGAGACTGACACATTTAGTCTTTCCAATATCAAGGTTCATAGTTCATAACATATATCTCTATAAGAATGTAGCTCACTATATGGTCGAAATATGTGTATACTTTTTGAAAATTGTCTGCAATGACGTATCAAAGGCAAATTTAGGAAAATCGCAACTAAAGCGAAAAGAATTCTTTAGGTCTGTGTCCTATTCTATGTAGTTTCAAGGTAGATTTGGTGCAACCCATCTCAGTAAAAAATTAAGAATTTTTATATCAAAACATTTATTGACCTTTAAAGAGTGCATTTCAAATCTTTACTTTCGTTGCTTGAGATGATATTTTTTGTCAAGTATTTAAGAATTTAAATTTGGATTCTAATGAATATCTAGACAATAAACCATCTAAAAGAAGACTAATACGTGCCGAGCTAAGTTGATGTTCTTTTCTAGGTGTGCTATCAAAATTTTGCTTCTCAAATCAAAAGTTAAAGTAACAAAACCTCACAACTAACTTACCGCTGCAGACTGTAAACTTAAATTGGATGGTATCTGAATCTGCGATGTCGATGAGAGTGCCAAGCCCCCTAGACTACTGGACATGGTGTGCACCGGAGGTGCTGAGGGCATGAACCCCCCAGTGACTGAGGTGGTGTGCATTTGACTACCATACATGTAATGGGACATGGACCCAAACCCTGAGCTACTGGTGCCAAAGCCAACGAAGCCACTTTTATCTAATGGCTTCAGCATATCTGGAAAGCCCAGCATGCATTTCTTCTTCTTGGATTTGGAACTCAATTTCCGATTACGGGTTTGGATGCCTTCTTTCTTCATGGTTAAGGGACGATTTACCTGAGGAGAAAAAAAAACACATTTGCTGTCGTTATTGGGGAATATATAATGCATATCGTTTGATATGATGAGTTATAGACACTGAGTTGTACACGGCTGAATCCTGTATAACTTTGTTTGGTATATTACTGAGCTCTTGAATTCGTTGTTTGCATCCAGGACCTACATAAGCAGGGGAAATGGTATTAATCTCAAAATAATGGATTGCATTCTATTAGGTAAATATGTTACAATAAGGTCTCATAGCATTATTATTATTATTATTATTATTATTATTAATTGCTAAACTACAACCCTACTTGGAAAAGCAGAATGCTGTAAGCCCAGCGGCTTAAACAGGGAAAATAGCTCAGTGGAAAGGAAACAAGGAAAAATAAAATATTTTAAGGACAGTAACTATGTGAACTAAAAAAACTTTAACAAAACAAGAGGAAGAAAAATAAGATATAATAGTGTGCCTGAGTATACCCTCAAGCAAGGGAACTCTAACCCAAGACAGTGGAACACAAATAGTACAGAGGCTATGGCACTACCCATTGGTTTGATTTTGGAGTGTCCTTCTCTTAGAAGAGCTGCTTACCATAGCAAATGAGTCTCTTCTACCCTTACCAAGTGGAAAGTAGCCACTGAATAATTACAGTGCCGTAGTTAATTCCTTGGGTGAAGAAGAATTGTTTGGTAATCTCAGTGTTGTCAGGTGTATGAGGACAGAGGAGAATCTGTAAAGAATATGCCAGACTATTCGGTGTATGAGTAAGCAAAGGGGAAATGAACTGTAACCAGAGAGAAGGATCCAATGTAGTACTGTCTAGACACTGGTTTGCCCAATTCTAAAGTCTACTGCTGTTATATGACTGTTTCCACTTAACAACTGAGAGGCCTTCATGTTTCTGTCTTCTCGCCCTCCTGAAAGACTGGTTGGATCTAGTCTCAGCACCATGGTTGTACGAGTAATGCCCGGTTCTTAACGTGCACATTTATTCAGTCCCTAAGCATTTATGAAAAATTCCGGATTGGTAGTGGTCAAGATCCTATAGAGTGGGCATAAAGAAGCCTAAACTTTATGTATTTTTTATTTCTATTTGTTATAATAATTGTCCATGGAAGTTTTAGTTCTAATCGTTCATGAACACAACTAGCAGACATATATATATATATATATATATATATATATATATATATACAGTATATATATATATATATATATATATATATATATATATATGTATATATATACAGTATATATATATATATATATATATATATATATATGTATATATATATATATATATATATATATATATATATATATATATATATACATATATATATATAATGCTCTCGTCAAGAATATGTAATGCTTTTCGCTTTCTTCTAGAGGGAAGGTCATAAGAATCGCAAAAGAATTGTTTTGAAAATTAAAGGAACAGTAAAAACCACAGGAAGAGTCCAAACTTATTCTTTTTTTCTATTGTTTTTAATTATACTCGCTCTGGTTCTCACTTATGAGATGTATAGTAAACAACCCTGATAAAGGCGTTATACGCCACTTATCCCAAGAGTGACCACCAACTGGTTCTTCAATTCTCAAATCACCTCGCTTGTATTTTTTTTTTTCGAAAAGGAAAGTAAGGAACTCTTCTATTCATCCACAGATTCTTAGTGTCTTGCGAAAGACTCCCCAGCGATTAGGAAAAAATAAAAGATTCAAGAAAATAAGTTGGTTATGAAAGCGGGAAATTAACTCAAGATTTGCCATAATTGAGTAACTTTCACACGGTGTTCTTCGCGTGGTGTTGGTCCCATCTTTCATCTTGGCACCAACTTTGGCCGTCTGCCGCGAGGGGGCTATAGAACATCTTTATATAACCTCCTCTATACATGGCGATGGGGCTTATTTGCATCCTAATTGCGGTGACAATCGATGTATGTTCCACTGTTGGAACGCTTTAGTTCAGACTCCAAAACATCATCGAGTCACCATTGCGTTGATAGACTTACATCATTAGACCGAGTCATTTTAACGGGTTTAATCGAAAACCCTCCTCTGATATATCATGGCCAATATATCAGCGAGAATATATCGAGGCCAGTATATCAGAGACCCAGAGTGGTGGTCAGCCTGCCCGTAATTAAATATGCTAATTGACTTATATAAAAACATGAAGCACAATTACCTCACGCGGTGGGATGCTTCGACCCATTGTTCCCGCCAAATCGGAGCAAAGGAGAAAGGCATTTGCTAAATATTTGGTGCATGACTTTGAGATATTCTCTCTCTCTCTCTCTCTCTCTCTCTCTCTCTCTCTCTCTCTCTCTCTCTCTCTCTCTCTCTCACACACACACAAATATATATGTAATATAAAAGTAAACAGTTGGAGAAATGTAAAAGGACAAATGCAATTAGGAATTTTTTAGTGTACATCTTTATAAGAGTACGCAAATGCTCAAAATTTATACCTTTTTTATTGGGTGGTTTTACATTATGTAACCTATTATTTGATGTCCGTAGCAATGCCACTCTTGTCCGGTGTATACAAAAAATATACTCCTGTTTCTTAAACTACAGTGAACAATTTTATTAACATCTGGTGACTTTTTTGCAACCATTGCAATAAGTCAGAATCATTCTGAAAGCAAAGCTGTGATAAATGTATATTTTTCTATCATTAACTGGTGAAGATGAGCACGAATCTTAGTGTTAGATATTAACTTCATTACAAATATAATATAACACAATATGCGTTCTAAAATATGTACATTTTCTTACACATTTACATCATAGAATTTATTCAGAACCTTTGTCTACTGGGTATGTAAAGGCTCAGACCGAGGAGCATCTTCAGGTATACCCTCCATATTGAGTAGATCAGTAACAATCAGACATAACGCCTTGCAGCAAAGAAGCGAATGATCATTATGATAATGAATATAAAGACCCCCCTCCAACTTTCACCTCACAAACTAAATCCTAACGAGGTTCCTCAAAAGTCCATAAACTAAGAGAATCGATGTGGATCGGAGGAACCCATGTGGCCTAAACACCATGTCCAGACACCTGCATCCCCTTCTGCGAGTACTGCCACATCTGAGCCGTAGAGCCTATTTCAGGCGGAGTGCGAACAGAGGCGAGAAGAACTTATGAATTAAATATCACCTGTACATCTATATAACACTATATCCCTCCACTCTAACAGCAGGGGAACGTCCTTTGAGCAACCCCGTATCTCACTCGAAACATCAAAGCTCATTTCGAGCACAGTACGAGATCGCACTCGGCCAACACTCCATTGCATACACAAATGACGTCTGAAGCTTGCAGAAGAAGGTGCATTTTTTAGGTATGGGGGTGGGAGGGTTGCCGGTCCAAAGGGGCCTTGCTAACAGCAGTTCTGCATCCATCAAATTAACCTATACAGATGATGGAATTATATCGAACGCCTAGACCAATTTTGAACGCAGTCGGGTGTCTTCTCAGACCAGTCATGCTTGAGTACGTGTATGCGCGTGTGCCAAATTTCGCTTTTTTTTTATTTTTATTTTTTTTATTTTTTTTTTTTAATTGGTCATTGACTCTGTTCTTTCGCCATTCTTCTGACAGTGGCTGTTTATTGTAAAACCATACTATTATAGTTTCTTTGCACATATTAATTTGGACCCAATGGTTTCTATAAAACCTTTGAAAAGAGAGTTGTACAACAATTTCTCGAATTAAGTAGAACTAGGGTTGCGTAGAATTTTTAGGATCCATGTAGTTGAAGAAAATTATTAAACTCCGATAACAGCCGAATTAGTACGCAATCGTAAAATATTTACTGGTGTATGTAAGAACTGCGAGTACATTATAAATACTATTCAATGGCAGAAATTTGAAATAAAGGTCTTTTAAGATTTCAAGCTCTCAGTAAATGTCTAATTCTTGGAATGAAGTATTTCGAGAGAAAAGTGGTAACTTGATAAATATTTTTCATGTATTATACATAATTTTTGCTAGAAGGCTTGATAATATACGATTGAAAAGTAGGGCCATTGAAATTATTTATTTTCAAAATAATTGCATGTGGTCTTGAGATTATTATAAACTAAGATTTCCAGCTGTGTTTTTATTTTTATACGGACCTTTACGATAGTATTTCATCTATAAAACAGACATTCATGTATGTTTATTCCATTAAATGACATTGAACGTGATTTCATTATTAGAACCATTGCTGATCTGAAGTTTGTAAAAAATCTGGTAATTCTTACGATAAAATTTTTTTTATTATCTGTATATAATTTCCATAGCATTACAATTGCATTATATTCAAGGTGAAGATAAAGAACAAAGAAAATTTACATATTATTTTCCTTACTTTGGTCAATGTACTTTTAAATTTAACTTTTTGAATGATACGTTTTATATCAAGTAACAATGATCATCGATACTTTCCAATGAGTTAGTTATTATAAGTGCGACTACTTTTGATGACCAACATGATTTTTAACGCAATTATTTTATTTTACCTTTTTAACGTTGTTCAGAAATTTACTTTGTTTTGTAATGATACGGCATTCTGTATTTTCATTATGGTCCTTTTAGTGGTAATTATAATTTCGTAAGTTTTGCACTGATAATGAAAATGGCTCAATAATTAGGTAGTAGACATGTGAAGAGAATGATCCAAAGGAATCTGTAATATTGAAAGAAATTGTTAGTATGTATATTTTCGACCGTCGAGTTTGTTAGAATCTAAACGGACATTAAAAGAGAGGTTGAATTCCTCTTCCATCATGACGACCATATAAAGTTTATACACCCGGTAAGTACATTTAGCACACCTTGGATGTAATAAGTCAAGAGTGGTGATGGCGTCGAAACACAGCGGGTGTCTGGGTAGTACATGTACGTCGTAATACTTCCATGTAATAGGTTCTTTTAGTGTCACGCTGAGTCGTATCAGGGCCAGAAAATGCTACGCCAATTCATCTTAGTCTTGTTAGGGCTTGGTGGTCTGCTGTTCCCCTGGGAATATCAGGCCTTGCATCGAAGGGGAATAAGGGTCGAAATCGCTTCTCGACCTAGATTGACGCGGATTTCCGAGATAGCAGGGAAGAC
>NC_090725.1:83697610-83717610 GCF_036898095.1 Palaemon carinicauda
TCTGACATGGAGGTTGATGTTCATTGATTTACAAATTCATTAGGCTTCTTTGAAATGTATGTTAATTTGTTTGTAAATTATTTTGTGTCTCCAGAAATTTTCAAAATAGGCTATTTTTATATACTGTAGTGCTTTGCTCTTTGATTGTCTCTTTTTCATTTTTCTTTGCTCATTATCTGTATAAACAATGAAAACTTGTTTGTCAGAAAAGGAGTTTGTCCTTATCGTATGAATGAGTGCACTCTGAATAATGAAGATTGTAAATGGGAATTTTGATCTTTCTTTTCCGCAAAGATTCGTATGTATGTATACATATATATATATATATACATATATATATATATATATATGTGTGTGTGTGTGTGTGTATATATATATAGATAGATAGATAGATAAATGAATTTTAACCTCTAGCTGTTTCCTGCAGAACATGTACAGTAGTCGCTCCAGAAAAGAACAACAAACGTCACTGTCACATTTTATCCTTTACCTGCTGAACCCTGAATGAACCCCTTATGTAGTACAATTTCTTCAAGTCCTACATTGAAGGTTCACTAGGATCGCATTGAACCCTTCAACGCACATTGCACCATTGTTCCCTATCTTGCCATCACTCGTGCGGTTCCTAGATAGTAAGGTCCATCCTTTCAGAACACGTCTTTCATGACATCTATGTTTTCTAAGGCTTCTTCTTTTCTACCTTTCATCACTTTTGAAATTTACAAACACATCCAATTAATCTACTCTGGCCCATTCTTTCAATAACAGCGAAATTTCATCTCAGACTACTCTGATAAATCCGTTTTCTTATTCTTTTATCACCACTGCATGTGTTCACATTTCTTTAACTGTCATAACTCTGATAAATCCGTTTTCTTATTCTTTTATCACCACCGCATGTGTTCACATTTCTCTAACTGTCAATTCTTATTACATCACATGTAGAGACATTTTATATTTGCAGCTTTAACCCTGTACTTTTGCATTTTCCCTTAACATCAGGAATTTTCGTCCTTGAAAAAGTTTGTTTAAAATTCCTGCATGCATTCCATCATTGACTTCCGCAAACAACTCCAGTCTCTCAATAAGTTTTGGACACATCCTGCCACCTTTATTGCTTCACCTATTCTGGGCTTCTACTATTCTCTTATCATAACATCTGATATAATTAATCCAACATACTTATATACTGTAAGACATATTAATTTTTCCACCACCCAAACTAACATTTACTAATCTATCTTTCCTGATTCGTTCTATTCTTATTCCTTTTATCTTGCTAACATTTACTGTACACTTTTTTCCCTAGCAGAGGCTTTCAAAATCTTGTACCAACTTCTGCAGTTTCTATTTGCTGTTCCCAATCAACACAGTATCATCTGTAAACACAACGAATTCACATCGTAATTAATTTAATTATAAATCAACTTCATGCCTTCTCAGACTGATATGAATACACCTTTGTCTCAGACTGACATTAACATACAATCGTCTGAGACGGACATCAACGCACCCTCGTCTCGGACTGACATTAACTCACCCTCGTTTCAGACTGACATTTAACGCACCCTCTTCTCCGACTGACATTAACACACACTCGTCTGAGACGGACATCAACGCACCCTCGTCTCGGGCTGACTTTAACACATCCTCGTCTCAGACTGACATTAGCACGTCCTTGTCTCAGACTGACATTAACGCACCCTCGTCTCAGACTGACATTAACGCACCCTCGTCTCAGACGGACATTAGCACACCCTCGTCTCGGACTGACATTAACACACCCTCGTCTCAGACTGATATTAACACACCCTCGTCTCAGACTGATATTAACACACCCTCGTCTCAGACGGACATTAGCACACCCTCGTCTCGGACTGACATTAACACACCCTCGTCTCAGACTGATATTAACACACCCTCGTCTCAGACTGACATTAACGCACCCTCGTCTCAGACTGGCATTAACACAACCTCGTCTCAGACTGACATTAACCACCCTAGTCTCAGACTGACATTAATGCACCCTCGTCTCAGACTGTCATTAATGAGTCTCAGACTAACATTAACGCACCCTCATTTCAGACTGAAATTGACGCACCCTCGTCTCACACTGATATTAATACACCCTTGTCTGAAAATGACATTAATGCACCCTCATCTCAGACTGACATTAACGCGCCCTCGTCTCAGACTGACATTTACGCGTCTCACACTGACATTAACGCACTCTCATCTCTGACTGACATTAACACACCCTTGTCTCAGAATGACATTAACACACCCTCGTCTCAGACTTGACATTGATGCACCCTCGTCTCGGATTGACATTAACACACCCTTGTCTAAGACTGACATTAACACACCCTTGTCTCAGAGTGACATTAACACACCCTCGTCTCAGACTGACATGAAAGCACCCTCGTCTCAGACTGACATTAACACACCCTCTTCTCAGACTGACATTAACACACCCTCTTCTTAGACTGCCATTAACGCACCCTTGTCTCAGACTGACATTAACGCATGTCTCAGACTGACATTAACACACCCTTGTCTTAGACTGAAATTAACAATTAACGCACCCTCGTCTCAGACTGACATTAACGCACCCTCATTTCTGACTGAAATTAATGCACCCTCCTCTCAGACTGACATTATCACACCCTTGTCTCTGACTGATATTAGCGCACCCTCGTCTAAGACTGACATTAACGCACCCTCGTCTCAGACTGACATTAACACACCCTCATTTCAGACTGAAATTAATGCACCCTCGTCTTAGACTGATATTAACACACCATTGTCTCAGACTGACATTAGCACACCCTCATCTCAGACTGACATTAACGTATCTTTGTCTCAGACTGACATTAATGCGTCTCGCACTCCCATTAACGCACCATCGTCTTGGACTGACACTAACACACCCTTGTCTCAGACTGACATTAACACACCCTCGTCTCAGACTGACATTAATACACCCTTATCTCAGACTGATATTAACTCATCCTCATTTCAGACTAAAAGTAATGCACCCTCGTCTCAGACTGACATTAACACACCCTTGTGTTAGACTGACATTAACGCACCCTCGTCTCAGACTAACATTAACGTATCTCAGACTGACATTAACGCACCCTCGTCTCTGACATTAACGCGTCTCAGACTGACATTAACGCACCCTCGTCTCAGTCTGACATTAAGACACCCTCATTTCAGACTGAAATTAATGCACCCTCGTCTCACACTGACATTAACACGCCCTTGTGTCAGACTGACATTAACACACCCTCGTCTCAGACTGACATTAACACACCCTTATCTCAGACTGACATTAACACTCCATTGTCTCAGACTGACATTAACACACCCTTGTATCTGAGTAACATTAACACTCCTTTATCTCAGACTGACATTAACACACCCTCATTTCACACTGAAATTCATACACCCTCGTCTCAGACTGACATTAACACACCCTTGTCTCAGACTGACATTAACGCACTCTCGTCTCAGACTGACATTAACGTACCCTCGTCTCAGACTGACATTAACACTCCCTTGTCTCAGACTGACATTAACACACCCTTGTCTCAGACTGACATTAATGCACTCGACTCAAACTGACATTAACACGTCTCAGACTGACATTAACTCGTCTCAGACCTACATTAACGCATCCTCGTCTCAGACTAACATTACCGCACCCTTGTCTCAGACTGATCTTTATACTAAACTAGTCACTCTCCTCGCTTTGTACTTTAACACAGGCTTCACTTCTAGCATAAAACTTATATATATATATATATATATATATATATATATTTATATATATATATATATATATATATATATATATATATATATATATATATATGTGTGTGTGTGTGTGTGTGTGTGTTTATGTATTTATGTATGGATTTGTATTTAAAAATACCCGAGTTTCGATTGTGGGCAAATAAAAAGAGAAAATATTTAATTCCGTTAAAATCTAGGCAATGTTTTTAGAGTAAAAAATTAAAAGAAGAAATGAATTTATATATATATATATATATATATATATATATATATATATATATATATATATATATATATATGTATATATACGTTTGTTACGATAGAACTCTCTCCCCTCAAAGTTCGTTGTACCAGTGCTTTACTGTAACGGTTTTCAGAACGCATAAATACGATGTAGTATTACCTTCGATATCTTCCCCCAAGTGATATTCTAGGTGTTTATAGGCAATGACATCTTGCACTTAAGTACTGACTAGACCCAATATTGCTAAATTGTGATCTATAACGATTGTAGGTTAACAACCTTATCCACAAAGAAATTAATTCTGGAATTTCCCTTATAATGAAATAATTTACATGCGAAAAAAATTTCATTTGTACAGACATTTAGACATTGATATATTCATACTCTCTTTGTGCTATGTTCGATTTAGATATCTGATGGGTAGACAGCTGTTTTAATTTGAAATTAGAATATGATGGTATTGCAACTAACCAAGACAATTAAGGGTATATATATATATATATATATATATATATATATATATATATATATACATATACATATATCCCTTTCTGAGTGGGGAGTTCTTAACATGGAGAAAGGGTTTGTAAACCAAGATAAGCAAAGCTGTAATAGGCAAGGCCATCAGTACTAGGTTGGTTTGCTGTGAGCAATCGGTCAAAAATATCCTACCATATGAATATGGGCAAACTTCAGACATGAATAAGCCCATGTCTGAGGATTTTGTCTTGCATTGGACTGGAAACAGGAACTAGTTGCATGTATTGTTTTTGTATATATATATATATATATATATATATATATATATATACATATGTATATATATATGTATATATATATATATATATATATATATATATATATATATATATATATACATATATATATATATATGTATATATATATATATATATATATATATATATATATATATATACATATATATACACACATACACGTGTATGTGTGATTTTATGGATAAAGTATTTTGCTGTTGTAGAACTTTGGAATTCTAATTGTATATAGAACGTTTCCCTTAACCCTTACTAGTTTTGCTCAAGTAATAGACCATAAATGCAACAAGAGAAGAAGAGATGGACGCAGAATAAGATTTCTGGTTGTGTTGACACTATAAATAAACATGTTCTGGTCGCCCATTGTCATCGCGGGTAGTGGGAGGAGTAGGAGGAGGAGAAAGGGAGGCTTAATGTGGTAGAAAACCCTAATAAATATTCAATTAAGTACGTGTGCAGCAACGACAAGTCTGCTACGCAAATTCAATAGCAGCAAAGCTGGTTCGTGTTCTCTCTACTCTCAACCTCATACTTCGCATCACCACTCATTCGTTGTATAAACAATACGTTTAGTTGTTTTGCTACCTAATTTGTAAATCGTAATGGTTCACATGATGGAAATATATATTAGTGACCTTACTATATTATCAATGGCAAGTATATCATTTTATAGTTTTCCTTTCAATCCTGAATGCATCATTTTCATATTCAAAATTTTTTTCTTGCAAGTATAATGTTTTTTAAAAAAGATATTTGAAGTGTCCTCTACAAATACTGTTCGCATTTTTATCTTGGAATCTCGTTATGAATGCAAAATGTCTTGTTGAATCTTAAACTCAAATAATTTTTTCCTCATCAGTTACCGCAATAATTGGATTTAAGCGTTGAATTCTAAGACTAGATTCATCCAGTTTCATTAAGATATTCACCTACAAATAAAAAGTCTTACACGCACTGCTACCATAGGCTCCCTAAACACAAATATCCTAATACTTGTGCACGCGACACGTCAAATATGAAGGCTAAATATTTAGATATGTACACGCACCCCACTCTCACCAGGATATGACTACTCCCCTTCCCTCTGAGCGTGATAGGATATATATATATATATATATATATATATATATATATATATATACGTATATATATATATATATATATATATATATATATATATATATATATATATATATATATATATATATATATGTGTGTGTGTGTGTGTGTATCCAGAACCTTTCTCTTTATTTTATAGAGGAGATGGACATTGCGAAGTAGCTTTTCAGCGTCAGGAGACCTATAATCCAGTTGAACATTGTTAAGAATTTAAGAAAGACTAAATCTTTAGATACTGTATAGAGTAGGAAATCTGTCAGGTTAGTGGAAGGAGAGTTGAGAAGTATTTTGCTGTATTTTATTTTTGCAAGAGAACTCATGGGCTTTTGTAGCCCATACCTGAAGGATACATTAGGACGGAGAAAGCTGGTTTAAGCCTTAAGGGAGGCTTTAGTGAGGTTAAAGAAGGGAATATTGTACAACGAAACGAGTAGCGATTACAACCTAAAGATACAAAAGATAAAAGTCTGCAGTGAGCATAAAAACCCACTAGCATACATTATGCAAAGATATAACAAGACACGAACACGAGTAAACCGTAATTTCTAAGAAAAAAAAAGGCTGATGTAAACCATCCTGGCGATGCGAGAAAAATGAATAACTTGCCCCTAAACCCTGTTAAAACATATGTGTGAACGAGGGATGATGAATAAAAAGAATATAGGAACTTTTAACCACAGATTGTTAGCCATGTTCATGATCGGAGGTGAAGAAGGAGAGTTATGAAAAAATCCCGCCAAGTGACGAAGCGGTGCTTGGCGTGACTACGGCTGCCCACAAGGTTACCTGGTGAGAATTAGTCTCTTTTTTTCCCCTTTCGGACACCGCCAATTAAAACGTACAAAGAAAAACTTTAAATCAGTTTCCTCGAGCGACTCGATATACATACTGCCTACCATACAATTCATGTATTGAAATATGCTGCTATAACAGAAGACATAACCTAAAAGTTAGAACATGTTATTGTTAGCAATGATTCTCTCTCTCTCTCTCTCTCTCTCTCTCTCTCTCTCTCTCTCTCTCTCTCTCTCTCTAGGGCAAAGTCAGTGCAGGTGATTAATACGACTTTAACGCGGATAATGCGGGGAAATTGTGTACGTCTTCGGACCCCTAATTTTGATGATGGATCAGTGGAAGCTCATTACCAGCGAAACAAGACGGTGAGAGGCGCCCCCGCCCCTTCACGCCCTCGGATCACGGGCCATGGCGTGGGTTTGGGGTGGATGGGGCGAAAGCTCTGGTGCTAGATAAAGGGTTTTGGAGATGAGGACGCCCACGGATATGGACCATGGGCGGGGATGGATGGGCTGGAAGCAGGGCAAAAGGGCATTCCTTGCCTTCTATGAAAAGCATCGCAACTTTGGCTCGGATGTTGCGTTCTGAGCAGATAAATATCTCTGGTTTCTTAGGGTGTAAAGGCCGGGAAGGTTGGCAGGTGCTATGAAGAAGTGTGTGTATGGCTGTAAATGGATTCTTTGTGTTGATTCCAGTCTTTTCACTGTATTTCTTATTTAGAATTTGATGCATAGAACTGAAGAGCATTCATTATAAGTCCCTCAAAGTGCCAACGATTTACACACACATTAAATTTAAATACAGTGTTTGTAGGTCTATATATATATATATATATATATATATATATATATATATATGTATATATATATGTATATATATTATATATATATATGTGTGAGTATATATATATATATATATATATATATGTGAGTATATATATATATATATATATATATATTAGGAATGGACATTGAGAATAACAGAATGGGTCCCTAGAGATTGTAAAAGAAGCAGGGGAAGTAAGAGAAGGCGACGGATTGAGGAACTAAGAAAGTTTGCGGGCGTGGACTGAATCAGGCACACCATAAACAGAGGGCAAGTGGAATGAAATGTTTGGGGCCTCTGTTGTGCAGTGGGCTAGTAACGACTGATGATGATGATGAGATATATATATATATATATATATATATATATATATATATATATATATATATATATATATATATATATATATATATATATATATATATATGTGTGTGTGTGTGTGTGTGCGCGCGTGTGTGTGTATTTGCCATATATATTTCTGTTTCAAAAGGTTTGTTGAAGTAGTTAGTATGATCTGTGTATAATGTAATAAGGGCTTCAACATTCTATTTTACCGTGCGTGCGCAGTCTTAATTACCTTCCGTGTGTCTTCTTAATGTTCAAAGTGATACTTAGAGATATTATGCCTATATATTCAAGTTCATACTTTATAATGAAAGGGAAAATACTAATGATGCATTCTGTTTTGCAATATATGTAAAGACATTCCAGCAATGATTACACCTATGTTTACATCTATTTTTCCATAAGTCCTTTAATAAAGGGTTTACTGCATCCAAATTAAGTCATGCCAAATTTAAAATCAAAATGAAGCATCTCATGACTCTCCTGGGCGTTTAGATTGATAAAAAAATTTTTCTCTCTTTATTAAGAGGATACTCTTAGTTAATGTCATAGCATTTTATTACGCTTTTCATTAGTTGATGAAAATTTTTGCAACTATTTCAATGATTTCCTTTTCAAGATTGTTTTTAACGAATGCGTCTTACAAAAGGTTTTGAAATAACCAATCTCATTATTTTATGAAGGCTGACCCTTTTCAGGTAAACTTTCTGTGATTCATGAGATGAAATTTTAGAGAAGGTTAGTTACTGCCAAAATCATATTTTATATATATATATATATATATATATATATATATATATATATATATATATATATATATATATATATATATATATATATATATATATATATATAAATCTGAATAGCTTTTTTAAATGAACTATAAGGAACTTAATGAATCGGATATATTTGAATACAAATTGACAGATTATCATTCTAGGAGGCTGTTGCTGTTAGTTTTGCTGCCTTTCGAACCGTACGACTTATCTTTCATATCAAGCATGATAACTTTACATACTGAAACAAAATTAATGTATTTGATTTAATTTTAGATGAGCTTTAGATAAAAATGTGAGATCTTTTAATTGTTTGTTCTTTTTCAAAATGGGTTTAGGATATATTTAAATTTCAAGGAAAGTTAAATTGAAATAAGATTTATACTTCAGAGGGGTAGGTAAGCCTTCACTAATGCCAATTAGCAAGTCTCACGTTCAAAATATCCTGACCCTTGGAGCAGGGGATTAGTAACATCAGCGTACTTCAGGCGGTACACTACGAGCTTTGTGCTACCGCACCCACACATCATTGCACTTCCTTATTTACTTTACCATTGTCCCCGCTTCCTATCTTTCATCTTGCTGTGTAATCTCTTCAAAGATTTTCTTAGTGGTGCAAATTGAGGGATTTCCCCTTATTGCACAGCGGTCCCAACCTACCGGGCTATATGGCGCAAATTCATAAATCAGTTCTGTGAAGGTATCTTGAATGGAGATCATTTGTCCCCACTGCAATTTTACGAATCACCATGTCTGGTTTTTGGGTAGCCCCCTGCCCTTCTTTTTATTAAAGGGTAATGCACTCAAACCAATAAAAACTAGGACGAATTTTGACAATTTTAAAGACATCTAGTCAGATACTTTTTTTTTTTTTTTTTTCACTGCCGCAGATATTTTGGGGCGAGCCGAGAACCAGAATGAATTGTTGACTACCGATATAGAAGTGTCATAGTTGTTGCAGGTCATGGGACCAGGTAATCATGAGTTGTAAAGTTGTTATTTGGTGACTCCGTAGAGTGCCAGGTACTTGTTATACATTGGTTTTCAATACTGTATGAGTGTTTTGTATTTTTGCCAATGCAGGTCTTATACAGCGAAATTAAATGAAAAACTCTTAACAGAGTTAGTTTACTTCTGCGATACATTTTCAAAGAAATTAAAAAATAATATATCAAGAAAGCTACTTTGTTTAGATAGGACGTTTATTACCAGAAGTTCATTAAGCTTCTTAACTCTGCATGCAGCATTTTCTGACTAACGAGAGGAATGAGTTATATGTAGTACTTTTTTTTGTGTCTCTTGGGGTTTTAAGAAGTCTTAGAAGTTCTGAGCTATTGAGTAGGGTCATGATGGTCACAATATATCTAGGGAAGAATTTTCTGGATAAATGTCCAAAAACCTTTTTCCTTTTGCTTATTTTATTAATTCTGTCAAGAAAAGGGTAAAGACGATTCAGTGAAATAGATTAAAGGAGTCTCTGTAATGGCAGTAGTATTACAAAAATCACCTTTATTTACATTTACGAGGATTCGCGAGAAGACATAACCAGGGCAATATGAAATAACAGCCGCAATTTAGATAAAGCTCGCAAACAATTCTAGGCATTAATCATTATCATTCATCAAATGAATTAAAGCACAGAATGGTGTAATTATTCTGTTTCTTTGCACATTTCACCATTTGCATCTCATTTTGTGCTACGCGTACAATTATTATAGGTGCCTTGGATTTTGTTTTTAGCAGTAACAGCTTTAGACCGTCTTTTAAAGCAAATTGTCCATTTTGACTGGCTAATATTAATTCAATTAAAGTTTTAAATATCAATATTGTCAGTTTTACTTGAAACTTATACTTTATTAACACTAATGCATAATATCAGTTTTATTTGGATCTCTAAAAAAATATCTGGTTCAATTACAGCAAAATCATTATATTTATAATAATACTCTCTGATACTTTGTTATTATTATTATTATTATTATTATTATTATTATTATTATTATTATTATTATTATTATTAATATTATTATTATCAGTGTATAGTTACTATATTGATGTCATCCACATCCCTCTTTTATTTCTGTGTATTAAAATTAATCTCATCCCTTTAGAAATTGAGTTAATTATAGTTTTGTAGAATTGGAGTAATCTTAACAATATTTTCTGACTTGTTTTGATTTATGAATATTTATTTGGTCAGATGACTTTGAACTGGAACCTATGCAATGTTTATAAGTGGCATTGACAACGTTATTACGCAAGTATTATTTAAGAACTTTCAACATACATGGCAGTATCCTCGTATAATTAAATATTTCTATCACGAACAACTGAATTCTTAATGAAAGCAATAGTAACAGTAGTATAGTAGTTATACCGTTGTTATTTGTCCGTTGATACCGATATTTCCAGTGTTTTCATTATTAAAGATATTTTGTATACCCTTCAATAATTATATTTACTCATTATTTATATGGTGAATGGTTTGTACATATGTATATATATATATATATATATATATATATATATATATATGTGTGTATAATATGTATATGTAGAGATACTATGTATACAGTGACATACACACTACAGCTATCCCTGACCTATGCATATATAGCAACTTATATCCGCCTTTATTTTGGAGCATTATGATAGATATTTGTATTAAATTGTACAAGAAAGAAACCAATTTTCCTTTTTTAAAGGATCACGAAAATTTAGTTTTGCGGATAAATAGATTGAATAGCATTTCTGTGTATTTTAAATTTTATTGAAATCATAAGTAAGTGTCATCTACGTAAAATATGATAACTACTATTGTAAAAAGTTAACCATAAACTATTGCAAATTTTATGGTCTTGAAACATAACTGCAAAATCAAAATAAAACTACATTATATATCATAATGATACATTAATTGTAATTTATTATTGTTAGTGGAATCTTGCGAGTAATCTTTTCCAAGCTACAGTCGCTTTTATCAATGAATAGAGAGTGTTCTAAATGAAAAAATTCTTTGTTTGCCGCTTCTAACAAGCATTGAAGCAACCTTAGAAAGTTTGACATGAAAAAGTGCCGCTTCAGCAAAACGCTTAACTTCAAAGGTGGATTAGTGAAACGCCATAACCTGATATGGTATTGTTGTTGTTTCAGAAACTATTGATTCCTTGTGGAGGAAATTTAATATCCGTATTACCATTTAATTTTCCATCAATTGAATTCAGTAGACTATATAAGTAGCTTTGTCTAGAACTGTTACATATGTTCAATCTCGTTAATGGGGGAATCCAATTATTAAAAAAAAAAAAAAAAAAAAATAGCTATACTTTAATCCCTTCGTCAATATATAACTATCAATGACAAAAAATTTTAGAACATTATTCACGCCGATTTGGAATATTGAAAATGTTAGGTTATCATTTATTTGTTTACCGTGTTGAATTAGAAATTACAGGAGAGAGAGAGAGAGAGAGAGAGAGAGAGAGAGAGAGAGAGAGAGAGAGAGAGAGAGAGAGAGAGAGAGAGAGAGAGAGATTTATAAGTGTTCATAAATTTATAAAATCATAGATATATAACCTTTTTAATGTACGAAATATTTGCCTTAAAAATCATATACAAATTGAATATAAGGTTAGAGAGAGAGAGAGAGAGAGAGAGAGAGAGAGAGAGAGAGAGACCGCGAAGCTCTACAAAATCTTCTACCTACAAGGGGAGTGAAGCAACTTAACAAGATAAAACCATCATCAAAGCTTTAGTTCCGCCCTACATACAGGTATGTTTTATATATATATTTAAGTACACACACGCACGCAGAAATACTCACATTCACAAGCTGCACATGTTTACTGATAACAGATAAATAATATGTATAAATATGCATGTGTATTGTTTGTAATTGTCAAGCGAGAGGATCAAGAGTTTCGATTCTATCTGCGGCAGACTCTCTTTTTTGGGCGTATTCCGTGAAAAACCCATAATACCTGTTACCCTAAGCCTTAGAACAGGCCCCTGGTAACTAAAAAAAACTATGGTGGTGTGTCATAATCACGGTGAAGAAAGGAATTCTGTAGAGTGAAACTAGCTCTGAGGAATCATGGGAGAGACGCATTTCATTAATATTATTATTATTATTATTATTATTATTATTATTATTATTATTATTATTTCTTGCTAGGCATCAACCCTAGTTGGAAAAGGGGGATGCTATAAGCCCAAGTGTTCCAACATAGAAAATAACCCAGTAAGGAAAGAAAATAAGGAAACAGATAGATTAGTGAGAATAGTGTGCTGGAGTGTATCCTCAAGTAAGAGGCCTCTAACCCAAGTCAGTGGAAGCCTATGATACAGAGTCTATGGCACTACCCAAAACTAGAGAACAATAGTTTGATTTTAGAGTGTCCTTCTCTTATAAGAACTACTTATCATAGGTAAAATGACTCTTCTACCCTTAACAAGTGGAAAGTAGCCACTATATAATTACATTCTATAGTTAATCCCCTGAGTGAAAAAGAACTATAAAGTTCTTTTATAAGGTTCAAAACCCATTTAAAGCATTATGGTTTATTTGTGTCCTTTTGCTCTATTCGAAAGTTACACCCCATTCCAATACCTACCTTCCCCATGCATCCCAATGTCACTTTCAATGTCATCAGCGAATATCACAAGCAATTAACCATGACGTGTGGATGGGAAAACAAAGGCAAGTTCATCTCTCTCTCTCTCTCTCTCTCTCTCTCTCTCTCTCTCTCTCTCTCTCTCTCTCTCTCTCTCTCACACACACACACACACACACAAACAAACACACACATACATAATTATACACGTGTATATATATATTATATATGATAATTTTTTTTGGATTTTTGTGACTAAGATAAATATAAATGTACTGAATACGTAATGATTTGTATATTAGAATGACCAGTAGAACAGTAGATACATATATAATGTATCTCAATAATTTTTGGCAGTTTTGCTAAAAATAAAATTTCAATTTCATTTGCTTATTTTTTTTATTATACAAATAAATGAATGTTATAGGATTAAGATAGATACAATATATCAGATAGAGGATTCAGATTTGTGGAATTTATTGAGAATTACAGAAAACATTAGTTGTATAAGTTTTATAAGTAAAAACAAAAAAGTTTAGATATCCTAATCATTTTTTATTGAAAATACAAGATAGTTGGGGACTAATTTATCTTGGGTGTATGCAGGACATCTAATTGTTTATTTTGATGCTCTTATTTTGGTGGCATTTAAAGCTTGGCATATCTCCAAACCTTCTCGTCTTCTATGATATTAGATCCCTTCTCACAATCGAACGTGCGTCTAATTAGGCTTGAAAATCGTATAATAATTGAAAAGAAGTCTATGCAGAGGGAATTATGAGAGATGGTAAAAATATTCATACGACAAGTAAATGAAAAAAAAAAAAATAATTGAGGAGGAACATCTCAAAAAGAAGCAGATGGAAGCAACCCATGATAGTTTATTTTCTATAAACTCGGTAAACTGGCAGGCCTACTAGAGGGAAAACAGATTGCTTGAGCAAAGTTATTAAAAATCGTAAAATTATGTCACCTGCTGATGTAATTTTACTACAAAGTGAATGTGCTCATAGTTGTCACGAGTACAGAGAAATTTTCAATTAAGAATGTACGACGAAAAAACATTTGACAGATTAATTGGAATTTCGAGTGTGGAGCATGACTTGATTCTTATTTATTTTCAATATTCATACGCAAGATAGAAATAAAACTTTATTTGCTTCTTATAAAATAACCCCTTTATCGAAAGTATTTAAAAATTGCTTTTCCTCTTGAAGCGCACAGACACAATAACCGGCCCTCCCCCCCCCAAAAAAAAAAAATAGCCTTTCATGATTCTGCGCAAGGCAACAGAGAGAGAGAGAGAGAGAGAGAGAGAGAGAGAGAGAGAGAGAGAGAGAGAGAGAGATGTTAGAGTAAGGTAAAATGCAAAGATAAGTCTAACTGCTGACTAGAGAGCGAGAGGAAACTAGAAATGATATAGAATTCAAGGAAGAACAGATGATTAGAAGGAAGGAAGGAAGGAAGGAAGGAACAACTGATGCAGCTTAAGAGACCCTTAGTGCTGCTGACAGGCGCTCCTTTGGACTCTAAGTGCCTACGTTGTTTATTTGAGAAGATGCTGAGATTTAATCAGTAATTACCTGCCCTCAACAAATCTTTGAAAGTTTCCCCCCGCCTCAGATTTTTATCGAACCTTACACAAACACAGAGCGTATTCTTTTAGACTTCGCTTTAAACATACACACACACACACAGTTGAAAATACAAACGTGGCTCCTTTCTGAGTTTTGAGGATTCGTTTTGTTCTTTGCTAACACACGTATGATTGATCTCTCTCTCTCTCTCTCTCTCTCTCTCTCTCTCTCTCTCTCTCTCTCTCAAAAGTAGAAAGCTTGTTCAAATTCCTAAATATCTGGAAATATTAATGTATATTTTGTGTTAATCACGGGAATCCTATCGATTGGTTAACAAATAATTCTCTCTCTCTCTCTCTCTCTCTCTCTCTCTCTCTCTCTCTCTCTCTCTCTCTCTCTCTCTCTCTCTCTCCAAAATAGCTAATTCAAATTCCTGAATGTTTGGAACTATTAATGTATATTTTTTAGAGATGGAAATCATATTGACTATGGTGGGATGGGTTACCTCAATTCTATATTTTTGTTTCTGCTAATTTACTGCTAAATGAGTCTTTGCCGAATTGAGTTAAGGTTAACGGCGTATGTGTCTTTCGAAACTAAGTATCATTAAAACCTTGATTTTATGAGTTACAGTCATGAACAGAAATATTTTTCTTGTATAGTTGATTTCTTGGTGTAATCATTAATAATAAGAATGCATGACTACAGTATACATTGTAAAGCGTGAAGCGGGTAATTGTTTGAAGGGTATTTTCAGTTCTGGTAACTTTTATTCCCATAGCCATACAAATAAATCTTTATTCGCGCACTGAAATTAAGATATGCCTACTTGTTTAGTCGATTCGATAATCTTTCACTTCTATTTTTCTACAATGAAAATATAAGTATTGGCGTTGCTTTAAAGTGATTTAGCCATCAATGCGGTGTTTCCTTTGCTTTTCACCGTAGCAGAATCAAGAACATATCATTGGGAATTTCGTTAATTCCTCTAAGATAAGTTGAATGCAAGTGTATTCTGAAAGGTGGAGAAACTTTTAAGGGTATTTCACATATTCAGGTAATGGTTTATCTTCTCTTTTTGTTCGTAGACTAATGAAAGAAAAAAATCCTTTTGTTAAAAAATTTAACAAAAACGTTTTTTGGCTCAGTTTCTAAAGATTTTTGCCATTGTGTTCGCTGCTACCTTGATGACAAAGCCTTCTCATAGATGAAAGGATTTTTAGACTACACACGCTGTAAACAATAAAGATTTGGAGATTTTAGAGTTGGTGAGAACTCATGATAATAATCATAATGATAATATGATAGCAATAATGGTAATAATAATTATCATAACTTATATTATTATTATTATTATTATTATTATTATTATTATTATTATGATTATCATTATCATTATTATTATTATTATTAGTAGTAGTAAACTGAGTTATAAGCTGATTCCTTTTCTTTGCGTGTTACAGCAATATTTAAGTTTTATATCCATATTTGATCCAGATATTGTGACTTACATTTAATGTAAAATCCATGTAAAATCTCTTAATGTAATTGAAGGGACACGCGGTAATTGAGCTTGTATTGAATGTTGATCTCTTTACTCTTGGTTTAACTTTGTTATTGATTTCACAAGTTAAGATAATCTGGGTAAAGCTGAAATTACCTTTCCCGTTATAAATGTAATGTAGAAAAATCTTTCATGTGTCCTAATAATTCTTATTACTAACACTGATAATTTTAAATGAAAGAACTTCATATTTATGATTATTATCATTATTCTTTCAGAATTTCATCAGATTTATGATCCTGTGATCTTCGTGCTATACTGTACTTTTTATAGGGTATTGATTATAAGGGTACCTGACTATGGTTTTAATTCACCCAACTTTATAATTATGTTTCTGTTTAAGAAGGAAAGCACATTGGATATATCGAATACCTGTTTAGCATTTATGGAAAATACAATCGTAGACATCTTGCTTATTTATGTTTTAGGTGATGTGGCATAGTTGCAAAAATTATCAGTATTTTATGAAAGCGTCTCAACTTTCATTCTCGCATCAAATATAATAGTGGGGATATTTTTCCACCCCTTTGCAGACTTTAATCATCGTTCAAGTCGTGGCTTTTTAGGGGAGAATGCCTATTACTATCTTTATTATTATTATTTTGATTATCATAAGCTGAACAGCAACCCCAGTTGGAAAAGCAAAATATTACAAACCCAAGACGAAAAACAGCCCAGTTCGGAAAATAACGGAAAAATAAATAATAAAATTTAAAAGATTGTTAGAATTAAGGGCATATTTAGTACTATGTGATGGAGAATTTATGCTGGGAAGATCCAAATGCATCTTGCACATTATGCACGCTGAGCTGTTTGAACAGTTGTGTCGGAAATTAATAACCCAACCATTCATTAGACCTGAAGTTTGAACTGCTGAAAATCAAACAGGAGAACAATATTCAAAACATGGAAGTTTAAAAGAATTAAAACATTTGCTCAGTAAAACCAATCTTTTGTACATTTGAAGAGGTTTAACATGCCTATCAAAAATCTTGGAAATACAACATTTAAAAGAACAGCAGGATTCTCTTCTCAATGCAAATGTGACCAGTTTAAAGGCAAAAGATCATTAAAAATGCTGTTTCATGAGCTTTTCATATATATATTTTAACATGAGTTTGACACCCCAAATACAGACTCAGTTTTAATTACCAACGAAACTGTAGTAGGATCAAAAGTAGCAAGTAGAGGACTAGCCTTGCTTGTCGAATCATCGGAGAATCAGTAAATACCATGATCAATTACCTACCAGACTTGCATTTTCCCGTATCTTACCTCATTTATTATTTGCTTACATCCTGATTGAAAAGTAAAATCAAAATATTTCAAGCTTGTTTTGTTAAATAAATACGTAAATAAATACGTAGTGGTGAGATATATACACTGCATATATATATATATATATATATATATATATATATATATATATATACACGACGTATGTATACATAAGTATATATATATATATATATATATATATATATATATATATATATATATATATACATGCATTACATTGCATCCATATTAAAGACAGTAAATTGGGAGTGTAAAAATCGGAAGCAGTGATTGCCTTTTCGCAAAACCACCAAGCTCTTTAGAAGTAAAGTAATATTCGAAATAGGCCTAAATACCAATTAAATAATTTCCGGTCATATACAATTAGATAATACCGCTAGAGTGTTATATCCTCCTCTGACTGGCCAGACAGTACCACACGGATCTCTCTAGTGACGGCTCATTTTTCCTCTGCCTACACATACACCGAATAGTTTGGTCTATTATTTCCACATTCTCTCTTCTCCTCATACATCTGACAACACTGAGATTGCCAAACAATTGTTCTTCGCACAAGGGGTTAACTGTTGCAATGCAGTTGTTCAGTGGCTACTTTCCTTTCTGTAAGGATAAAAGAGACTCTTTTAGCTATGGTAGCAGTTCTTCTAGGAGAAGAACACTGCAAAAATCAAACAATTGTTCTTTAGTCTTGGGTAGTGCCATAGCATCTGTACCATGGTCTACCACTGTCTTGGGGTAGAGTTCTCTTGTTTGAGGGTGCACTCAAGCACACTATTCTATATTAGTTCTCTTCCTCTTGTTATTGTGAAGTTTATAATTGATATATGAAAGATCTATTTCAGTGTTACTGTTCTTAAAGTTTTTCATTTTAATTGTTCATTACTTCTCTTGTGCTTTATTTATTTCATGTTGGACCCCTGGGCCTTATAGCATCCTGCTTTACCTACTAGGGTTGTAGCTTAGCTAGTAATAATAATATAATAAGAGCACACTTGGGTTATGCCGATATGACTGAACAAATTCTCTCTCTCTCTCTCTCTCTCTCTCTCTCTCTCTCTCTCTCTCTCTCTCTCTCTCTCTCTCTCTCTCTCTCGTAGATCGACGGCCCCGGTGTTGAATGGTACTGTGCCTAACATAGGTGAGGGGCGAGATTGGCACTCCTGGCACCCAGAGACACCGTCACGCCTTTGATCTCCGCCGCCACCAACATTTCTCCCTCATGGCCCCACGTCCCCCTGCCCTTCTCAGTCAGGGTACCCCACTTCCACATATAGGTAGCCATCCCCTAGCATTCTTATATTATGTTTTTTACTTGTGGCTGTCATTTTTTGCCACTCTTTCTCTCCATTGTTAAATTTCCTCATTTACTTTGCTTTTTGTCACCTTTCTTCCCAATCACCTGTACGTGCATTTGATACTAGATAATATATATATATATATATATATATATATATATGTGTGTGTGTGTGTGTGTATTTGTGTGCGTGTGTGTGTTTGCGTGTGTATGCAGTATATATATATATATATATATATATATATATATATATATATATATATATATATATATCCTTACGAAGCTGCTCTAGCATAGGAGTAAATAATTTATTCATGTATTTCCTTTTTGTAGTTAAGAGATGTATAGCCAGCTCATAAGGTGAATTCCCCACATGTAGGTTTAAGTAAGTATATGTAAATTTACGTTATTTTTAAGAATTAACTTTTTATTTCACGTAGTTTTGTTACAAAGTCTTATGTAACCTCATTTGGGTATGCTGTATGACACACCGAGGTATGAGCACTAGGGATTACGTCTTTTTTATGTTTCCACATTTTTAGAAAGTGCATGAAAATTCAAGAATTAGATTTACTCTTTTTTTATTGTTACAAGCGGGAAGAGGGTTGCCTCGTAAGCAAGGTTAGTACCCCTTCTTCAAATTACTACGTTGGCAACCTTACGCCACTAAAGCCATGCTACGAGAATGATCTACTAGAAATTTCTAGACAAATTAAATCAATATATATAGACCCTAGCAATGCCCAAGCAGCATAAGAAACCCAGCTTATCCATTTGAAAGACCCAACATCCGCCTGCCCTCTGTCCTCTCAAGTGTGTGTCCTCTCGAACGTGAAAGGTGATTTCTATTCAACATATATTGTGTATAGTGTTGTTCAAATGTCGGTGAATTTATTGGATATTAATTCAAGTGCAGTGTGTTAATGTAAGTACATTTTAACATAAAATTTTGTA